>NW_018127949.1:3097670-3154359 GCF_001952655.1 Monopterus albus
ATTATTAGATATTTTAAAATTTGTTGTTTTTGATATTTTCATATGCAAAAACTTTCAAAATTACCATAAATATTTGAAAATTTTTAGACACTTTTTCTTTCCATCTCCACACTAAGCTGGGGAATAAAGTGCTAAAGACTTAAAATACTCTCTTGCTCCTCATTCATTATGCAGATTTGTAAGTAATTGTTAAATATGCCCTGCAGTGCTAGATTAAAAATAGGACTGTATCTTGTCATTTTCAAAAAGTATTCTCTGTGTTGCATTTATTGTACTGGGAACAAGGGCTAAATCCCCTGTCTTCCCCATCAAACTTTCCACATGAATAGTTAAATGTGTGAACGCAGACTGGAGAGAATTTACAGAACAGTTGGTTTTTAAGGGCATCAGAAACTAAAGTCAGGAATATTGTGGATAATTATAATTGTTTCTCTGCAAAAGTTCATCCTCATTGTCACTGATATTCAGCTATGACAGTTCCACATTGTTTCTTTGATTATTTTACACAAGTCATTAAAAATTTAATAAAAAAAAACCCACCCACATCATCTTTGCCTTCACCTCTACAACCACTAGAGCTGCACACAAGCCCATCTTCCAGTGGTTAAAGACAGCACACAGTCCTCCCATAAGGCCCTGGATTCATCGCTGTGGGAGATGCTGGATCCCACAGTGGATCAGTGTGTGTGTGCAGATCAGCCTGAGGCTGCTCGGAGGTGTCCCGCCAGCTGCTTCTGTCCCAACCAGACAGCCAACAGCTTCCAATCACATGTCAGCAATATGGGAAGCAGAGCTTCTGTCCAGTGGGCCGCTGACATGTGTTAGCCTATGGCATGTGAATGCATAATGTAGCAGTCACCTCCTGGTGGCAGGCTTTGACTCACAAATGTTGATTTAGCTTTACCACACACAAGGAAATTTCTTTAATTTCCCCCCTTTGTCTTTTCTTTCATTTTTCTTCTTTGTCTTTGCTAGTTATCTTCATAATGATATGATAGCATGAGGAATGTCAGCTGCACAGTGTGATTTACTGATTAGTTTGTGTGTATACACATATATTCTTCTCCCCAGACATCTACGGATGAGCAACTCCCACATAAGCTCCTGATCACTTCTGTAAATGCTTCCTGTCACCTTCAGTGGTGTAATGATCATGAAAATTGTGACCTTGATCTATGGAAAGCCATAATGTGACTGAATGGCCTCCTCCCACATACTTTCTCACCAGCTCCGAGCTCAGAGGCGCGCTAAAGGACGGCTCTGAGGAAGATTGTTTAGTGGTAATAAAATGCTGGTAGTTTGGCTTGTAATGGTTTGGGCATTCCTTCTCTCCACAGCCATTTGGCTAAATCTTCAGTGATTGAGGCCTGTGTGAATGTAGATGAGAATCTGGGAGATGTTGACGCTTGTCCTCAGGCACAAGGGAAATTTTATTGTCTGGTGGTCCAGTGTGATCAAGCACATAACTGTGTTTCGGGAATAGGAGAGTGCAACATTGATGTTATGTCCTGTGCTTATCACTGAAGGTTAGAATTTAAAAATCGCTCTGCTATCATAATCTTATTGTGCTCATACCGGTGTTAGGAGGTGTCATCTCTTGGTTTATTATCATTGTTTACTTCTGACCTTTAAAGAGGAGAGCTGTAATCTGTACCTATGACCATAAAAATACCCGGTGTCAGTCACATTAGACACAAACATCTAGTTAGTTTCTTGAAGTGCATTGTTTCGTGCTTTAAAAAAAACATCTGTTTACATGAATTTTAATGCGACAGTGTGATATGTTTGGCACAAGAGCAACTTTTCCAATGTTTGTTTTTCATTTTTGTTTTGCTCCAAGTGAAGATAGAAAAAAACAAGCTCAATCTCTGGTATGGTGTTGCTTGAATTCTCATTTAGTCTGGAAAATCTGGTTTGCGCAACATTGTTTATGATCACACCCTTGCCAGCTTTTCATATTTAAACGAGCAAAGGTTTAATTACCAAATGATGACAGTGTCATATGGTGCCATGATGGCACAGGGTGTCTAATGAATGCAGAGGAGCGAGGGATGCGTACACGACACTGAGTGACAGTGGGATGCACAGATCATAACAGAAAAAAAAATAAGAGGGAGAGACAGTAAAACATCTGTAATTTGCAATTCACTAATGTTCAATGGTTGCTCATGGATTACAAATTTTAAACTATTGTCTGCCAGATGGAAGAGAAGAGGGAGGGAGGCATAGAGAAGGAGGAGGCTCCTAACCAGCATATTTATATCTGTATATCAGTAGACTTAGTAATCAGACAGAGGAAACACCAACTGCCTCCAAAACCACTCTCAGGGCATTGTGTTTCCAACAGCACACATATAAGAGGATGCTTCTCCCATTTTTTACTGAGGCATATATAAATTTGCCAGCCAGGCCTGCTTGTAGATTGTGGAGAGTTCTTTGCACGACTTGTCCTATTTATCTCGATATAATCATGAGACAGTTTGGAGTGCTACACCCGGGTCTGCTCACACACTACACTTAATTTCTCCAGGATGTTGATGTGCTCTGAAATATTGCACAGAAGTAATATCAGTTAGTGGGCCGCCAAAAGATGTACATGCTTAACCAGGCATGAAACCTTGCTGAATTACACCGTATTTATACTTATCTCAGATCGGTGCCTTTGTCATTAAAATTTGGTCTGGTTGCCTGTCTGTTTTATGGATCTGTTTAATGATGCAATGTGTAATAGTGTAACATATAGCCAAGTTATTGGCACATTTCACTCAGCAGCATCAATAAATAACCACAGCAACCTTCAGGTTTCATCTAAACTCGGAGGCTTCCTCTTCTCCCATAGTCCTAGTTGTTCGTGTTGAGCTGGTTTGTCTTTAGCACATGGACAAGGTTGTATTTGCAAGTGTGAGCTCCCACACCAACAAATCATGTCCATCAGTAGTAGTTGAAATATTCAGATCCTTTATGTATTTAAGTAGGAATATTGCACTGTAATATATATATATACATTATAACTACAAGTACTAACTCACCTATCAGTATGAACTATACAAAGAGTATCCAAAATAAAAACTTACATGATGCAGGATAGGCCCATTCACATATTTATAGTTTATTACAATATCATTTTAATATTACTGATATCACAACATAAAGGTCGTATTTAAATGTAGCTAGTTAAAATGGAGCTAATTATTTACTGTTGTGTAGATCGAGCTCGTATTTTGATGTTTATCATTTATTTTGTATATAAAATCTGAAAAGTAGCAGGTAATTCTAGTGATCAAATAAATGTAGTGAATTAAAAAGTGCTAAAATGCTTCTTAAATGTAATGGAGTGGAAGAACAAGGCAGTGTAAAATGGAAATACTGTAATCAAGTAAAGTCCTTATGTACAGTAGGCTACCTCAGTAAATGTACTCTCTGTACTTCACAGTGCTGCAGATTGTTTTCCTAACCACAGGCAAGTAGACATAACCTATGGTAGTCTTGTTGTCTAAGATTCATACAACAACCCTGGGACATTTGATGCTCATCTCATTCAATAAAGGCTAAACTACTAAAACAAAACATTTACATCATAATAAAGGGTAACTATTCATAATTTGAAATAAAATAGCAAAATCAATTTATGTCACCAGTACAGTTTAGTAATCCTGGATTCATTCAACAACAGAAGTAGACTGTGGAGAGTTTAACCCTTCATTAGGAACTAAGTGACAATGAGAACTCCTCCCCCTGAATTACAAACCACAACACAGCACTTTATCTATTTAAACAGATACAAGTACTATAGAGTGTTTTTCTTTTATGCTTCATCTTATAACAAGAAAATAGTTTTGCAGCTGCTTTGAAGATTGTTTTGTTGCAGGTAAATTGTCTTCATGTAATCACTGAGGAACCCACTCATGTCATTTTGATGTTGTTTTAAAGAAAAGAGCTGACCCTTGTTTTCAGCGCACAGTGGGTGTGCACTGAGGCAGACACATGTTGTAGCAGTTGTCGCTGGCGATATATATCTAGGCCCTCTGACTGTACAGGTCTCCCATGGCTCTCTCCTCAGGACTGCGAAAACATCTGTCATAGCCGCTGCCATTTTCCTCTGTGGTCAGAACGTCAGGTGAAGGTGCTGCCTGCTCGCCTCATGACATGGTACACATGGGTACCTCCAACAACAGTGCTCATTAACAGGCAAATGGAGCAGGAGCCCCAGCAAATTGAGCAGCTTTTCGCCAGGATCGGCCCTGCCAGAATGTTCAGATAGCCAAAGTGACATCACCAAGTGCCAGCCCCCTTTGCCCCCACCCACCCTCCAAAAAAATTAACATCCCTAATCATCTGCCAGGCTAAACATTATTCTTCATGATTCAGATCAGCCATGCTTGCCCTCCACTCACAGAGTATCTCCCCTCTCTCTGGGCCAAAAGCAGCCAGCCTTGGACTGATTGCTCAGCCTTTTGTGCCCTTCGTTTGTGAGAATGGCAAATCAATTCAAAAATCATCACCCATGAGTAGCTCTCATGCAGAGCTGAACGCGTGAGTGTTGCAGATAGGAAATGGAAATCAGGAAAACGGAAAGTGGGGCTCTATTTTTGGAATGAGTGCCGCTCACAAATAAGTTTTGTTCCCATGTAAATGAAATGATGCTGCCATGTTGAAAGCACAATCTGTGATACTAATGTAAGCTAAAGGGTCAACGCACCACTGATGTTCCCGACACAGGGTTGTCGCTCTTGAATCGATTGACAGGTCTTCTAATGCAAGTCTCAACACACAACTATTACTTATTATCATAAGTTCTAAGTTATTAAAGTGTTCCTGTGCTTTAAAGGTGTGTTTGTATCAATAATATTTAAATCAGCAAAAGTTGTTTTATTTTTTATATTAGGACAGTTTCAGTTACTGCACATGAACTGAACTTCAAACTGAATATGTTAAACTTTAATATTTCAAAAATATTTGCATCATATTTTGATTTTTTTTTTAATTTACTGTTAATTTAATGTTAATTTCCATATTTTTAAATGATCTTAATGTATCCTAGTATTTGTCCAATAATATCATGTAATAGCTTTAATTTATCAGACTATTGTGAGAAATGCAGTGTGTTTTGTAAGAGCCTGTAGCATTTTTATAAACACAGCGTTTATTAGGACTATTAGTTAAACTCAGATAGAGCGAACACAGCTCTTGTCCATCCTGACCCGAGATAAACCCTAAAGAACTGACCAAGATGTAGATCTATAGGAAGAAAGACAAACATGAAGAATAGAAAGGAAGCCTGGCATATTTAATTAATTACTGCATATTAGAATGTTTGTTTACAGAAATGAAGTGCTACAAGAGGTCTGATGTTAATTAATTTAAAGTGTACTTCCCCCCTCACTCCCCACAATGTGTCGCTGACTGCTGCTGAGGTGCTTTCATGGCAGGTAAACCTATGTCTCATTGGATTTCCATCAATGGCTCTGAGGTGTGTATGGAACAAAAGCGTGCCACACAGATTAGGGAGAGTGTTAACATGATTGCTGATTAATAACGCCAATTAGAATTCGCAGCAAGGCAATAAGAAGAGCAGATCAGCACAATCACGACAAGAGCAAAGAAGACTGTTTGAGTCGCAACGTGCATAAACTAGCTCTGCCATGGCGTTTCATATCACATTTGTAGCGTCCAGAGGTTGACAGAAGACAAACTTAAGATGTGTTAAGTGCTTCATTGAGGAGCAGTCTATCACCCAACATAGTTGTTCATCCTCCAGCTGTAATTTTAGATTTTACAGAACACTGAAATGGAGTGAGAAGTCTTTGTCCATATCCCGTTGACTTTTTTTTGTTGCCACTTTATCAGAGTGTCTGGGAGTGAGGTGCAGGGCTACACACACAGTGTAACCAGAGTCTCAGGAGGTCTCTCTCTGGACAATGATGTATTTAAGCCCCTCCAGAGGTCAGATGGACTGTGTCCAGAACATCACCTGCAATCAATAGTGTTGGTAAACCAGGCACAACTGAGCAGACATGGAGGGTTCGCTTCTAAACACACTGTGAGGGAACCGCATGGACCATTGCACTGCTAAAACTGGGAGAAGAATTGCTTGACGTGCTGCTACTTAAGCACTGGTGACTGAGGGAGGACTTATTTATGTTGGGATCCACTGGCAGACTGTGACATTTCCAAAAACTGGGACAGAGAGAACTATCCCACAGAATAAAAAGTATTAAATGAGTTTATAGATAAATGTTGTGGATGTCATATTCATATCAGGGTCTTTTTTATGTATTCATCTATTTTTTATTTGTTTTGCAGCAAATGATTCTGCATTCAGAGGCCACAAAAAAGTATAGTGTAACATTATTAAATTCCACTTTTGTTCTCCACAACAGTGTAAGTGTGTGCAGAGTAGAGGCTGTATTTAGAAAATCTTAACAACACAGTAGGTTCTGGTAAAAGCTCTTTTTGCAGTATATCCCTTGTGTTCTGCACCTGAAGGCTCCGCACTCCCCTGAGTGACCAGTATTTAGAAGCTAAACTTTGTCATACAAAGAATGAGGTCAGTGCTGAAGCATTACTTTGGTTTTATGCTGCATTGTAACACCTTTTTGAAGAGATGGGAGCTAAGGCTCACCTGTTTTTAGCCAACCTTCCCATGTGTTTTTCAAATCTAAGAGTGGCCTGAAGCATTCTGAAGAGTTTTGTCAACAGAAACAACTCCTAAACTGCATATTTTGACAACAGAAAGACTAGAGACAGGCAGTGGATCACTACTTTTAAAGTGACTGGATAACAATATGAAGACAAAAATGGCCAATTTATCCTCTGGTAAATTTCACCAGAAAGTGACACTATTTTGTATAAATACTTGTGCTTTTATTTGACATTATTATTTATTCTTTTTGGATAATTTTAAACATTCAGATGGTACACAAGGTGTAACTACTGTAAGAGGTTATCATGTTAAAGAAGACACTGTTGCCAAAACATCACCTTTTGGAACAAATTATATAATGATGCTGCTTTTGAAGTTAATCTTGTTCAATAACTGTATGTGTTTTCATTTGCTTTCAAACCTAAAGGAAGACTCAATAAGTTCACAGTAATGCTGTCGATTTTAATATTGTGCACTATTTTCACCTCACCACATCCTTCTACTCTCTGTTCAGTGTCTTCTGCAGTCACCTCACTGATCTTTGAGATATAGGGTTTCAATTAAGTAACAAATATGGCTGCCATGCAACTAAATCTTCATCCCGAGCAAGTCTCTCCAAAGTGGGCCAGATTCCATCATGTACCTGTGAACTTGAACCCCGAAAACAATGAAGGCACAGTCACCACGTGTCAACTGCAAGTGGGTTTTGAAGAATTGGCATAGTCATTTAGGCAGCACCTCACATCTTTCACAAACAGATGAAGTCCCCTGTGCTTCAAAGTGAGATTGATCTCCTTCTGAGACTCAGTACAGAACACTGGGATTCTGAATATTGAGAAAGGTGCCTCTCTCAATAGAAACCCAGTATAAACCCTCCCTCACCCCCATCCCATCCTCCAGTGGAGTGATGTAGAGAAGGGAACCCAGTGGAGTTTTTCAACTTCATCAATATTCACTCATTCATCGTGAATCCTGGCAGCAAATTCTCAGCTGTATTACTGGATGGATGTTTTCCTTTGTCACCACGAGGAGTGTCTGAAATGGAAATTTAAATTAGAATAGAACAATTCCCAATTTTTATGGGCTGCGGTCAAAGCCATATATATCACTTAATGATGAAAAACCTTTCAATTTCCCTGTGTAGGTCTTCAGCACTATCCAGCCATTAAATAGGTCAGGGATGAATGTGCATAGTTTACTCTCAGTTCTATAAAACAGATGGGAACTCTTGTGTTATGAAAAAGCATAATCAATAAGAAAAAAGGATTAAATTTCACCCACCTGCATCCTTTATTGTGTTTATTTTATTTCAGAACTTCACTTTAAATCTAAAGTTCCATCATTGATATATTACAATATAAATCAACTGTTGATAAAGATGTTTCTAAAAGTCACTGAACCCAGTAAGTGAACAGATCCCACACTCTCAGTGACCCATGTGGGTATGGGTCACAACATCTGCAAACGCCTGTGACAGAAAACTCTTTTCATGGTGTGTTGACAGTATGTGTTGAAATTTGGTTATTGCATAATTAGCATGACAAACTCCCCACAGTGTAATTAGATTAGTGTTCATACATGTCAGTAGTGTAGAAGAGAGGCCTTTTTCTGTTTGCAAGCTTGTAACAGATATAAAAAATACTTTCAAATATTTTGTGATGATGTAGAATGAAAATCCTCCATTACTTGGTGTAAAACATCCAGTGACATGTTTTTATTTATATTGTTCTTTTGGACATATATAAAAGTAAACTACATTTTTGTTTTTTTCTTAATTATTCCTCTGAGTAGTCCAAATCTTTGAATCCAGAGTAAATGTTCTTTTAATCACTCAGCTTGAAACCTGAATTAATTACAAATCAGTAACAAAAGGGTATTTTGTCATAAAAATGTTAATTACCAGGGGGTTCTGACCTCCCTTTTGGCGCTGTGTATCCCCAGCTGAGGACAGGGCGTTTGTCCACTGTTGCCACTTAATGACGGTAATATTAAACACTCACAGAATGTTGTCACGCTTTTGTCTTCATTCATATCAAAATGAAGTTCTTGGAGGCCTGCATTTATCAATCACGGCAGGGCTCCAGCTGTTCGTGAGGCTTTGGCCAGGCTTCAACAGCCGGGCTTACAAATTGTCTTTGAATAGCGTTGAGCAAGGCCCCTTCAACCCCTTTTGTCACTGTCTCCTGACAAATGGGCCTCGGCTGCCTCTCCCAGAAACATGCCTCCTTCCTACCTTCTGCTCTCTGCTATCAGATGGCCTGCTTTGCATTCTCACATGGCTCACTATGAACTGCTCTATCTCCACAGCTGCTGGAAGCCCACCATCCGGCAGAGTTATATCACACTCACAGTTATGGTCTGTATCCAAACCGCTGAATAGTGTTTCTCTCATTGGCTCTGAAGTGGGATTATGATGCAAAAACCATGAACTATTTTCTCAGTTGAGACAGACCTATTTATTTATTATTTATATGGATGGTAAAGTAAGGTGTATGATGCATGTTTCATGTGATATGCATGTTTTTAATTGCATTCATACAAATGTTGTGATGTTACCAAGCAAAAACTTGTTAGAAGGTGAGCAAATATATTGTAATCTGTTTAGCTTCCATAAGTCTGATACTTCTGACAGTCAACAATGCAATGATTGTACATGACCAAAAAATATAACAACTATAAAAATGAGTAAACTGGGCGTGTTGGGGGTTTACTGTCTACTTAATTTGTTCAACGGCAAATACAAGATGAACAAACAATCATTTTGAGGAAGAATCAGACTAGCTTTTAGTCTTCATTACTATTTTTTTGTTTGTGTTCCTATTGACATTCACTAAGTGTGTCCTAAATTCTCCAGGGTCTACACTGAAAAATATATTATAATTTAAAAATCTGACCATAAAATGAGGAAAAATCAACATAAGCAATGGAACTTAAGAAACAAATACATTTATCTGTGCATTATTCCTGTTCCCTGTGACATTTATTATATTACTTTAGAATTAAAGGGAATAAACAATCATGAAACTCCTAATTATCTCATTAAAACGGTTTCTATCTGTGGAGCTTGTTGCTGTGTTCTGGATGCAAATTTCAAAACAGAGTTTTGAAAATGCAGTTCATGACAAAAAGGATTAGAAAAAACAAAAGTATAGGCAGTAGCTTGCAATATTATGTGTTTCCAAGTGATTAGATAACAACAATGAGAGAAAAACAAATATGACAAATCTAATGTCAGCACAATACATATAAATCTGTATAGCCCTGTGTAGTTATTAAATGTATAACATTCTGCAGTACCTTTCATATGAATGTCAAGGAATAAATATGAGAGGTCAACCAGTCATCTACTAGGAAAACTTTGTTTGTTGTCCATCCACAGCATCATCTAGAGCTGTCAAACACTCAGCTGACCGACAGCCAGCGCTGAGCCTACATACCGAATCATCTGTCAAACTCTCAAAAACTCCCGCTGATGGAGACCAACTGAGACTGACAAGCTACAAGTGCTTCCAAGTGCTGCTCACCAGCACTTTGTAGTTGACAGCAGACATTTTAGTCTTAAGCGATTCAGTGTTGAAGGACAAGCAGAGCCACCGCTGTTATCACCCCAATAAACTTAAACGTAGGACACCTCAGAGACTGAAGTCTTCACATCTACTAAAATAATCAATTTTTTAAAAATAAAAAGGTTATAAATGGTGGGAAACAACAAAAACAGGTGATTGTTTCCAATTAATTTGTTTTTAAATAATCTGCAGCATCTCGCCACTTACATGTATCATCTTTTTTATTCCACATATTAGTTTAATATACACAATTTACTGTAGCCAAAGGAATTTAATCCGGACAACATCCCTTATTAACTTCCCTTGTGAAATCATCCCCTTTTTGTTATTGTGGCCCAGAATTTCTGGATTTGCAATGTCATTTCCAAGGCCAAGGGCACCTTAGTTTTAGTACATAACCAGCTCAGTAATATATACAGGAGCAAGACTGTACAAAGCTTTAAATGTTAGCAGTAGAATCTTGAATTCCACATGATACCTAACCAATAGAGGGGTAACGTGATCTTAATAATGAATGGTTTATTATTACATAGAACCATGGGATTAATTTACTTTTGACAAGTTTCAAATGTGCCACCCCTCTCTTGCTGCATTTCCATTATCGGAACCTAACAAGCAGTATTCCCCGTACTTTTCTTAGCCATCACCAAGCATGGCCTCCAGGGTTGACTTGGACCGTCCTGCTTTGTTTTTCTACTGTATTTTCTCTCTGTCGGTTTCTGTTTAGAGGAGGGAGGGGCTGCTCCCCTCTCATACACACTGTCAGCTATGCGTTTACACACAGTGCTTGTAATACTAATGCTTGAGGTGTGAAAATGCGGATATTTAACCAATCACTGGCAACTGCTCTGCATGCACCCCCTCATGTTCCTGGTACTTTATATTAGTAATATCCCCTTTGAGGGGGTGCTGCAGTTTAGCTCACAGAATGCACCTCCAAAGCAGGCGCACCATACTGGAAACAAACGCAGAACCTGTGACGAGCGTTACTCGAAATTATATGTTTCGCTAGGGTTCTATAATGGAAAACCTCCTTCTGAATCTGTGCCCCAGCCTGGCTACCTTGTCCAAAGTTTTCTAGATCTGCCCCTAGTGATACTGGGTGCCTGTGGTAGTTACAGGACAAGTTCTTGTGGAAAAAAGTAATTACCATTGTAATTATATTGTAAGTAAATTTGGAGAGACTAGGGCTTTATTTTAATTAGACTTTGGCTTGCAAAAGTTACTCTTCTGCTGCTCTTCCTGAGGTTTCTCTTTTCGTTGATAGCACAAATAACCATGGATTCTCTAATCTGGAAATGTTTGCAGAATAATTGCAAGGGAAAATAGGTCTCACAGATATTGCTGGCATTAACTGAATTTTGTTTATTCTTGTGACGCTTGTGAATTCCTAAAGATTCTGCCACCAGTCACAAAAGAGGAAAAGATGATTTTAAAAAGGTGCTTGAGGATTTTAAGTCTGTATTTATCATTATGTATTGTATGAAAGAATTACCCCTTAAACACTTAGTCTCTAACTGTATTCCCAAACTGGCCTTGAGCACAAAACTACTTGTATACTGTAGTGTTTGTTGACCAATCTCAGGAATTCATAAGGAAATGCTGCCTAAAATAAAAAATGGAGCCATTACGAGTAGATAAAAAATGAAATTGTCATCTGAGAACAAATGAAATGTTCAGTTTCTCTTTTGTATCCATTTCAGGGGAATAAGTAAGACAGATGGACAGATGAATTAGCTGTCCTCCAAGGTCAAACGCTGATTGCCTTATTACTCTATTATTTCACTCTGGTGGAACTATTACCACTGACACTTTTTCATGATATTTTGTACATCCGCACTAGAAGAGAGAGTGAGAGCAATACAAATTGATTGTTTGGCGGCCAAATCGGTCATAGTCATCTTCAGCGGGTGGATTAATGGGTTTGATGGCTGTTGCAGGTTGAAGCAGAGAGACTGGCTGGAGACAAGAGAGATTGGTTTGAACCCCAGGGAGCTGAATGGATGTGAGTTGCATGTAAGGTTGCTTGGTTTTGTTTAGCGGGAGGGGTTGGTGAAAAATGTATGGTGGAGGTTGGCACGTCCTCAGGAAGCACTTTTGTTTCTTTGCTATTAGAAGTGATTGACTAACATGTTCACGCTTCCCCAGTGTGTGTCAACCAGCCTCCATGCTCCCATATTTAAGATGTCATCTTTAATATCATGCTTTTTAAGTCCATGCAGGCTGAGATCATTTTTACAGTTTTACAATTACTGGGGAACAAATCCCCTTAGCTTTATGCATCATAACCTTAAGTTTTCATATGATGATTATAATGGAATTGTCATGATATAGGTAAATTAATGGGTTATAACAGCATAATTTGATCCTTAAGTGACCCAAGTGAAGCCCTATATTTTGCTTATACTCATCATTCTGCTGTTTCATTAAATATAGAGAGTTTTAATAAAATCATTAAGGTTAACTTAAACACCTTGGTCCCTTAATCTCCCAGATTAAGGGAAATAGGAGCTTTGATGGACAATGTGGATTGAAAAGTGCAGCATTTCAGTACAGTGCAGTACAGTATGTGAGCAAATGCTCTTTTCATCCACCTCTCATAAATATTTTTATTATGGCTGTAAAATATTGTCTTCTAAAAGCAGATGAATCTATGATTGATCTCCTCAAAGAATCTCAACATCTGATGAAATTAATTGGATCCACTCTGTAATTCCAAATATTTGTTGCAAGCACTTGAATGGGGTCAATGCCTCAATACTGTATCATGGGAACAAGAAGTCCCATAATAATTTATTGCCAGTACAGCTGCACATATTATTATGAAATGAGTTTATTAGTTTTAAAGCTAGCAGTAACGTGCTTTTGCTTTAGGGGAGCAGGCATGGGTGACGAGAGAGTCTGCATTAACCACTTGACATGGAGGCTCTACATGTATGCCTAATTTGGTTCAGTACAGTGACATCACACATACTGCAAAACGGTTCAGCTGTGGTATATGAATTTAGATAGTGAATGATTATGAATCTCACACTGTTTCCTATCATGGTGTCAAATGTTGCAATTCTTTTGTTGATCAACTGTTTTGAGACGCAAGGTTGAATGACTTCGTGGAGGCATCTAAAGAGTTTCACAGGTCTATTATAAGAAAAAAAGTTTTTAGTAGAAAAGTGCAGCATGTAGGTCTCACTTCTTGTTTTCATAGTCACAGGAGAATAATAACTAAACAAGAATGTTGTTACTCTGTAATGGGAGTGAGACAAAATGGTTTCTCTCACCATTATCAACACCATTTCTTCCTTCCATTCCTTCTGATGATCAATTAGATCTTAATGGGCAGCCTGCTGTGCAGTGAAATGATGACCAGCATGTTTTTGTGTTGAAAATGACAGAACCATACACAGCAACACAGAACTGAACCTCCCATTCAGATCAGTCTCTGTATGCTTCAGATTATTTCATTTTAAATGTGTTGCTATTGGATTGTTTTGGTATTGTCTAATCATTTATTTCTAGTTGGTGTTTAAAATGAATGTTAACTTCTAGAGCCTTAATGAAAGTTAATGCTTTCACTGTTGCTGTTTCACTCAATGGTGAAAAGTAAATTGAGATTTCAGACACTTACTAATCATCTGCATTTTTGCGTCATCAATAGCACCCGTAGAACTGTGCTACAATCATTTTACATCTGATAAAACATGGAGCCTTGCATCATGGGATTGTTAGCAGAAGGTAGTGTGCATGGCATGTAAGCTACATGACATTTTATATTCTACTGTGGAACTTTTGAGTGCACTATATAGTGGCTATATTTACACGCTCAGCATTTGGACACCACTACAACATGGCAAACACACTATATAGTGCAGTACAGTGAGTAAGGAGTGATTTTGGACACAGCCAAACTCACTTTCCATGATTCTCAGGACACTATATAGCCTACAAAAATGTATGCAAAGCATTTTCTTCCCCCTTTTTAGCTAGCCCACGCAGTACTGGTTACTGTATGCATGCTGTTGTTAGCAATTTAGGATATTGACTATAATGTTTGAGAGGAACCATATTTATTAAAAAAGTAAGGCTACAATTTACCAAGCTAGGCCTCCTCTTGGAAAATGGAAGCCAGTTACCATAGCTTCCTAACTTTAGCACTGATTTGCATTAAAGGTTTCCTGGTAAGTTAATACTTGCTGAGCCCTTGACTGAGTCAGGGCAGGTGGTGGATACTTGGTAATATAAACTGCTGCAAAAATGTTATATAACAATTTAGGCTTTTTTCTGGTGTTATTACAATTAGCATTAGGGCCATTTCCAAGCTGGAATAATGGGTGTTTGTCTTGTTCTTCCCATTCTTCCGACATTGCATGGATTCAGCATTTGACTCCAGAGTCTAGGGTTCACATCCAGACAAAGACACTCTGCTCTGCAAGAAGATGATGTTTCCCAAACCTTAACAAATTGCTTTCAGTGCCTAAAATAACCATAAACCTTTTTTAATGCTATTGCCTTGATGAACAGTCACAAAAAACCCCAAAGTTTAAATGTATTCTTTTTATTTTTTACAATTTTGACCAAATTAGTACTCAACTCAAAACAAACAGTAAAGATATGCAGCATTTACTCATTTATTAGCATAAATACATTTCAATTTTGGATTAACGTTTACCTATTTTGTAACTATTTGGTTTATTGTCATTTAATAGCTTCAGGTAAAATATTAAGTTGAGTAGTTTTGAAATACTTACACATGAAACATAAACTAGTTTTGAAATACTTACACATGAAACACTGAGAAAATGCAAATAAAGTTGGTGTACTGTACCACACAATGCACTTTTATAGACCTAATGTAAGTGGACACATACCTGAATGTTTACATCTGTCTTCATAATAGAGTTTAACAGTATAACGTGGTATTCCAGTCTTATTCTCATTTCAATACAAATGGCAAGTTCCTATTTCGAATGACACCACAACAAATGCTCTGAGTGAAAGGGGCTAAAACCACCAATATTCAGCTGGTAACCCGACAGACATTAAGAGTCCTGCTCCTTGCACGCTGCCTCTGACACAAAAGCCTGATCAACACCCAAGGCTGCTGCTTGTCAACTCAGGAATATATAAAGACAAATGATATTATGTTAAATTCCACTTAATGACAAATTTTTAATTTTCTGAACATGGTCATTTTCTGGCTAGTGAATCAAGTGTAAGGAGCTAATTACGTGAGTATCTGAGCAAAAATAACTCCTCATTTTCAGGGATAATGGAAGAGAAATGTTGTAGATTAATGGCACTATTTATCTTTTTTAAATTTCTATCTTTCTCTGGTGATGGCTGTGCTCCCCAAGGAAAATATTCATGAAATGAAATTGAAGTCGTAACTTAATAGGTTATTAAAATTTTTGAGTGCATATCACTTCTCTTTTCACAGCATTGTAAATTTAAATTGAAGTTTGTGGCGTTCAGAGGCACGAGTGGAGTTTTACTTCTTCTTCTTCTTCTTCTTCTTCTTCTTCTTTTTTTTCTTTAATGATGGCATAGTAGAGGAAGAACATGCATCTTTGTCAGGAAGCATTTGCTATTCTAATTTTATGGCAGGGCAGATTATCAAAAAGGAATGTCATGGTGTTGGCTGCTGACAACACCTCAGCTTTTAGCCATGTGTTTCCATCAGGGGACCTCGGACATCCAGGGGTTTGTTCCTTTTATTATTTTCCATTTCAGTCTTTTATCTTGATTTAAAGTGAGGCTTGCTGAATATTCTCCTCCTTTGTCATTCAATTCCCTTTTGAGAAGGTGAGCAATACTATGCTGTATAAGGTTTCATAAGAGGGACTGGTCCTCTCAGGGGAGGTGATGTAGATAGGTTCAAGGTGGAATAACTATCTTTAGCCATGCAGTGTGTTTAGAAATGCAGAGAGCAAGTACAGAGAACCTGGCAGGAACAGAGAGGTGAAGCAACTGTTTCTCAAGGTCATAGGGCAAACCTTTTCCTGTCAGCCAAGTTTATGATACGTCTTTACTGGTTACTATGGACATTAGGGTTAAATAATGCAATTTACAGCATTACTGCATTTTATATGGAATAGAACAGAAAGGTTTAGATCTCTAAAAATAATATTTTGAGAGAGTAATCACACATTTTTACATATATTAACTAAGTACTTTAAACACTTTTTAGCAACGGCAATAATTCTCCAAAATGATTTCACATTGTGCAGTCAGTTTGTTTAATCCCAGCTGTATATACTGTATGACATCTAACCAACATGCAATTTCAACACATGGTCTTGGTTTTCCAAGATCTGCTAATGAAATCCCGTCGTTGTATATGGATGTATACGTACTGAAGCTCTTCAGTCTGGACGGAGGCTCTTAATTGTGAATCTACAGTATAGTCCGTTTTGAAACACTAATAGTTCTTGCCAAGTCAAAGCCCCTTCAGAAGACAGAAGACCTCTGGCTTATTATTCCATATGACTGCTTCAAGACAAACTGGAGCATAGGGATGCTCCAAAACACTCAGCCTGCACAGAAAGCCAAGCAGGAGTGTCTGTCAGTCAAGCATCTTCTCCAGGAGAGTCAAATTACTTATAGTCTGAGAAACTGTGATATGGAGGGTTTAAAATTAATAACATTTTGTTCACCTGTTTCAAAAATGAACACTGCAAATATTTCATTTCTTGTGCAAGGGGCTTTGTAGCATCCCCTTAAGGATTCTTTCTTCTTCTTTTTCCCTTTTTTCTTTTTCTTTTTTTTTTTTTTTACAATTTCTATTTAGAAATTCTGCAAGCTCAAAATCTTAAAGTATAACATATATGGATCCTCATACAATCCTGACCTGTTTATAAGGTATAAAGTTGATAGGCTGTCAGGCCCCCAGCGAAAAGGCCCAGAATAAAGCGAGCTATCCTTTAAATTGCCTAGGTGATATTTGCAGATAATAAAAGAAATAAATCAGACAATGGGGCTGAATATTTCATTTGTTATCCATATTCCTTATGGGCAAAAAATGATATAGAAATGTAAAAACAGCAATTCCACTTTGCCCCCTCTGGAATTGTAACACTTGAGATGCTGTTTTCATGTCTGAAGACAAAGTGCATGCTTTGCCTCTGCCTGCAACAGATAAATCTAAGAGGCAGCCAGAATTACTGGTTGTAATGTTGTGTAGTCTTAACCTAGTCTGCGCTTTCACTATTTCTATGCCTATCAGTCTCCCAGACTAATGGAAATAACTGCTTTCTATTTTTGGATTTATAAAATGTAGTACAAGGCCAAAAAGAGGTTACATGGTACGATTTTTTTTTACAGTGTGAAAATACTTAGAAGCAACTATAAATATAACATTTTACCTTGCTTTTTTTCTTAGAATAAAGCATGCTAAATGATATTAAAGTATTTATTGCACTGTAAATGTACTCTGATCTATTTACTGAAATCCTCTGTGCTCTTTCAGTTTCAGTCATATTTCTTGTGATCTAATCCATAAAGAGGCTCCACTTTATTACATTTACTAATTTAACCCCATTATTACATTAATAAGGTGTTTTCACCTGGTGAATCCCACACTGTGTCCTGCTGCTGTTGGGTCTTTTGCAGCACAAGGCTCAAAGCATATCACTCATCACCAAAGCTGTTGTACATTATGTGTCTGCGATGATGCCTCAGACCCCCCACAACCCCTGGGTGAGATTTCTTCCCCTCTGCAGAGGCACTTTAATCTTTATTTCGTCATGTCCGTCCTCCCCGGACCTCTAATGTACTGTCTCATTTCTTCTTTGCCCATTTTCTGCTAATTCACCACCATCTGCCTTAGCATCTGTTTGAGGGGAGAAACAAGGGAAAAAATCTTTGAATATAAAGTTTGCGCTTTCTTCCTTTTCTTCTTCTTCTTTTTCTTCAACTTTTTCTCTAATCCCTCTCTCTTGGTCATTGTGTCTTTCGCTGTCTTTGTCAGAGCCAAATCCTCCGCCCCTCTCTGTTTTCCTTTTTCGTATAAGCTTCCTCAAATGCTTTTTACATTTTATGCTACATGAAAAACTCAGACCTGCTTCCTATCTTGTTCACAGAGGCCCCCCAAAGACAAAAAAAGGAGGAGGAGGAAGGGAAAAGGTGGGGGGGTCATATCCTTTCCATGTCCAACCGCTTAGTCAATAACCACTGTCAACAGGAGCACACAAAAGATCAGAAAAGTGTAATTGTAATTTTCAGACAATGGCAGGGAGCTTTCATAAGGCTGGGCTGAAAAAGGGACATCACCTCCCCAGTCCCCCCCCCAATCCCCTCCCTCCCATTTGAGAGCTGCTGACAATAGGGAAGCTTGCTGCATTGCCGGGGAGAGCCACGGGATCACCACAGTCAGCCTGCGGATTACAGACATTCTTTGGCAGGGCCAGTGTTGCTGCGGAGAGCCCCGGTCCTGGTGGGCCCTCAGAGGCTGCTGCACCGCCTCGGGTCTCACTCCCTCCCTACCACCTTCCCTTTTTTGTATTGTGTTCACATGTTTGACAGACACAGAGCCCATAATAATCTCTTGCCCACAGGGACCTGCACCATTTGTTTGGCAGACCCTACAAACAGTTTCAATCCCTTTTCTCCCTGCCTTATCTTCACTGCTGTAGCCCATCACTGTCATTTAATTAATGCAGCCTCCCTTTTCATCTCCACTTCCTGTTCATTGTTTGATCCTCTCCCCCCTTCTCTCTTAAATCCCAGATTTAAAAGTCACTGCCTCCACTGGTTATCATACCACATTTAAGTGGCTGGGGATAAAAAAAAAAGAAGCTATTTTCTGTGGATTATGACTTTCTTATATATTCATTGTTTTACCATTACCTCTGTTAATATCCACAAAATGCAGTTAAGGAGGTCAGGGTTCATTCTAAACAGAGTAAAAAGGATTAACCACTTCATGCTTGCCTATTATTTGAAGCAGCTTCATTTGATTTAATTTGCAGCTAATTGTGTACTTTCACATTGTTCATGAAATTAGCATTTTAATTAGGATATCCCAAGAGACATAGTTATATTCTTAGACTATGTGCCTGAAACAGAGTAGATATCTCTTACATAATGATATAATTTGCAGTAAAAACTGTTTGAAACACAAAAGTTGATTCAGTAAGTCGAGAGAAAACCCGTATGCAGTAGGGGAATATAAGATGGTTTAATGCTCAGAATGCTATCAACATTATAAGGTACTGTAATAACAAATTTGATCTGATGCAATTGCAATTTATACTAATGATAATAAGTCTCAAGGTCCACTATTGTTGTCAAGGTCAAGCAAAAGCACAATAAAAATAGATTGATTACATTTGATCAGTTGTGAAAAGCAACTAAGTACATTTAGTTTTTTCTTTACAGCAGTTAAATACAATTTTAATGTAGTTGTACTTGAATATTTTCATTTTATTTAGTTTATATTTCTACTCAGTCAAATATTGTACTTGTTTCTTACAAAATATAATTAACAAATAAAGTAAACTATGTGAATACTTAGTCCATAACTGCACCTCATATTTTCAGTATGGGAAGGAAACATTATTTGATTACATTTCTGCTTTTCATAAATAATACTTCCTTGAGCTTTCACATCCTTATGTGTTACATTTCTCACAACCAATCTCAAATGGCACAATGTCACATTGCAATGGTGCACTTATGCTTTACAGTCATTACAAAGCTCTATTGTAGCAAACAAAGTTTTCTACTCTGTTTAGAACTTTGTTGGGGTTTTTCATGCTTGTAGCTTTTTACTGTACTCCCTAAAAGTATAGCATGTGTACTCGGTTTAAGAATGGCAGTTACCTTTAATGATACAGACAGACAAGCATCTCCATATGGAGTGATATACCGATATACAGTCAGTGTACACAGCCATAGCAATCTATTTATGACTCCTCCCTCTGTGAAAGAGAGATTTGAGGGGCTATAATTGGTTCTCCTCACATGTATTCTCCCCAGTATGCGTCTTGCTCTCTCCACAGGGAGCACTTTGATGATAACTTGCTGCATTACACGCTAACTTTTCGACAATGGCTACACGCTCTGTCTTTATTGCCCTGACTCCTAATGGCTATCTTGAAGTGCTGCCTCTGGCAATCTGGTCGCAAATAAATAGAAGCTGACACAGTAATTTACTCAAATCTTCTCTACAGTTTTGCCCCATTCTCCCTCCAGAGATTACGCCTGTAACAACAATTATTTAAAATGTCATTGATTCCTGCCTGCAGGGCACAGACAAAATGAACATAAAATCTTTTTACATTGTCAAAATTAAAATATTAGTGTTTTCAAGGACAAGAAAGGTCTCATAAAATGAACAACTAATCTAACAGTGCTTGGTTGTGTTTGTGTTCTGGATCAGACAAAATCAGCTGTTTTCTTCACCAAATGACTATTAACCTTTATCTAATAGGGGCAATGGCTCTCATTTAGAGAGAAGACCCAGTGGAGGACATATAATTCCCTTTCAGTGTAGTCTTGTCAGCTCAGTGCACTAAACAAGATGATCACATGGCCATAATGCTGCTGTCTGATTGAACAATCATAACCCTGCAGAAAATGTAGCATATGGTTACCTGGGAGCTTGTAGAATTATTTAAATCATCTTAAAAACAGAAATCTACCGGAGACTTTTATTGCAATAAGAATATGGTCAGTTCATTATATTCCCATTGTTGTGTTTACATGGTATTTCTGCTTCTGTGTCTGTCTGTACACAGATTTGAGTAGCTGGGGGTGGGGCGGGAGGTCAGGAATATGTTTGTGGCTCATTTCCTTGTTTCGTGTTGTTGTGCAAGGCACAGCTCAGTGGAGGGGATCTTAACATGTCACAGTGTCATGCCAGTGTCTCTGTCTGGGTTTACATGACCTCTTTCACCCTCTGCTCTCCTCTCTACGGACTTTACTAAAGCCAGACACACCAGATAACGTAATAAAGATATTTCTGCTGCAGTAGGAAGTAAATAAGGTGTCCTTGTGTGACCAACTGGTATTGAAATCATGAACCTCAGCTAACCTGTGAGTTTATGTTTGACATATAACCTCAGTATGTTAAACAAAATCCTATGTAAAGCAATGTTTCCTGCAAAGAAGATTATTTCCCCTATGCATCATTGTTTTGGTGTTATGATCTAAGGAAATTGTTTTTACATTTTGTTCATTTCATAACTCTCCACCAAATGTAGTTCTTGAAATATCTTGCCAACTAACAAACAAACAAAACAAATGGCACCAAAAACATGATGTAACAATGGACCTGCTTTCACAGTACCACACAATAAACAGTGCTCATTTTCAAGGGAACAAAATGAGGACAGTTAAAAACATAAAATGCATACATAAAATGCAATTTGCTCCATCACCATGAACCTCTCTGGATATTCTTTATTTCGGCAGCGTTTATGTACTGAAAATAGTCTGCCTTACATGATGACCAGTTTTAGATGAAGCAGCCAAACAACCTGATTATTGTGCTTTACAACAATTGTATATCAAGCATTACATTCCAGAATTTGGCGGTGATAAGCTCGAAAGCATATCCACAACTGTCCCAGATTGCTCAATATTCAGCTTCTGGCCCAGTTTGTTGATTCGTTAGCCTCTTTCGCATAAATACTCACTCACACAGACAGACACACAAATGAGAATTGCACCCATGGGACACAATGATTCTATCATACTTTAGCTAAACATAGACTGGGAATTAGCTGACTGGATAATCAATTTGACAGAGTGCTTCAGTAATAAGTGAGTGAAATGCGCAGACAGTGCATGTTGGATAAGCCTGCGTAAGTCTAGCATTTGTCACACAGATCACATATGTAATCTGCATTAAGAAAGAGCCTGGAAGGTTTTGAGCCCTATTTATACCCACCTTTTTGCCCTGAACAGGTTAAATATTGATATTCATGATCACAAAGATCACAGTTGCAACCCTTAAGTCCAACATAAAGACTTCCATCCATCCAATTAATTTTAACTTTAATACCTCAATAAAATTTATCATAGAAATTAATTTGTGTTCAAATTTGCAGTATGACCTCTATGCATTATATACGATGGGCAAAACAATAGTTTGGGAAAAAACTAACTCTCTTTGCATTTTAACTGCAAAGTAGATAAGCACTAAACACCTCTAAAAGTAAATGACTTCTGAATAATTACTACCTATAACCTGTGCTCTCAAGGGAACAATTTAGTGAGCCCAGATGGTCACCAAAATAGGATTTAGGTGCCAAATTGACAACATTACTCACACAGGGATTATCAATTACCTAAATATCAATTGCAGTGAAATAGGAAAAAGGTGTCTTGGAGGAGTGATTGCAAGCCATGAGATCTCTGACATTTTTAAGATAATTAGCTAGTGATATGTTTCTATAGAATTTTGCACCTTTGCCACATTAAAACATTTAGAAGAACTGTAATATAAAAGGACAGGAAAGGTCAGATGACATTTACTCTTGGTTTGTCCCCAAATAATGTATTATATTAGACTTTATAATTTGTACATATTGTGGCAATCATGTGACCATGATACCAAAAACATAGAGGCTGGCTTTTATTTTTAAATGTTTTATTTGCTTAACTATGGCTATGTATATTAATCAATATTTTATTATATGTGCCAGTGTTAACTATCTTAAAACAATATCATTATATAATAAATAAGGGAATCATGCAAACAGCACCAAGGTGTAAAAAGAAGACATCACTCATAAAGCACTAGTACAGCTGCGGTAATGGATAAATATGGGACACATAATAAATTTTAGTGTAAAATGTTTTACAACACCATGCTTTTATTTACTGTTTGTGTGTCAAACTTCTGTGTTGTGAATAATATGCGCACGTGCCGAGCATGCTCCGCCTTCCAAAGCGTGATTGGACAAGCCTTTTTCCTGCTAACCAATCAATTCCCAGCACCACAACCACGTGCCACGCAATGGACGTGAAAATACCGTTACGCACCTTGTGGTAAATATTAGGGCATTAGGGTTGCCATAAATGTTAGCGTGATTTAGCTAAAGTTAGAACTGTTTACACTGAAAAACCGCACCAACATTCACAACTATCTTCCGACCTGCATACTTATTTTTTCTTTGCCGTTGTCAGTGAAGGAAATGTGAGGTTAAACGTTAGCTTTCAGCTACTTTAGCTGCAAAATTTTGGCTAATACAATACTGTAATGTTAGCCTAGTAGACACATTCTTGACAAGCATCTGTAGAGAAAACGTCTGTAAAGTAATTAGACCTACATGTAGTGTACTTGGAGTAAAAAGTACAACATTAGTCTTTGAAATACACTGTAGTTGAAATTTGCAGAAAATGTAAGTAAATAAAGTACAAGTGTCTCAAAACTGTCCAGTGTTTGAGTAAAGTTAAATGTGTTTATTTAATTATCACCACTGGCTTTAAGTTGAATAATATAAACCTAAATTGTATTTTTGTTTAGGTTGTGACATCTGTGCTTCTGGACTTGTACAAAAACAAAGGCATTCACACCCAAGGGACTGATAGCGAATGAATTCTGTCCATTAAGTGCAAACCCAGAGAAGGAATGCAACACTAAAGGCCCTGGGGAGGATTGAGCTGCTCATAAAGAACCTGCTCCCTGCCATGACAAAATTTTACAAACTTCAGGTATGTAGATGACGTGCACTGTAGCTATATTCACTCTGCCATATTGAATTAGGGTACAGAAAAAACACTTCAGATAGCCTAATAAGTTGTATAACAAAATGAAACGTTTTTTCTTTTCAGTTTGACCAAAGAAACAATATATACTGTGTTTATTCAGTCATTTGCAAAAAACGAAAACAAAACAAAAACTCTGTACAAAGTAATGCAATCCAGCACAGCCTTCCTTGTACAAATCCTACCTCTGTAAAGTGTAAAATATAAATATTTTTGGAGCCCATCAACAATCTGGAGGCAATCAGTTTGTGATGGTGCTATACTATAAAGCCAAAGACTGTATTTGAAGCCGTAGATCCACCTGTGATTAACTGTAGTTAATTTCTTAAAAGTGTCTGAAATGGCAAAACACCCAATAGATTTAGATCCTTTCATTACTCTGTCATCTTTATTATGTTTAGTTAGCAAGTTTTCCATGAAACCTCGCACCTTACACATTATTAATTTTCCATCAAATTTGTAAAATTTGGATGCATGTAATTAAGAAGTCAGGCAATGTAAATGAAACGTTTCAGTACGTTTTCATGACAGTGATATATTCTACATAGATCATCTTCACTTACTTTGACTTGCTAATTAATCAAGATTATTAATTCAGGAAAAAAAGCAAACTTTGTAATTAGCACATGGCTTGATCTGTTGCGGCAGACTCAGCAAGACTGAGGAAGTTTGAATTTGATCTGGAAGTCTGAATAACTCATTAGCATTATGGTTTAGTAAATGTTACATGAAATCAGACGAAAGCTGTGTTGCTAATGCTTGATGTGTGGATGATTATATTTGTCAGTAAATTAACAGAGAAATTAATCTCTCTAAAATGTGGTGTGTATGAACCAGAGCCCTGGTTCTTCATGAGTATAATGTGTACATTCAGTCATTTGTAAGACAATAGATTCACTATGTTCCCCTAACTTTGCTGTTTGTTTTAGTGACATTACATTTATTGTAAAGATAAACTGAGATTGACAGTTGCTTCTTACTTTGTTTGATTGAATAAAATGAATCTTAGTGGATGAGTCTCAAAGTACAGAAACTTAACTTAAGCTTGACGCTGGTCTGGAGCTTTATAGCAGGCAGTGAGTGAGCACATTAATCTAATGCATCAGCAGGTCTGCATTTGTTTTAATGCAAACTGAAGAGAAGAAACACACCGCATCTCAAGGGAGAAGAAGCTTAAAATGTCACTGTAATGATAATAAATGATAATGTTAATGAGTTGTCCAAACATAACAAATAGAATGAATTACTGCCTTAGAATCAAGTCTGTTTCATTAAAATACAATAAAAAGGAAAGATTAGTTTTATATGGGAAAACAACTTTCCTCTTTTGAGTTATTGATGAGAGTAAGGGAACATATCAAGGTTGGCTTGGTTGCCTCTGGTCAGTATTGATAAAATATAGCTACTGTATAGTGTAACCATTTTTCATGGATGCTCATGTGACATTAAGCTAAATCAAATGAACCCTCAGTAGGTAACATGAGTCAACATCGGTCAACGTATTAGGCCTTGTACTTGTACATGGGTAATGACAATAAAGTTGAATCTAATCTAATTTAATCTTTATCTAAAATTTTAATGACATTCAACTCTTTTTGGGAGGCAGGTTTATCTGAAGTGGGAAGAACCCATTCCCATCTGAACGCAGGAGGTGACTGAAATACTATAGATGATTTCTTGGCCAAAACCATACATTTCCATCTGTCTTGATGATATCATTCCCCAAGTAATGTTTTTCCACCTTAATCAATCTTGTGTCGGGTCTGTGTTCATAGTAGTCTGGAACACTGGGATTATGTGCTGAGGCTACTCTCTCTCTTGGAGACGACCTTGTCTTTGTAACAGTACTGTTAGCCCTCGGCCTCAGGCAGTCAAACACACACTCAATCACCCCTGTAACCCTCGCAGTCAACAGCAGACTGTCGCAGTCCGTTGCTACAGTCTCAATTTGTATTTTGTCTCAGGCTGTGATGACTTGAGAGAGAAAAATAAAAGGATTTGTCTTGGTCTTTAACTTTCCCTTGAGGAAGTAAGTCTTCACCTTGAAGTTTAGCAACTGCATGGCCGCCTGCTCTCAACCAAACACGCCTCTTCATCCGTTACAATTCTTGTTACTTCACGAACAGAATGCTTTTATTCTGAACTAGTCCAGTTATCCACAGTCATTTACATCATACCTAGTTACATTTTTAATTTTTCTTTTTTTTTATGGGTGAATCATCAGTAATTCAGTGTGTCAAGATGTGTTGTCTACAACTCTAAGCTTTCATCTGATGATATACAGTACTTGCTAAACTGGAAACTGGAATTTTAATGGTCATTTTCAAAATATCACGGTTTCATAGAGCCCAAGGTGACGTCTTCAGATTTCTTGTTTTGTCTGAAAAAGAACTCAACACTCAAAGACATTCTATTTACAATGATATAACTTCATAATAAAAATATATAATAGGACAAGAAGCAAATCTTCACCTTCAAAAGCTAGCGAATATTTAGCATTTTTGCATTTAAAATGCAAACTAGAAATGAACAATGATTTCATTGTCAGAATGGCTGTTTAATCTTCTGTTCATACAATAATCAGTTCACTGCTTTTCTTTCTCTTATTTTGATCTTTTTGCTAATTCTCCCTTTTTTAGTTTAGTTAAATCAGTGTTTATATGTTTACGTTGACTGCACTTAGCTTTACAGTGTACCAAAATCATAGCAGTCCTAAACGGTAGAGCAGCCCTCTGCCAAGCCTGCATCAGTAAACACTGCAAGCCTCTAACAGTGATGCACTGTAATGGCTCAGTCTTGAGCCTGGCCAGAACACTACATGAGGTGCTAAACAGTGACTGGCTATAAGTGGTGAACGCTGCCAGTTGCACTCTTGCGACTGAAATGAGCCTGATGATAGAAGCTTGAGAAGAAAGGGGATATCAGTGGTCACTAAATCATCCTGTAATCAGCTCTCTATGCAGGATCATCCATGCATGTTCAACGCTCCATTCTGGAAGCTCTTGCAACAGAATGCTCCAGCTGACCCCATCTGTACCCCATCTCATTTTGCATTATCCCTAACCCATAAAGGTTCCATGTAGCACAAAAGAGTTAATGATTCCCTTTGTTTTGTTGCAGGGAACAGAACCAAAGCAAATGACAACAACAAATCCATCAAACTTAGCAGCAGTGAGCACATCAGCAGTTTTTGCC
Source organism: Monopterus albus (assembly GCF_001952655.1). NCBI lineage: Eukaryota > Metazoa > Chordata > Actinopteri > Synbranchiformes > Synbranchidae > Monopterus > Monopterus albus. Next base: position 3,124,785 of record NW_018127949.1, read on the forward strand.
AGCCCACCAGAGGCCTAAAATGCACATATTGCATGCTGGCCCCCCAAGCAGCAGGCGGCTCTGGGACTCACCAACCCCTCAGTGGACAGAGAGGACTTGATAAATGACTGGAGCAAACTTCTCTGTCACCAGTGAGGGAGGAGTCCCTCACAGTAAGCTACATCATCCTAACAGCATTATTCTTTTCATGCCCGTAGTTGATACTGCGTCCTGTGATTGGTGTCATGATTTGGACAGGTTAATTGGAATCCTGAACTGGAAAAGTGCAGCTATTGTTGCCCAGAGATTCACCTTAAGGAGACCATGAATATGTGTGTCATGTCCAATCCTTGACATGAAAGCATGAAATGTTAACCATGAAGTGCAGTTTGTACACATGGTTAGTAATGATTACTTGCATATATTTTGTCAGGAACAAGTTGCATGTGCTCAGCACATAATACAAGACCTATGAATCACAAAAGTCTCAATTCCTTTTGACGGTCAGTTTTCCTCACCTCCAACATATACAGGAGTTTATTGTGATTAAAAGTTTTCTTCAACATGAACGCAACATTTACTTAGCACTTGAGGATGCAGCGAAGCTCACCAAGTTGCTTTGTACTATTTAGGTCCATTATTAGATTAGAAAAAGGTAACTTAAACACTGCATATCTCTAGACACATAAAAACTTGTCCTCAGACCAGAGGACACCCATATGTTTAGTGACCTGCAAAAACACAACAAGAGCAACACCTTGATAAAGTAGCATAACATGATGGAAGGCCAGTTGACACCTTAAACATAGCGTGTTACTTTCAGCAGAATTAGATTAAATGCTAATGCAGTAAGTGTAAAGGTAAGCATAAACCATGTTACTTTAGTTATGTCTGGCTTTTAGGACATGATTCTTTAGCCACTTGTCAAGGTGTGGGACAAACGTGGGACCATTACTTGGGAATGGACAATCTTCCTCATCAGGGCAAATAGGAGGCATTGTCAGATGGCCTTATTGATAAGTTAATGAGGCACAAAACACTTCATAGAAGACCCATCCACCACCCGCCCCACAACCATCTCCTCAAATCATTGATTTACACATTACTCACATTGCAGAGTTTACATTGCAGAAAGTGTCTAGGTAATTAAACACAGCGCCCACGTGAACTAAATGAAACTTAACCATTTCCTTTCTTCTCAAGCCACAATTATCCAACATGGTCTTGCCAACATATGTTTGCTGTATTTTGTCATTTTATTTTGTCAGTGGACGAGCAGCAGGGAAGTCCCTAATGAGATCCAAAATACTTGTTTCATGTTTGAGCAGTAATGCAAATTACTTTTCCTTTTGGAACATGCACATGAGAGTCACAGGAAACACAGAGACAACAGATCAAGAGTAAAATGAAGTATGCAAATGTAATCATATTTATCAGGGAATGCTTATGGCAGAAAGCTATTAATTTCTCCTCTGCATCTTGACACTTTAACATATGCATCACCTGCTTCTCGCAAATGATTATTTTTGTGTTTGCCATCTCCGTTGACAGAGCATTATTTTCTTTTCCATTTTGTCTTGTTATTTTTGTAAAACTTTCTGTGTCTGAAGAGTGTAATGGCCTCTGATTGAAATTTCATTCAGAAAAACTAAGTGAAATACATGTTGTGTATTTAATGGAAAAAATAATTGCACGTCAGATGAAACAAAGCATGACGCATAGTAACCAGGATGACTGACTGAAAACACAAGTCAGCAAAGAGGTCAGGTTGTTCACTCTCTCATTTGCTGCAGTTATTCACTATACTCATTCATTTACTGATACCATCACTCTCAAACCTGAATGATCTTCGTGCTCGCTCACTCACTGATTTAGTCTATCATAGAGCAATTTGATAAATCTCTATGATACAGTATAAGAGCTGACACAAGAGAAGTCCTTTATCACTATTGTAATTTCAGTTTTCATTCATAATTAAGGATGATGTTTTTAGTGTATTGGAGATATAAGTTTTGAAATTTCCAATGTGATTAGTCAAATTCTGGAATTCAGCAAACTAAGTGGAAAATGTCACTGTATTTGTGATTAGCCACAAAAAATATTGGTGGGCTGCATTGACCTAGTAATATTCTGCTACACATAAATATGGTGACTTAGTGCTTTACAAAACATTCATTGAACTTAAGCAAGTTGTTTTGTTACTATAGCTTTAGAGACTTAAATTCACCTGTACAGTACTTTCATAAAAGCAGGGTTATCCTCTTCAGTCATGTGCCTGCAGCACTGTGAAACTCACTAACGGGCCGAGAGCTCCTGTGCTCTCTTGAGAAGACAGTTGCTGCATTTGGATGAATAAAAAGCAACATTTTCTGTAATGATGGTCTGCGAAACCACTGTTCAGGAGTGCTATTTCAGTTCATCCCTGTAGCAGCCCAAAGGAATTGAGCTCACTCCTGGGTTGTGAGAGTGGTCAGGAAGATTGATTCCGGGGCTAGATCACCGCTCACTGAAGACCGAAGTGCACTGTGGTTTGAGCTTGTGCATCACATGACCTTGTAGACTAGAATATAAAACAGAACTAAAAATATTATACAGCATGTAAAATAATATAAATATCATGAAGATAAAACAATGTCAGTAGCCTGCTTAGGACGTTCAAAGTTCTTGTCATTCATATTCATTGTCTGTCATAATAGAACAGCAGGCAATCACATCTTCACTATGTATAATGTAATGACCTGTGGGTTATTGCAGGGACAGTATGGTGGTGATCACTGCATCTGCCAAAGTGCCTCTAACCTTTTGAGTATCACTTATAATTAGCGGGGATAAGACATGCAAAAATACCAGATGGTAACATTATTTGATAGTCTCCCAAAATGACGACCACGGTCCTTTAATTCTTGTGTGATAGTTTTAATTAGAATGGCTTGTCAAAATGACAATTTACACCAAATTGATGCTATACATGATGCTATTAATACAATGTCACTGACATTGCTATTAATTACCCTGACTAGTTGATATCGCACACATCTTCATTACTGACATAAAGATTAAAATTGCCTTAACTGTTAGAGGAATGGAGAACCCTAAGTGATGCATTCATCTAATGTCATTTCAATACGAATATTAGCTCATTCTGCAGCAGGATCAAGTCATAAATGATTTACCTTAGTTGGCATGTCTGGTATTTGCATGGGTTTTGCTATTGTTTTTGTTCTGTGGCCTGCGGGGTATTGCACAAAACCAAGATATGGCATTAAGCTGGGATTTTCCAGTTATCCTGGCTGAATTTAGCCCTGACTCACTTGCATGGAAAGCAGGTTAAATTAAGATAAATTAAGTTACTATGGAGATTTTGTTCTTGCAGCTAGCCTGCTGCAGACCAGGCCAACAGTCAGGCTTGATTAATCGTGGTGTCTTATTTGTTCTGTCAGCAGTCCACTCTGATCAGAGACCAATGAATTCTTTTACAGTTAATCTGTAAAATGTGATAGTCATTGTTACTGATTGTGATCATAAATATTGCTGTTCATATTACTCTTAGATTTTTGGCTGTTTTTTTTTTGCAGCAGCAGCAGTTGAGGTGATTTGAGACAGTGGATAAAGCTGCAGAGGTGTCTAACGGAGTCAGTATATATGTGTAAAAACCCATACAAAACAGCCCAAATTATTTACACAACACAATACTAATAAACTACAGCAACTAAAAAGAAACACTGAATATATTTGGTGTTATACCTTTTAAGCAGACAAAAGGAATGGGTGCACATACCAGAATGGCCATTGATCAAAAAAGTATCAGAAATGTTAGTTGGGTTGCAGAGTGTTGTGTGAGGCCCAGGTTGCAGTAAGTGAACAGTTCACTCAGCTCTGTCTGGTTCATCTGTTTTACCCTCTGACAGGGTAGTCATCTTCATTCCCTTTGTCCTTACTTTGGAGCAGGGGGTGATATATAAAGGTCTGTGCTCACACGAGGTGTCTCCCTCACCTCTCCACTCATCCGCCTGGACTGAATAATGTTTGAAGATTCACTCTTGGCTTGATATGATGAGTTATATCCTGGTTTCAGGGGAGGGGATGTATTTTTTTTATTTTTTTATTTCTTTATTTTGGTGATGTAGACCTTTTATAATGCAGTCATGTATAATTTCACCTCACTGCATTTGAGGTTATATTGTCAAATAAAAACTTTGTCAGATGCAAATCTGACAAATTCTACCCATTATTATCCACACAGTAGGTTAAGGAGTTAATGTTTAGGGTAATTTGAAGAATATTGTATATCATTTTTTAATGTTACAAAAATGTATGAACAGTCTATTTCTTAAACATAATTAGGCAAATCACAGGCTTTATTTGATAGCAGTATATGATAATTTGCCATAGTTTATGTCTGTTCGTCCACACTGTTATCCTTTGTTTTATGGTGCCAACCACAGTGAGCTCAAAGTCAAACTCAATATGATGAGGTATTAGCCTCTGCCACCATTTCACTCAGACATGTCAAGGTCAGGTCACTGTGGGATTGTCTCCTACCCCCAGCGGCCGTAGCTACACATCTTCCCTCTGAAGGGGACGCACGTTATTTGTGTTCACCTCATCACTGCTCAGATGGGCTGTGCAGAGATAATAATGCCCCATTTAACCTTCTAAATGATTACAGTTGTAAGAAAACAACTGCTTTTGCTGCCAGTGTCACTGCTTGGGTTTTGATTTCAGCTTTGATTTTCATTTTGCCCTGTCACATTTGGTAGCTGTTATACTGCAGCAAAAGAGATATTTATACTGACATTGTTCATGTTTTATAGTGGCTTCATGCTGCAATAAGACTCCAATGATGAACCTACCCACCTGCCTGATGAACTTGTGCTTTGGAGCAATGAGACCTCCAGTTTTCTGCTGTGGTGTTTACTCAGAGGCTGCCAAAGGAGGGAGGAGAGGGAATCCATTTGTCCCAAGGTGAGACACACTCTCCAACACCCCGATGTTAAATAAACACTCCCAGACCTCTGGCCACCTCACTCTAGCTACTGGAATACCATTGGTGTGTCTAGATGATGGAGGGCTATTGTTATCTATTGCCTCTGCACTCTGTTGAGAGGCCAAGGAGAAGGCTGGCCATAGTGGTGTGTTACATATAGACTCGCCCACTCACATTAAGTTGTATTTGTTGGTCCAAAATAAAAATTGAAAAGAATTGCAGACATTTTCTTAGAATAACATGTGATTGAAGAGGGAAACAGGGAGAGAGGGAAAAAAAATTAGAGCGTGGCTGAGCGTGCGTTTCATCACCTGCAAAGCCAATGAGGGAGAGCGTCTCCGCGTCAACAACTGTAAAGCGTATCCCAGCTTCTGCTGCTGCTGCCATCCTCACTGCATGCTACACTAACCAAGAATGTGTATTTCTGCAGATGATTAAATCAATACCATTTTGACAAGACTTGTTGGAACATGCCTCTTTATTTTACGCAATTCCTTCCCTTTCGTCAGGGAGCATTTATCAACCTGCCGGGGCGCTGTCACCTAATGGAGATTGTTCTTTAGTCTGCACTTGATAGAAGGGAACGATTATGATGCATGTCGATAGTTTACAGAGATATTGACACAGGAACAAAGAGCAGACCCTTGCGGCTGATAGCCTTTTCCCTTACACTTTCAAAGTGCCGTGGTCGTGTTTCAAACGTCTTTCTCCTTTGCAGCACTTCTCCCATGCTATTTTCCTTTGTTTTAGTGATTAATTAAGGTCTAGAGGCCGCATGATGCTCTAGTTGGTGAGAGGATGCCAGTGTTTTCTTGTATTTACTTTACAGCACAAGCCAGACACTTCTTCCTCTGTCTTTTGCCCTGAGCCCTTGCTCCAAACAAAAAAAAATCTGTCAACTTAAAAAATGCCTTTGCATGTAGTCTTTGATTTGGCACAGAAGGAGTTAATGATAAAACCAGCACAGGGTGTGACAACAGGCCCTGAATATAATAAGCTTGAAGGAGACAGGAATGAGAAAAGGTGGGATGCATATAAAAAGAGGGAGGAGACTGAGAAAAATGATGGGCTCTACCTATAAATTCTTCATCTGCATTGGCTGATTGGAATGGCTTGACTGTGCGCTCAGCTGTGGCTTAACAAGTAATCCGGTTTGTAAGTTATTATTTATCTTCAGGAAAGTTTGTCAAACTTGGGCTTTGATTTTCTACCCTGATTTCCCTCTTGTGGCTCGCTCTCGCACATGCTCCCCACATAATTTATGACTGCCTCTGGTCTTGATGACAGATTATTAAAAGTAGAATTAGTTTTTTGCTCGGAATTTTTCCATTGGGAATTGGGAAGGCAGTGCTCTCTGTGGAAGGTCTCTTACGAGGTCTCCATTACTAATAGAAGTTTTTTCTCTGATGGGGGGCAAGGAGACTAATGATTTGAATTTACTGTGGCAGCTGTCACGTGGTCTGGAAGGCATCAGTCGAACAGACAAGAGGTTAACTTCCTCCCTGTGGAGAGGTTTATTGGATTGTTTAGCAGCAGAAGGATAATGTTTTTGTCATACACTGCTGCGGCAAAACAGCGGTGTGGCAGAGAGAAGGGGAGAAGAGAAATGAAGGGAGGAAGGACACAGGGAGAAGGGGTTCAGGGATGGATAGAGGCATAGTGGAGAAAGGGATGAAAGAGAAAGCAGCATGATCGTAGCACAGTGAGCAAGGCAAAAGCAAGTTATTTCTAATATAGGTGGACAGACACTATAAAGCACAGTGATAGTGTGCCATTTCTCTACAGCTCTTACATGTACGCAGGACGAAACACACTTCCATTCAGCGGTGTGCACAAAACATAAGTACACACACATTCAGCCTCATTCATACACAGACAAAAAGAGAGATGTTAGTTCCTTTCACCTGATGGCCGTTTGGAGCTTGTACTCCCAGCATGCCTCGGCAGTATGGGTACCAGAGGGGAGTCACAGCGCAGCTGAGAACCTCGGCTTAATCTTATGCATCATTAAGCACTCAGCAGCAAGCCAGCGCTGTTCATATACATCATCCACGCTTAATAAACATAATGATGACATAAGATGTAATTCTAGATGAATTTTCATTTTATAGGGAAATGGAGAATTCCTGTAGAAAGGGAAGAAAAAAACTAAATTATCTGGGAAGTACAAAATAAATTATGTTTTTTCCCCACTTGGATGAGTGTAGGTGTTTGGCGCATCTGAATTGGGGATAGTGTGTTAGGCTGCATGCGGACGTGGTGGCAGTGAGGCTTTTGGATATGGTGACGGCAGTAATAGTGTGGCAGGTGTGGTTGAGTTTGGGGGAGGGGGGGTGAGAGGGTGAGAAAAATGGGAGCAGCTATTGTGAAACGTTTGCAGTTTTTAATTCCTAATCGCAGGGCATGATGGACAGGCTGAGACACCCAAGAGTGGAGCTCATCCATCATGGGAAGAGGAAACCAGAGAGAGAGAGAGCGGAGATGTAAAATTTCAGATGGAGTTACCTTACGGGGGGAAGGGAGGGAAAATAGATTCCTGATAAAAGGGAAGGTTGTGGGAGTGAAAGGGCAATGGGTACTGTGGGCATCACGGGCCTGAGATTGCTTCATGTGTCCCTGCTGGGACTCTTGGGTAGCTTGGCTTGGAAATGAGTTCTGCTTTCAGGGACTGTACCAGACATTGAATCGTCCTGAGAGCTGTCCTCGCCACACTTGTCTTCAGCAGATAGCAGATGTACAGTGCTGGCGACCTGGCAGTTGTAAAGTGAATACCAATGGGATATAATCAACCAAGGAAACAGCAGAAATATGCAAACACAAGGGATATAAATGCAAAGTTTTCCAGGATGCTGCATGATATGATTTAATTCATTTGCGCTGCATTGCACTGCAGAGCCTGAGTGCCTGAATTTTTAAATCAACAACAAAAGTTAAAAAAAAAAAAACCCCAAACCTAAGCTAACGTCACTTTCACACAGTTTGACATGACAACTTTATCTACTGAATAAGTCTTGTCACCTTTGGCTGATTGTCTTCTCTTTGTCGGAGCAAGTTTTCACAAACAGCATGTGTCCTGATAGCAGAGAACACCTTGAGAGTACATGAACTGTACATCAAACATGATAATATCTCATTATGTCTGAGCATTAATTAGCTTCAGTGTGTTGAGGTCCTGGTTGCCTGCCTTTTTTGAGGCATAATGTGAGTTTTAGACCTCAGCAAGTTTGGAGCCAGTGAACCATACGAGCCAGTATGCCAGTGGGTGAGCCAAGTCTCTCAATGCAGGGATCATTACCACTCCTCTTTCTCTCTGTCATTCTTATTTTCCCTCTCTCCCTCACTTTGTATTGTACTTTTTATTTGCTGTTTTATTTTTCTTCTTCAGAGAAAATATGTGCCACTTTCAAGCCGGTGATGTGGAAATTAAATGTTCAATAAATTTTACAGTTTATCGGACATACAATTCAGTATCTACAAGTTACCGGTCGTCTTGGGCCTCCTTTTGTTAATTAGTTACCTTTAATCCCCCTCACTCTCCTCTTTAGAAAAAAGAAAGAACAGTAATAGGCAGAGATCAGTGACAGAATCAGAGAAATGGGCTTTTAACTAACATGCAAAGTGATGAATGGATTGACCACAATGTAGACTAATGGAGCCATGGAACTAATTAGGCCAAGCAGAGCTGTGCTTAAATGTAAATGGATTGAGCTGGATGAAACGTAGGAACAGCCGAGAGAATGATGAGGTCTTTCATTTGGGGTTCAATCAATGGCCAAGAAAACACAATCTATGGGCCTCTGTAAGATCGAAGCCAAGGAGTGTTTTATCTGCTTGAATTTGAGTATTGTTGCATGTTTGCAGTACATCTGTACATGTATGCTTGGATGTCTCATAAATCCTCTGTGTCATTAATACATATGGCCGCCTACATGACTTTGCAGAAAAGCTATAATAAATCTCTAATCAGTCTTGTCCCTGGTGCCCGGCTCTCAGACCCTGCAGCTTGGCACCGACCACATGTTTACTGACGTGCCCTCTGACTTTGCAGTCCGTGTAGACCCCTTCTGTTGGCCGTGCCTCAAGTCTGCTGCTCTCACTTGAAGAGTTGCTGCAAAAATAATTAATGTGCTCAGCCACAGCACCTAACCTGGGGTTCTGCTTCTCACATTGAGCTGCGTTTCATGCATGCATTCAGTTTTAATAGCCATGCTGTGACCTTGTAAACATCTGTGAAGTAAGTGACAGCAGCATGCAGACTTGGCACATGCAATTCTCTCTCTGTTTGTCTTTGCCTGCTATGCTTCCTTGAGTGTCTTGTACAGCATTTATTTTGTGAAAAGAGCTTGCTAGGAAACTACAGGGTGAGAAGAGCTATAACATCTACTGTGGAGCCTACTGGTTGCTGGGAAGCAGTTCATCGCTGTTTGGCTCTGTAGGCACTACACATCCCAAAATTAATGTGTGCAGAAATGCAAATAACCTACTCCAGTAAAAGTTGACATTACCTCCTCTGATAAATTTTTCTGCTGAGGTAAGAGATAATTTAATGTAGAATTAGAAGTCACTCTCTGCCACCATTTACATCCTTAATTAGCTGTAATTTCTCTGCACCCATTAGAGAGTGAGAGAGAGAGAGAGCGTGAGAGACAGAGAGAGATGGAGAGTGTGAGAGAGAGCATAGAAGAGAGGAGGATGGGGTTAAGATGAAAGCAGTGTTGCTTTCGCTGCTGCCAGGCTGGTGTGTGTCGGTCTGTGTCAGAGCGTGTGTGTTGTGAGTTTGTGTATCAGTGTGTCCTCCCCGGCTAGGTTGCCTTCGGTGATGGATACACGTCTTGCTCAGTCACCAGCCATTGGCACTGGGGTGGATGTAAACACTGATTAGAGGGAGGAAATGAGGCCCTCACTTTGTCCTCTGTGTCAGGGAGCACTGCGGTGGCTGTCTCTGTTTGTCTAGTTCTTTCCACCTGAGCACGTTTCAGAGGACACCGTTAGCTACGCTTTATAGCCATTATTTAGATAGCGACACAACGGGATGCTCCTTTTGCTCTTTGACTGACATGCCCAGTCATGTGCTCAGCAATTCAACTCAAAGTGCCTACAAGTTTGTGAGTGCACAAAAATGATGATGTGTCAGTTTGTGTGAAGGAGAGGCTGGACAGGGTTACTGTTGATTTGCTACACAAGTAGCAAGCAGTACTTTTACCCAATTTAGTGCACAAGGCAAAGTTTCTGAAGTGTTGAACAAAAAGCAGACATATTCTTGCAATTGTTTTTCCAGTATCATAATATGCTGTACAAGCCGTACGGTGTGCTGTATTTTCATGTCACTGGTTGTATTTGGAGATATTTATCATACTCTCTACCTGTAATGTTACAATACATGCAAATCATGAAACTGGATACTTTCCCCTTATGAAATTATGACAAACCATTCAATTCAGACAACAAATCTGCTTCAGCTACTTTGGTGTGGTACCTTATCAGAAAAAGAACAGCACAGAAATGGTGCTGCACAGAAAACATTTTTCTTTCTTTGCCAGGAAAAATGAACTGTCAACATTTAATGATAGATATTTGCATTGTGATACAAATCGTGTCCTTGGCCCTAAACATAAGATATAGATCCATTTATAATGAATTCAGATAAAGTGTCCTTTTTGCATTCTCGCTCTAATGGATTTGCGGAGCCAGCGTCAGTGACCCTGGTGGAATCGACAAAAACCTGTGCCAGTGGATGATCAAGACAGACATCTATCATTCCCTTTCACACCTTCTGAGACGTTGCTGATACTTAGGTGCAAATGTATTTTTTGAACTAAATGTATGTCTAACTTCTGCAAGCTGGCTGACTTTTTTTCATGGTGTTGTGAGAATGTGAAGAAGAAAGGGGGCAAAAAGACATTAGATTTTTTTCCATCATTAAGCTGTGTCTGGGAGATGATGTGCTAGCTGTATGTGGTCCAGGGGAAGTATTTATAGCCCTGCTGGAATCTTGCTGTGCTGCGTTGATAGCAGAGATAATGGGAGAGAATGGGATGCAGCGAACTGTTCTAATGACACCAACAAGACAAGAGAACAGCGAGGATAAATAAATGTTAGCCATTTTCTCTCGCACATCATTTGCATTTTTTCTTGTTAAGGTCACTTATAGACTCAGACAATAACAATGAGGGGGAAAAGCTTTTGTCAAATATAAAATCAGAAATAACAAAAACAGAACTACTTAGTATGCAAGTAATTGATTTTATTTCCTAATAGTGTGACATTCAGTTAAAGATAGTGCCGGTTTTTAATTTTTAGCCGCTTTAATTCCCGTGTAGCTGCTTGAGTGGGTTTCCATGCAAAATAGGGGGAATACAAACAAGATTTCACTTCATTACACAGGAACAAACTGTACAGAAATTGCACTTACTTATGGAAATGACTGTTAAACATGCACAGCATTACGTGCTCTGCCTGTGCCGAAAATGCTAGAAGCATTAAACCACGAGCATGTGAGTACAGACAGTGAGCCAATAAGGAGGACCAATTACTAAGGACTGAGTTTGAGGAGAAGTGTTCCTGGGGATGATCAAAAGGGACAACTGATTAAAGATATACAGTGACCTTAAAATGGGCCTCATTTAACCAGTCACTGCTTTTGAAAGCAGAAACACACTCCTGATGATAAACTGACTTTCCTTCTTTCAGAGGTTCACTGTAACTCAAATAGTAGTGAAACCTCTAACAGATCCAGCTGGGTAACGGGGCATGTGTGTGGGAAAACAACTTGATTGTATCATTTCATACTTGTAATTGACAAATGTAGTTGTAGTAACTTTGTAAAAGAGCGGGTCATTAGTGTAACCTCTGGGCCCAGTTTTGCTGCCGGAAGCTAATGAGAGACAAACAGCACGGTCAGCAGTAGGCATAAGTGCTGGGGTTTATGGGCACTGTGTTGTGTCCCAGGTTAACACTGATGCCACCATTTAGAGCTCTGTGTTTTAGCACCCGCCTGCTAATTGAGATGACAAAGGCCATAACAGTGACATTGTTGCCAAACAGCCCTCTCTAGACCTGCGTCTGGCTCCAGTCAAGGACATCCAGCAGGTTGTAAGTGCAACCTTGGAATTTAAGATGGTGCCCGAGACCTTATGTGTATCTACAAAACAATTAGCAAAGCTCAGGTGGACCAGCACACATTCTCAGACACATTTAAGTGCCAGAACTACAGCACTTGTTCTGTTTGTTTTACTTAAAGTCACATAAAGCACATCCTCCACTCTCAGCAGTAGCACATAAATGGCTCTGGAAAAGCAACTGGAATGGGTATTGGGTTGTTATTTCAAAAATCAAGTTAGATTACCTTATTTGTCATTTATGCTTCTCATTACACAGTGAGGTACTGGGACTGCTGTAATATGAAACAACATCGGTTGACTCTCCATAAAACATATATAATGTGTTAACAAGAGACATAAACAAGGCCAGCTGTTGAATTATCTTTGACTATCCTAAAACTGTGTTTGTGATCAATTAAGGCTCAGTCTCACAATTTCACACTGAAAACAGGATGTCTTCTGTTACCAGTCTAATAATAGAAATGCATATGGCGAGTGTTTTGATTAACATAATGGAAAAATAGCCCACATAATTTATCTTCTAAGTCCGAGGGAGAGAGCCAGATTGGAGCCTGAGGACTCAATCCACCTCAACATATGCTGCCACTGTAAGTCTCTGAATGTGGAGTATTTTGAGCCTCGTTCCCATGATATTTATTGAAAAACATTTGATTTTATGAGCTGCATACTTAATGAATGCCTATCGATGCTGTGGCTCAGCAAATGAGGCTATAATTCTCAGTGCAAGTATCATAACCACACGTGCGCCTATAATGTTATTTCTAATTGTGATGATCTATTCTAATGTCTGTTTGTCAGTCATTTACTTAGGCTTTACATTGTTATTTTGCAAGCTATTTTAGGAAGACAAATTAGCCATTATTTTTTACCATTTACTCTGTCCTACCTAATCAGATTTGTTCATGTACAGTGAAAGAGATGAAAACTCTCACATGTACAGCTGATAGCTGGTAAACTTAACAAAGCGACTTTTTCTACTCTGATTGGGCCAACCAGCTTCTGACTCAAGCAACCCAGATTTAATTTCTTAGTATCCATCAGCTGTGCTGAACCACCTGCCCTGTACCATGAACAGAAACCATCTAATTTATTAACCTCGTATACATACCCATACTCTAGCCTGATACAAGCTATGACAAAAATACAGATGAAATCCTTTGTTTCTACACTTTTCAGTAAAAGAGATGTTGATGTCTGGTCCAGCGCCAGCAAAAGACAAACATAATTCAAATGCATTGCCTGGCTTAGCTTATCTCATAAGATGGAAAACAAAACCTTGTGAATAAGTTTGTCTGAAACCAGATCTGCAGTTGCTACTTAACGCCAGTCCATTGGTTTTGTCTGAGTGATTCACCTATCGGAGGAAAGTTAGATGTATTCCACTGATTGTCTAGCTGCAAGGGAAAATCCATCTTGGAGCATCCTGAGGCTGCTGGGCCTTTATTGACAGATCAGATGGGACATTGGAGGAGAAATTGGCCTCATTTGTTTCTCATGTCACCTTAATGGCAGATCTCTTTCAAGGGGCAAAGAATTGACAGGCCCCCGGTCTCAGTGAGCAAACAGCCAAACCTAGTTTATTGGTTTCCTCTTGCAAACACTCTGCCTAATGTGGCTGGCTAGATCAGCCTCCAAAGTTGAAAAGATCCCCCAGAAAATATTAATCAAGTCCCCTGACTGATTGTCTCTGCATGATAAATTATCTGGAAAGGGACAGTGTTACTATAGCCCAGGGACATTTATCACATACACATTCTGGGATTCCAGGAGAGAAACGACTGTGCTGACAGAGTGGAAGGGTCAATTAGACATTTGCAGTCGGGATGTACTGTATATAGCACCTTGGAAACAGTGACAAGATGTTTTAGTCTATATTTTGTTGGAGCTAATATACTACTATGCTGCCTAGCCAGCTTCATGTGTGACGCGTAACTTCTACAGTTGGTTATCCTCCACCCATCCTTGCTGTCAATACTTTTACAAATCATTCCCCTCTTCAGTGGTGTTAGCATCTTGTTTCCTAGCTTGATTGAAGTTTCTGTACATCACTTGGAAGTGAACAGGTGTCAACCTAGCACAGGCACCTCGCAGATGGCAGTATAATTAGCATTGATTCTGGCAGGCTTGCACAGGCCAGGGTCTAGATAGCTGTGACGACCAACTAACCTCCCCACCTCTTGATGGGCTACCTCTGGGACAGATCGAAGCTCATTTTACTCCTAGAGTGGTGCACACTAAAGGACTCCTTAGTAACATACACCATCTGAGGTCTCTGAGAGAAACAGCTGAGAGTGAAAGCACAGATGAGTAAAATAGCTTCTTTAGAATGATAATGTTTTCAAATAAAATTGTTTCTTATGTGCAGTTTCACAATCAATTGGTTAGGGCTGTAAGAAATCTTTTTTTCTGATATAATCTGTAATCATGTTAGTTATAAGATCTATAAAATGTCATAAAAATGTGCACCAGAAGGCCAATTTGCTTGTTTCATCTAACCAGCAGTTCAAACCCAAAGATATTCAGTTTGTCTCATTGAAGACTAAGAAAATCAGCAACTATATGAAGCTGGAACCATAATTTTTGTCATTTTGCTAAAAAAAAATGTGTTAATAGTTGGAATTGTTGGTAATTAATTTATCTAATCAGCTAGGCCTTTCAGCTCTATTGTCAGTCTTAGTCAAGATCTGGTTCTCCAGAAAATAGAATCATATTAATCTAGATCTGTCTATCCATCCATCTTCTAATTGGATCTATAATTCATAAAAGTGTCAGGGAACACAGATGGACTGAGAGTGAATATCTAAACCATCTAAACACAATTGATAGATTAAAGCTAACGGCATAAATGTTGTTTTTCAATGTTTATTTACAAGTGAGAGGAGAAGAAATATCAAAAATATGGCAGCACCTTTCAAAAGCAGAAAGTAGAATTATTTTCTTAAATTTGTTACATTCATGCCTCAGTACGCCTGCTTGGTATTTGTGTATTGTAAATTGCATGCTGGAATAGGCCAGCCACTGCACTTTGAAATGGATCTCATCTAATCTTATTTCACCATGTCAAATGGCAGCATGACATGCTGTTTTACTCCGTAACATTTGGTTGTAGTGAATCAGCTGACTGCATCTGATGTGAGGAGTCCCCTTGTTATTATGAACCACTTGTAACGGTGTGTCTGTGGGGTTGTTGTCAGAGTTGGTGGGTCATGCAGACATGTTGGTCACTAATACAATGCACTGAAAATTGCTTTTGTGGCAGACATTTGTCGTTTGTTTTCATTCTTGTACTTCAGTGTGTTGAATCCATTTCAGAAACATTTTCTGACTCGCTAGACAAATTTACACAGTGACCTTTTAATAACATCCAGTGTAACTTGTATATTGAATTTTACCACTCTAAATGTCTTTATTATAATAACCACATGCAGAACACAAAAGAGAAACACACACCAGTGACTCATTATAATCAGTAGCAATAATGTAACTGATGAGTTCCAGTGTGCTTTCTCTTTCCACCTAAGTGTTTTTACCAAATACTGTCAGTCCCAAACAGTGAGAACCACCCATGCTGTATACTGCACTGGTCAGATGTCAGGATTGATTATATTTGTCTGTGATTTGCATAATGCAAGAGGCATCAAATTAAATTTGCATAATTCCTTTGATTACACTTGTTATTAAATGTGAGTGACATTGATTTACAAAATGGCCTGATATAAGGTTAATGGCTGATGTCACCTTCTCACACCTCTCTCTTTTCTTAGTTATCACAAACCTTTCTTAGGGTTTAATTTATGTTTCTGTATTCATCTATAACTAATGTGGTCTTCTGCTGTATCTCTTCCTTCACCTCTCTGTACATTACACTGTCACTTGAACTACACTCTTACGCCAGGTTTCATGTAAGGCAGAAAGTAATTTAAATAGGTTGAACAGCCATAACACTGGTCTGCCCTCACCCATTTAAGCACATTTACATGGGTCATTATTGACAGACAGTAAAGTGTCATTTGTCAAGGAAGGAAGAATTGACAGGGCTAAGAAACTGACTGAAATAACGGTCAATCCAATGCATTTTACAGTCATAAGGGAAAAAAGGCACATCTACAGTGGTGCATTTTCTCTAGGGAGGAAGAAAGATCATAATACCATTTTCATAATAATACAAAAGGCCTGTGGGCTACAAAATAAAAAGAAGGCTGTACTATGTGTATCTGTACATTGCCTGTCAGAGACAGAAGGGTTTCAATCTCTTTTTCATTTCATCCTGATAGCTCTGCATTTTATTACTGAGGGGACAGGAACGTTTCCTGAGGTAAAAGGGAGTGCACATTCCCAAGATAAAGTTGGAGGTTTACAGCTATTTCCAGCCGTAATGTATTATTCCGTTAAAGCAATGATCAGGTAGTGTTGGATGAATGGGAGATGTTCAGCACCATTACTGCCTGGCACATCAGTGAGGCATTATTACATTATCGCTGCTCTTTAGTAGGAGATTGGGTGTGTGACCGGGTTCTGAATACACTCATCCTGCTCTCCACGGCGTAAATTGCAGATTGGCTCATTGACTTCAATGATAAAATGTAAAAATTGCCCGTAAAGAGAACATAGACTCAGGTTACTCCTTAGCTGTTTGTCAACGGCAGATGTGACTCAGTTGGTGCAGGGCATGTTAAAGAGTTCCATCTCCCAGAAGTCAATGTCATTTATGGCTGAAACTGCTAAAGCAATAGCTCATCTTGTCTCTGGTGTGTCATACTGCACTGCCTTTGTCTGAGATTAAAATTTGCTCTGGTGGTTGGCTATAATCCTAAAATGTCAGTTGTAGCATAGAGCAAAGATTTACTGTCAGATGTAACCAGAAAATGTTAAAAGGAAAAAAAAAGCCATTTAAATGAACAATTCACTATTTAAAATTAGACATACTAAAGAGCTGTTCCTGTTAAGACATGGCACTAAAATCTTTAGGATAATTTGTGTTGATAATTGACAGCTAATTAATTAAATAATCTGCCATCCGTCTGCCCCACAAACCGTGTGTTCATTGTGCACTTTAATGCCACGTCAAAGAAGATCCTGAAAGCCTTATTATTATGCTTATTAAGCCTACGCAGGTTATTCTGGAAATGGATACTGCTAATGTTATTTCACACGACACTCCAGAAAAACATTAATCCATGATAATTATCTTGGAAGGAAGCAAATAAAGACAAACTAATGGTGGGGTTGATCATCAATTTCAAACATTCGACTCAAATGCCCTACATTTTTATGCAGGAAGCGTCCAGTTGCTGAGCTTCTGCTTGGAATGCCTTTTTAAGTGTATATTATCCTGTCCTTGACTGGGGAAGTGCTAGGAGAAATCATTAAAGCAAATTAGACTATTAACATCCTAAAGAGCATTTATCTTGAGGATCAATAGGCGCTCATCTTCTTTAGAGGACCCTTTGGTGTCCTAAAGCTATTATGAGCCAGATTATGAGGATAGTCAATTCATTACATGCAGATAGGCCAATAATTATTGGTACCATAGGTACCAATAATAATTTTAAGCACATAGCTTTTCCAACTTTTAAATCATTTTTAAAAACCAAAAGACAAGCAAGTGCACTGGTTTGAATAAATAAAGATGACAAAATCCCTTCATCTGAATTCATTAAAGTTTTTACCCAAATCTCAGGAGAGATTTGTTTAGAGGATATTTAAAGCATCCTCTAAGAAAAAAAGAGTCTCCTGGCATTGATGCACTTGTCGTAGATCAAGCAACACTTCACCATATGATTTTTCCTGCTTTGCTGACTGTGTGTGAAGATGCCATACACCAGGAATGGATTGGATCCGCAGTCTACCATCACAAGATCTGTGACGCTTCAAGCAACACACAAGATGTTCAGACATTTATAATTGCATCATTTTGCAGCGCCCTGCATGTGACGTCACAGTCGACTCATTTATGTTTGCACGAACTCATCTTTGTGTTTCTAGGATTTGTCAACAACATAAACCGACATGTACATGTTTCCTTACTTGGATACTTTTTTTCCTTTTGTATGTTGAATATACGTTTGAAGAGGGAAGAATACATGAATAATCAGGCATCATGTGGCCCAGAAGTCAACATACACAAATTAACAGGGCAGCCACCTTTGACATGATGTTGATTTGATGAACATGCTGTGATACCATTATCTCTCCCCAAGCCTTTGCCAGTATGTTGACAAAGAACAGTATTGTTCAAAACTCATAAATCTCACCCCCTTACATCGTGCCAATAATAGCCCTAAATGGGAATAAAATGACTTTCCCTTTTCCATCAGTTGTTATGCTAAAAACTGTAACCTTAAAGTGACCGCTGCCACGCTAAATATGCTGCACCATTTGTTGTGCGTTGAAAAGGCGAGCGGGAGATCCTTCTGTTCTCCATATGGCCCCATTGTCTTGGTAATGCTATACAATGTGTCCCCCCCCCCACACGAACTGTTGGTTTCACAGAGGTGACCAGGAAGCCTGTGGACACATAAGTATGTATGTTGCGGGGCTCCCAGCATTAAGCCAGAAATGGAAAATATTCTCTGAGCAGTGGAGGAGGAATTCTGCATCCCACCAGGATACTGTATGTTGGAAAAGTTAGTCAGAGATGTATTTTCTCTGCTTATAGAAACCAGACCTGAAAGTGTTGAGTTCCTAATTTGATTGTTGCTGTTTTGAATGGATTATAATGGGCATCCCACACATATTCAGTTTGAAGCATTATTTGTGACTCACTTTTCTATTTTAAGACTAAAAGTGTTCTTTCTGGCTTTTGACTCCTTACCTGACTCCAAAGGAGAGCTGCACATATATTCCTATATGCCTAGACTGCCTGTTTATGCATAAATGGCAAATAAAAATCTTGAATCATTTCCTGTCACACAAATTTCAGATACACGTGTGAAATTCAGTATGTCAGTCAATTTGGGCAGTCATGAATTTTGCATTGATAACGTGAAAACAAATTGGAGCACTATGTCAATTTTGCATCTATTTAGATTCATTTTAAATGTCATTTTTGATTTGTGCATTTAGACACACTCCATCAACAAAGTTACAGCAACCTCCGTCAACAAATATTGGTAAATATTTTAATTTATTGATTCATTAGCTATTGGCACAACAGTAGAGTGTTACTTGAGCTGTATCCTTTGTGTGGGGTGTGTGAATATTTCCTCCATAGCTTCCATTGTCTGGCCTCTGGTCGCGGTGAAGCTAAACTAATCAGTCAAGGAGTTGCTGAGTAGACAACAACTGCACACGTGCTCAGAACTAAAACGGACCATTAAAACACTAACTGGCCTTGCCAGAAAACTGTCACATTTAGCTGCTTTTTCGACATACACGTAGCACATGTAGAGCTGCAACTGATTAGTTTTATTACTGATTAATTCAATTTTTGGCACTTAATTTAAAACATGCAAGAAAATTATATGAAAAATATTTTTTACAGTTTCTCAAAGGCCAAGGTCAATCAGTACTATAAAACTCAAAGATATTCAGTTTATTATTGTAGAAGACTAAAAATACATCCACTGTGTCAGTAACCTTAATGTTCAGTATTTTTACTTTAGAAATAACTTTAACAAATTGATCAAGTATCAAAGTACTTGCTGATTTTTCTTGATTGATTAACTAAACTTTATAAACATGTATGTTTGTAAGTGAAATGCACTTCTGTGTGCAAATGCGCCCTGATATACTGTACATGCATTTGTGCGTGCGAGCTTGCAGTATCTTGTGTTTTTCTGACTACAAGCCTCTTGTTTTTCGTTTTTTTTTCCCATCCTTCATCCTTTGTGTCTTAATAAACAGTTGGCCAGGACACTAATGAGAGCACAGTGGAGACATGGACTAGGGGGGGGGAGTCTGTGTGAATGGAGCTGGAGGCTTTGGGAATGTAAAGGTCACCTGGTCAATGAATATGAAGGCCCCTCTTATTATAACTTTGTCAATGACAAATAACAAACTGTTGATATATGAAATGCTCCGTTGTATCATTTTGTGGAGGACAAGGGACATTTTCAGCTTGGCTGCCTGTACACCAGCCTTTGAGCTGGCCCTGGAAAAGCTGTTTGTTTGACCCTAAGGAGTGAGAATTGACAAAGCAAGCCGGGAGCATTTGTTTCATCTGCTAAGCCGAAGATTGAAAATCATTTCCCAATGCCCTGTTTGAGATACCTGTGAAGGGGTCATCAATTATTTCCTGATACGTGACACAGTATTGTACCTATTTTACTGACCAAGACTTTTTGGTTGGTTAGATGGCATCTCTTTTATCAGCCCATTATTGATGGTGAATGGAAGCACAGTAAACAGACCTGTGGGTTTATTTCTGCTTTGTCTCTGCCAGGGTGAGGAGTGAGGTCAGTAACACAGAGCAACATAACAAAGGTTGTAGTATCCATGTATATAATTTAACAAATTGATTTATTATTATAGCAATGGTCCTTTTTCATAAACACTAGATTTTTATAAGAACATGCCTCCAGTTGTTGTAATAACACAATAATATCTATTTATTCAACCCATTTATACATCACACACACAAAAAGAAAAAAGACATTTAGGACAATTGCAAGACGTTCACATACAATAAAACTCTTTTAGGCAATGCTGTTTAATCTTCATTTTGATGGGAGAAGTGTGAGTCTGCTGAAAGCACACTGTTTTTTGAGCAAATGGAGTTCTAAATTGCTTTTTTTAAGTACCATGCGCCAGGGTAATGTCTAGTGGTACCGACACAGCATTCCGGTGGCAATGATTTATGGTGTAGGGCAGCCACAAATTGACTTGTATGCAAGAAATGTAAATGGAAGTGGGACATTTGATGGAGAAGCTCATTTCCAGCCTTAAATGTTTTAAATTAACCACACAAACTCACAAGGCAAAATGTTAATGGGCTTTTTTTGCCCCACTTTTTTCCTTCAACCCCCCCCCAACTTAATCTACGTTACAGGTCAATTTATTATACAAACAGTGATGTTGCTCTATATTTGCAAGGATCAATGGATTTGACAAAGCGGATTCATTTCAGGAAATAAACCTTTGAAATTAGCCAGGGAATGAGGTAAATATATGAAATGATGTATGTATGGCACAGGACAGTGTAAATTACACAAAGGTACAATCAGAACAAAAGACTCACAGACTCACAAAGACAGCAGTGCAATCCTCTGTCAGTTTTTTTGTCACAGGGTTCATACACGGAGCAAAGGAACAGTTGTCCTACCCCTGATCTACTGATTATTGCTTAGCCACCATGTGAAATGTAATATTTGATTATGTCAATTTATTGTATGAATTTCTTCATTAGCACTGAGGAAGAATCACAACTTTCTAACTTTTTAGCATTATTTATTATACTTGAGACTGTGGCTGGATAACAGGATGGATGAGTGAAATGTGGAATTAGTGTGCCCCCAGGCTGAAGAAGAGGTGGCCTAGAGGGAGAAATTGTTTTCTAATAACAAGATCTTCTGGTCCCCCGAGGGACAATTACGATGTTAGCTCCCTTGTCAGAGTAAAAGCCGCTTTCAAGCTGTTCCTTTCATAATGCTATCATGTTTGCCCCTGAGATATGCCCATGGTCTTCATGTCCCTCTCTCTTTATTTCTTTATATCACTATTGATTGAGGGACCATTTATATTCACAGTAGGGGGTCTTAATTATGAGTGTGAGTGAGGCCAGTCAAACAGGGCTAAGTGGGAACAGGGGGCCAATGCCTCTGCCACAGGGCTCTTTACCTATTTAACATTCAGTGCCTTACTCCCCGATCATTGGCATTACACTTATGAAATCAACGTTGCTCTGTGGAATAATAACAGTTTCTGAAGTGGCTTCAGTTAAGCTTGAAAGCACAACAAAAATTGGGAATTTGTTTATTACAGTCCAACAATCTATACATTATCTCACAGGAACTGCTAACAGCATTTATGAGCAGTATTATACTCATAATTAAGAATGATGCTTTTTTTCTGGCTGTCATTTGTAATACTCAAATATTCCTGGATAGCATTATCTGTATTAAAATGCAGCCTCGTGGTCCTTTTAAACACACTAAGACACAAAATAAAAATATTACAGTATTCACATCCATTTGCTCTTTTTTTTTTTTTTTTTTTTTTTTTGATATGGCAGTCCCCGTGAGAATAACAGTGTTGAGACTTTGCTTCCTCTGTAATTTAAAACCCCCTTATGCAGTTTGGCAAACTGAGACCATCCAGCCAGTAAATGTTCTGGGTGAGTGTTAAGTCTCTACATTTCAGTCAGACATGTAAATGAGCTCCTAGCACAGCTCCTAGTATAGTGGTTGCTTCAATCTGCCAATCGCACATTCAAAGTAAGCCCTTCATTTGCAAACTTGTTGCTGTACTTATTCTTACGGCTGAATACTTCTTATTACTCAGTGTGCGGATAACATTTACTTGGTCAGTTTATTCACTGGACTCTTAAATAGTGGTACTAGCTTTGATTAAGAAACACCTCTCACTTCTAGTTGCAATTTAAAATAACCAAATTCCCTCTTTTTAACATCTGACCTTAGCAAAGGCTGAAATAGTTTAGGTTCAGGCCCCTTTCTGTGTAGGAGCTCTCAGTGGTGCAGCCACCATGGCGAGGCGATAGTCAAAAAGTTACGTCGTGCCTGGCTCATAGGCAGCTGTATCTGCAGTTGATGACTGGAGGACATTGTGTTCCTCTTTTTTTTTTCGCTTTAACCAGTCAGCCATGGCTTACATGGTTTGTTGTGGCCCCAAGATCAGAAGGAGGAAGCTGAATAATGTCTTCCTATTCTTTAAGGGGAGGGCCACGGTTGGTTGATTATAGAATAGCTTTGACAGACCAGAGGGAACTATGGCTTTTGTCCAATTCCCCACACAAAGAAAGGTAAGTTCAGAAAGAGCTTGGGGTTGGCTTTTTTAAGCAGATGCTGGCTGGCTTACTCCTCATCATGCTATCATAAACTTATAATGCCTTCAGGGACTCCCACCTATACAGGTTGTCAAAGGACAAGCAGCACCATTCACACTCTTTAGATAGGGTATGAGTTATTACAGTACAATCCCAGGCCAAGTGAATAAATTAATTTTGACAAAGAAAACACATTTGTTTATTGCTTTAGATGCTGCTCTAAGGGCAGAAAGGTCCCGATTCTAAATGTGAAATTAAGTTGAAATTATATTTTTCTGCTTCTTTGTTTATGGTTTATTTGCAATTACACAGAGTAAACTGTTTTAGTTTTGCTCTTCCCTATGCACATGTGCACTGTGTGTGACCACACACATGCACACAAAGACCCACAATCCAGACAGTCTGTGAGAATTAGCATTTCATTCAATGTAACAAGGCCAATATGTTTCCAGAAGTGCTGCCATACTGAAACAAGTCCTGTACAAAACAGAGCCTGAGGGCTCGGGGGTGACTCCTGGGACCCCGGCAGCCTCCACGGCCTATTTGTTCAGCAGAATCTGTTATTCTATCACAGCAGGCCTGTCACAAGTGAAATCATTTAAATGCCCAATCCTGTATTTAAGTAGACTGTCTCACCACAAACAGATGAGCAGCGCTCAGAATTTATAGCCAGACGTATCAAAGGGTAAGCCGAGCTGCGTGCGACCTGGTGAAGCAGTGGTCCTGTGGGAGCTGATTTAGCAGCGTTCTCCCTTATGCAACAATAACAAACAGTCTCCCGTAATGAATGTCACGGGTATTCCTCATTGTAAATTCAAATTCGCTTTAACAGTATGAGCTGAGAGACTTCTTAATACCACTCATTACTAGATAAAGAATTTTAAAAAGTTGACCCTACTTTTAATCCATTGCAGTATTATTATTTCATGTTCCACTGATCAGAAATTCAAACCTGCTACAGACAAGTTGTTCTCTGTAATATCTCAAGTTGCTTGTAGTATTTCAAGTGGGACTTAGTGGACAAAAGGGTTCAGACCACCAAAAGCAGTTTGATGTTGGTGTGTAATGGATCTGTCAGCTCTGATGGATTTTCAACTCTGCTGTATTGTTGGTCCCATTATAGCCAATAGAGAAAGCTAAGGAGATAGCCATGTAGATCTGTCTCTGTGTGCAGCATAGTTTGATCAATAGTAAATTTTTATCTGCAATCAGACCCAAGTATATAATTGCATGAAGCATGTAGGGGGAAATACGATGCAGACTGCTTTTAGGGTGATTTCTCATAAACATAAAAGCTATTTGGAGGATTATAATCAATGGTGCAACACGACCCAACACATTGATGATAGACTATCATTACAGATTGTTCTCTGTGAGTAATGGGACTGAAGCAAAAACAGATAATGTGATTCAATAATATATCTACTGAATTTGTGAAGAGAAAGAAATGGGAAGAAATCTCTGAATATCCCAGAGGCCAAGACCTTAATTAGAACTTGCCAGAGTAGTGAGGATGTAAGTCAGAGCTCGTCAGAGTCATATTGTATGTGTAGTTGTGTCAGGTTTGAAGTAGAAGTGGCTCACAGCCTCCTGGTGTTTGGTGTGGACTCGCATTAAGATCGATGACTTGTTTATTAGATTTCCAATCAGAATATAATGGCCAGCTGCCCCCCCCCCCCAAATCCTCCTGATTTTTTAGCTCTTCTTCTGAGTGTAAACAGACCAGAAAGAGAATTAAGAGAGATCATATCACAGTGTGCAATGCCACTGTGCAATTCCCGAGAGATAAACATTAAGCAAAAGGCAGAATGGCTGTGTTTTTTTCTCAGAGTCATAAAAAACCCCACCCTCTGAGATTGTTATTAGCCAGGATCCCGGGGAATGTCATATTAACAATGAATGTCTGGTAGTGAGGGAGATTGTCCTAAGTATGAGCCTGGCAGGGAGCTCTCTTTAACTCTAATTCACATTGGAATCAGATCGCCTTGCTAAAATCTCATCAGCGTTATTACTCGTGTGCCCAGCCGCCTCCTTCTTCACTGTCCGTGTGTGTCCTACCGAGCAAGGCAGGCCTTCAGCATCATCTTCTGTCATTATCACTCCCTTTTTCATTTCATATGGCCTAAACTAATGTTGATCAGTTTGGAGGAGGGTGGGGAGGGGGGGAGCGTAAAATAACTCATTCCTACTTTGTTTTCCTGACTTTTTTTATTGTAAGTTTATACATTTTTTTGGTCATTCTTTCTCAGACAGATTAGATTGGATGAGTTAAGCTTCATGACCAGAAAACCCACAGAAGAAGACATGACTTTACTGGACACCAATCTTCATTTAGTACCAATATATATATATATATATTTAATGAGAACTGAAAAAGCACAAGCAGAACTAAGAGTGTTCAGTTTGTTTATTAGTTATTGAAGTATATATGGGAGCTAGGTTTGCACAAAGTACACAATGATAGACTGTCATGCTTGTGGACTGATGGTCCCAGGGTAACAGTGTTCAGTTTGTTTATTAGTTATTGAAGTATATATGGGAGCTAGGTTTGCACAAAGTACACAATGATAGACTGTCATGCTTGTGGACTGATGGTCCCAGGATTCTTGCTGAATACATAAATATCCTGGATACCATCAACTGTCCAAGACAGGATTGTAAAATCTCAAGAAAGTCATGCTTCTATAGTGCCACCTATAGACGCAGTGTCTCATGTTTGGCATGGTTCTTGAGAGTTGGAGATGGGCCTAATCAGAGCTGAAAAAATATGTCAAATAATCAATGAGTTGATCATCTTTTCTATATATACAACTCTTATATAATCAGGTAATCTAATTTCAAGCAAGAATTCTTAATTGCAAGACCGCAAAAGCAACAAACATACAAAGAATATAGTGAATCTTAGGTTTTGCTGTTCTATAAGCTTAATATCTTTATATTTCAAAGAATTATCTGGAAAAGTCAAGACATATGAAGATACCACCTTGGACCTGGGAAAATATTCTGGGCATTTTAATGATTTTCTGACATTATAGACAGATAATTAATACATTTATTTAGAAAATAAAGGAATTGTTAGTGCAGCTTTGCTAGTAAAATATGTGTGTGAGATTGCATCCAACGCAATTTTCTAAATATGTTGACATGATGTACATGTTTGTTTCCCTCAGTAGTTATATATTCAGTGCTCTGTACTATAGTAAGGCAGTAATCACATGCAAATTAGTGCATAATGCTGAAGTAATTGGTTCATCCTGAAATGTTATGTTTGCTAAATAAAAGGAAAATCATACTCAAACTCATGTTTAATGGAATTTAGCTTTTATAGCACCTTCATCAAAGCAGCTGTATTTTTCATTGGAGTCCCTGTGGGGAGTTTTTACTGTAGACGCTGGTTAGGTGTAATATGTTTGGTATTGGCTGAGAGACTGAGGGGGTCGAAGACTTCACTTGTTTTGGTCAGATGAATTGGATAGGCTACTAGAAGTGCCGAGGCTACAGCATCTTGATGGCAAACTTGATAGAGCAATGGGCCGTGGTGGCACTGAACATGGGCTTACATCGATAAAATGCAGCATACTGTGTATACAGTATATATCCAATGAGATGTGTATTCAGTTGAAACCATTAAAATGCTGAGAAAACCCTATAGCATAAATGAAATTGTTGTACATACTCACTGGGCCCTGACCGACAAAATAGAGTGCAAATGTTAAGTACTGCAAGATGTAAAGTACAAACACATTATGGGCAGGTATTAGCTTATAAAACACTGCAAACCAGAGACGAATGTGAACCATCCTTAAAAAAAATACCATGGTTTATTGGTGTTTTCTGAAAAAAATTGGATTACTGGAAATCATGCCATGACATTGAAGAGTAAGCAGGTGATTGTGATGCATGGTAAAGCAGTCATGTTTTAGTTTTATTATTATTATTATTTGTATTTATACAGTGGATAATAGAATACATTGGACCCCTAAAGACTTAGTGAAAGTGAAATTATGATCTGTTTGACAACTATGGTGGCATTAAAATCCATGTGATGTCATGTCAAATATACCTCAAAGTTTACTACACGTTTTACTTTTTAGTCTTGAAGGGGAAATGCTTACTGATTTGTTACCACTCAGCATTACTTTTCTTCTTAATGAATTTTTAATATCCTTAATGACAGCAGAAGAATGATGTCATTAGGAGAGGATATTTGGAAAATGCTGACTTGAACTCTTTTGGAGGGCCATTTTTATAATGATTTAATATAGATTAACACCCCATTATAATGAGCAGCTTGTCTATGAGGGGGACAACCATTTAAACCATTCAAAGTTTTTATGATCCATCACTCATTCTTTAGATTTTTTGTTGGTTAGACATCCGGCTCATCTCAGAGTAAACAAAAGATAACAAATTATAATGTAACACCGATTCAACCGTGGTGCACAAATTGTGAAATGTATTCAGTTTCTATCTCAGATATGGAATCATATTTTCATGGCAAGTATCTTCCCACAGCTATCTACATCCACTAGCACTGTGATCAACTTGGACAGAGCAGTAATGCCATGGTGGCAGAGAATTAAGACTGTGTCCTCGTGGTAATTTACCTACTGGACCTTGTGCGCTGGTGAAGTGTGAATCAATTTGTAAAGGATAGTTAAATTTCTATAACAACCTCCCCCTTCTTCACACTTGACTATCCCACTTCAGCTATTAAAAATGAAAAGGAAAAAAAATCACGTGGAGTCTTATGAAGATGATCAAGGGGAAGGGGAATGATAAAATGACCGGGCATACTTTCACCCCTTCTTTGCTGAATGGACCTCTCTCTCTCTCTCTTTCTCTCTTTGTTTGTGTACTGTACAGAATGTGTATGACAAGCACATGCATTAAACTGAGAGATAAATAAACAAGCTCGGTATATAAAATGAATAAAACAAAGAGGAGGAAGCAGCCTGCTAGGACACTGTCCTTTGGCAAAATGTTTTATCATATTCAGCAAAGGAAGAGCCTTTATTTTATTGATTTAAAAAAATCCCAGAGGCACTAAAAGGAACAGGCAATGATTAATGTCCCTCTCAGAAAAAGAAATTATATGGAATAAATTAAACTACTGTGGCAGCAAATTGAAAAATAAGGATGTAAATGAGGTTTGAATACTTAATATCTTATAAAGAAAAATAGTCAATGAGGCCCAAAAATGATGAGGGATTGCCAAAGAAACATAATATTAACTCTAATGACTGAGGCTAGATTTTCTGTACTGTCAGAATTTACCTGTCATATTTGATTTTCTGGCACAGACATGAAAAATGAGGGACAGAGTTGGACGCAATTGAAGGAACTCAACCTGCCTTTAATGTGAGAAGTAAGAACAGAAACAGATGGAAGTGACATTAAGGATACAAAATGTCTTTAGCTTTATTTTCATGTATTACATCATACATCTGTGTAAAAGCTCAAAATACTTTAAACAAAGCTTGAATACTGCCTCTGTTGGAATGCCAGCAAATGCCTCATTGTAATCACACATGAGCTTATTACGATAGCATGCAGGTTTGTATGTGCATCATTGGATTGCATTATATTCATATAAGGAGCTCTTGTTTATCACAGACTTCATCTCTAGGCTCCATCAAACCTAAGAGCACATCTTTATGTTAATGCAAATGATCTGCACTTGATTTATGCAGCATTATGACATTTATTTTTCTCTCACTAACGTCGGAAAAGGTCAAGCTGCTAAAAGACAGCTTGTGAGATATTTGTCATTTGGACTATTTTAGATCGTCTTCATCACATTCACGTGTTCTCAATTAAGTCACACCACAGTATGGAATCAGTCATTCTTCCAGCTATCGTTCACATTACAGTACATGCTGCACAATGCCAGCCAAATGAGAAGAAATTCAAAGCGAGAGAGAGGGGGACAGAGAGAGAGAGAGAGAGAGAGAGATCTGTGGTATGCTATCAGTTGAAGTCATTGCAGAGTTGGCCCCCGGTCCTCCCCATCCATCAGAGGTGGGGTAAAGATGAGAGAGTGAGACAGGGCCTGGGGAGTGGCAGTCGGGTGCTTGCATTGCACCCCATTACTTCAGATGGATAGCATAGGGGTGCTCCACATTAAACACTGTTCCCTCAGTCGGAACCTTTAATTATAACTCCTCAGTATCACTTACAGCAGCCCAGCGCAGATGTTAAAAACCTTTCGCGGCTTGGTTACCCCACCTTACTTAATCTCAAGGAGGGGTGAAGATACAGATGGCATATCAAGAGGCTGAGGATATGCTTGATGCCTGACGACAGAAGTGATTTTCCTGTTGGGGAGGGTGAAGGTCTGTGTTTATGTGTGGTAAAATGTTTTGGCATATTTTGCTGTGAAGTCGCATTGAGTCAGAAGTTGCCATAAAAACTGGTGAGGGGTAAAATACACTGGAGTTCATACTGTCAGTAAAGCTGCGCAACAATTCAGCAGGGAGAAAGACTTGTACTCTTAGGTAGGGAGGAAGTGCTATAAATCAGTGGGCCTACGAGCAGCATTGTTTA
>NW_018127949.1:3154430-3195150 GCF_001952655.1 Monopterus albus
GGTAGGGCTCATAAAACTAAAGAAGGAATACAAGGCTGATGAGGTTTGCTGCTTCAACAGTCTTCTTGCATCATTGTAGTAGATATCCGAATATACCATTTAAGCAAAGAATCAAAGACCCGTCAGAAAACAGTTTTGCGTTGCCACAAAGAGACTTAAAAGCGATCTGTGGCGTTCTTTAAACACAGATTTTACCGTGAGTAACCTGGAAAAAACTCCACTATTTCACATTTAATTTTGAGAGGTTAATATACAGAATTCCTTTTTATTGAACTTTGCTGTGTGCTGTTGTACAGCAACACACTCATTAAAATGATTCTGCTTCTCACAGTCACTTGTATTAAACCAAGCAGGTAAACTTGTGGGCAAATAGCAGCAGTTCACTGTGTTTGAATTACATTATACCACAGAGCAGTACTATATCTCAATGGGTAACCATTTAAATGCTGTTACTGAAGTGCAATTTAAGGCAGAGCCTTAGCCAATTACCACACTTGGCTGTGAGGTGTCTGCAAGATATTGTAGAAAGATACAAATCAGGTCAGGTTTAGTTTATCATCCAATTGTCAAGAGGTTACTCCACACCTGCCTCTTGCTTTTACAATGCCTACTTATTTCAAAATACAATAAACTGCATCTGTGTAACCTTGTAAAACATTAATTATTTCTGTCACCTTCAGGTTTGCTAACACAAAACAGTGTAGTATGTTCTCATTCCTGTCACAAGACCCAGATCAAAATTTTACTTTGTGTAATTCTACATCTATACTTAACTGTATTTACGCTAGCAATGTGGAGTTATACCGGATCAGTATAAAGGTCATAAAACTTAGTTGTTAACTAAGACTTCAGACATGTTGTTCATGCCTTTCTCATGCAGCTGAATTTATTACGCTGGATCTAATTAACTGACCTCTGTGATGCTCTTTTGTTGTCATGGGTCGTCTGTAAAACACTGGAGGTGATTTTATATGGGCTACAGAGTATTTGTGTCAATGTCAACTGAGGCCTGAATAGAAGGTACCACACACTAAAGGTTTAGTAAGTGTGATATCCTGACATGATATCCATTTCCCTGAATCTATAAGCTTTGCCTGAGTGACTGTGCATTGTGTGAACAGATAGCTCCCTCACCCCCTCTCTACAAACATTCATTGCTGATGGTGCATGCATGGTACCTAGGCAAACACACCAACACTGTGTTACAACTACATTTCAGTTTTGCCATGTTGCCGCTGTGATGCAGATGAGCTGTCAAAATGTTTCACAATTTATTCTTTTACATAAAGAACTGCGTTATTACTCATGTAAACCCATGGGACCTTTTGTGTTAAACTGCCATTGATTTCTGCTCTGACATTTTACATCAACATACAGAAATACAGTACATATATAAAATAAACGCATAGCCATTTTGGATAGTTATCACAGTTATCAAACAAAGCAGGTGATGATAGTTTTAAAAACCAGCTAAGGATGATATTTACCAAACCTGTGGTAAATTAGTATCAGATGCACAAAATAATGCAGCACAGCAATTTTTCATTTTTAGCTGCATCAGTGTTAATCAGAATATACTTCCGTTTAGGATCTGCTGCCTGAAGGCTGTTGAGCATGTGTGGACCAAGAGGAAGTGTAGAAGAAAGTCTAATTTTACTGTGACTGAACTTTAATAAGGTTGAAGAAATCCACAAACATATTTCAACTACAAATGACTGCAATCACATAGTCTCCTGCCAGTCAAATCATCTTTTATTTCATTTAGTAATTGAAGTATGATTTAACCTGAAAGCCTGTAAAACCCCTTCTGTCAAGCGATGCGATTTACAAACGCCCTGTCCCTCCTCACAGTGTTCTTGACTCCAAAGAGATCTCAGACGACTAACAGTTGCTACGCAGTCAGCAATGCCACAAATGCCACCTGGTTTTTCCTGACACTAAATTTCAGCTGCATTCCCCCTGCACTAGTCGTGGTACAGCAGGTACTGAGGGTATTTGTATACATTTCCATTGTCTCCTCACTGATTTTTGCGTCCCTGAATGGGAATGCCTTAAAATAGATATTGCATGAGACCAAAGGTACAAGTGTCTGCGGTGCCACTTTTCTTCTTTATCTCCAGCATAAAGACCCACTGCAACTTCTTTGTGAATGTATGAACACAAGCACCAAAAAAATGACACAAAACTTTAGTAAGAATCCCTCTAAAAATGTAAAAATAAAAGAGATGCATATTACCAACTTATGTTTTACTGGTCAGTTGTCATTTTGTTTTTCATATGTTTGTTTTGGTGTAATTTGATTGTGTACATAAAGTGAAATGTAATCAAACAACCAAAAAGCAGGAAATAGTCACATTTGATAGACTGTAAGCAGCAATTTGTTGACATCATTGACCGTATATACAGTGGACATGGCGCCTTCCCTCCAAATGAAGCCAAAATACTGTGAATATGGCAGCTGGCATGTTGTTATTTTTGCAACCAGATTCTGCACAGTGCGACCATAGGTGGAGTGACAGCATTGAACTGCCAATCAAGGCTGTCCAATCAACTGACTGTGAACATTATTATTAATTATTAAAGTTGCTTAAGTTGTGGCTAATCCTCACAGCAGTAATATAATCAAAAGCCTTGCCTTCAGTCTAGGTCATCGCATAGATTTGGACATAATTTAAACATATTTTTCTTTTTAATACAGAACTGATCATAGGCAATCAGCATTTTTACACAAATAACTCACAGAGGGGAATAAAATACATTTTGGATGATATCAAACAGCTGCATCATAATTATTCTCATGCTTCATGTTAACAGTGTATCTATCTTGTGACTATTCCATCACCTCAGAATCACTGTAATTTGATGCATATCTAGAACATAAATAATGCATAATATACAAGATGAAAACACCCATGCAGATATCGACTGATATATTCTTGTTGTGGCGCTGGTAATACCGTGCACTATAGAGGTGACTGCTGCACAGCACTGGAATAGAGAACTTAACGTAACAGACCTATGCATTAAGCATATTGTAGAATACATTGTAACATTCATCACTGTCAAGGAGAGAGTTTGTATAAATTTAAATGCACTGAAGCATTCAGAGCATTTTCCCCTCTTCCTTTGTCTGTGGGTGGGAGTATATGTGTATCACTATCAAGCCGCCTTATTTTTTGTAACACCATGGGATTAAATTTGAAGACTTTTCATAATATAAGCTTTTTGTTGTATTTAGGATGGGTATAATTATTTCAAATAAACAACTATTAAGGCTGGAATACTTTGTTTAAATGTGACATGAAGTCAATTCAATAAAAAACCCAAGCAAAAAAAAAAAAATTGCACTGAGATTTGTGGAATTGCTTGTTCAAAGATGTAGCCTAGTTTAAAACCAATCATGGCCCCAAGTGCAGATTGTAGTGGGAACCAAGACATGGCTGTGTAAGTGCCTGACAGTTTTAACATTAAAATAAATTGCCTAACCTTTCCAACATCCACTGACAAAAACAGGAAAAATGAAAGATAATAGGTTATTATTCACTGAGGGATCCTATACATAATAATGATATCATCAATAATGGTACACTTGGGCTCATATACAAGGGTTCTGGTGGCTTAAAAAAAATTCATGGAATTACTTACTTTGAATCATCAATCCTAGAACAGTTTTTAGCTATTTAAACAGGGAGAAATGGAGATATGGAAAATATTTATTGGAATGACTGAAAGAAACAAGGTGCAACAGAGACACAAAGCAACAAAGAGCAGTAGAATGTAACATGTTGAGGTCTGTTTCCAACCTTCACGAGTCAATTTGCCAAATAATAGAAGCAGAACCACACAAAAGAGGTACATCAGTGCCGGCTTAAAGTGCATGGCAGTAAGTGGGCAATAGACTTACAAAGTATTGCTGTACTCGCCTGACAAATGCAATAAATAGCATTATCCTTCAGAGGTGATGCTGGTGGTGGCGGCTGTGCTCCACAACCCTGTGCCACCTCCTCCTCACTGTGGAGGCCACCGGCAACAAACAGCACTTGGGAGAGTTAGGGAGCAGTGGGGGTAGTGCCGCATGGGGTGGAAGTGACGGGGGAGTTCTTACGCACGGGGTGAGAAATAGGAGTTGCTGGTAGACCGAGACTGGCACCGACATGTGGGGAGGTGTGTGTGAGGCAATCTGCAGAACAAATGAGGGCACTATCACCTGTCATATTTCACATTTTCTTTGTTCTAAATAAGACAAAGACCATGTGAGCCGGGTGAGCAGAGAGCTCCTAGGAGGCATAAACAGCTGGAGAATGCTGCACCTCCACTGCACTGTGACCCATGCTGCAATAAATCTGTATAAAAGTGATTATGATGAGGCAAAGTGATCAAGCAAATGAAATATCTGGGCTTTAGCATATAACTCAGTGAGGTGAGGTGAGCTTTATATTCCTGCTCTGAGATTGCATTCCTTGCATATCCTGGGCAATTTACTTCTCTTATTGCATGTTCAGTCTTTACTCTGAGAGGGTTTGGCAATGTACGAGAGTTTGCAAATGTTGTTTCAATACTTGAAAGCAGTAATATTAATTTGTTAAGAGATGCTGGATGCATTTGTTCCTTATGTCATATACTGGATGTTCTAAAACAATTTTTTTCACCTGAGTGGCGACTTGAGTGTCAACTAGACAGCTGGAATACGAGGTTTGTTTTCTTGCATCAGAATTGGTCCAAACCATAAGCAGCTGCTTAGGGCTTTTTTGATTGTAATTTAAATATTTAAGAATTTTGGATTTGGAGATGCTGTAACAAATTTGGGAATTCTAACAAATAATTTACAGTTTTGGAGACATAACAAAATTATGGCTTATAACAGAAGTGTTTTGCAGCTGCCGTGTAAAACTTGGTCATCCCTGTTATAGACTGGCGACTTGTCCAGGGTGTACCCCACCTCTCACCCACTGTCAGCTGGAATTGGCTCCAGCCCCCGCAACCCTTGTTAGAATAAGTGCTATAGGTAATGGTTGGATGGAAGGATATGTAAAATTTGAGGGACGCTAAAACATATTTAAAGATCATAATGACAAATGTAGGGGATTTCATGTAAAATTTTAACAAGGCTTTAAAACTAATGAAAAGATTATAACAAGCAGGTGCTCTGTCAAATTTTGAGGGTTCTGTAAAACATATTTTGTTAGGCTGGGGGAATTTAATGCTGTTTAGGGCCCCCAGAAAAGCTTGGGCCAGACCTGATCTGGATGCTGCTCTCGTTTATCCAGAGTGCAGCATCTTGGCTTTCTCCTCCAGGCAGTCGCTCAGTCAGCGAGCTTCTCATCAGCTCAGTCAGTCAGTGTCCCAGCTCTCTGTGCTGCTGAGTCTATATAGTGATGATCTAGCAATGATAACTGGATCAATACCTCCAGCCATGTGGACAGCTGGTTGGGCGCTGCATCACTACTCTCACAGGCGACCGAGCTGCGAACACCTCACCCCACTCCTGCCTCCTCCAGCCAAGACTGTGAGCTTCACAAGTCTTCTGACACACTTAATCTTACATATAATTTGATCAAGAAAAGTGTTACATTAAGCAGATCTTGCAGTCATAAATGAGAAATATGTGGATTTTATGAAGTGTAAATGAGTGTCCCTTCATGGATGGTTATTTTAGTGTCAAAATATATTAAATACATAGGAAGGAAAGGCTGTACCTGATCACCATTTCCATACAGTCAGCATTGCACTAGTTGTTTATCTGCTGCTTTGGAAAATTCTATGAGATCCATTTCTTCTTGGCATTGGCAGTATTTACCAGTCTAGTAATAAACATACATACACATTAAATTTTTTAAAGAAAGTTCATTAAAATATAATCCTGTACATATGTGCTGGGAATAAATGTGAGCCAGCAGCATAGATAAAACCAATGAGATGTTACTTGTAGAGAAATGAAATTGGTTAATACAAAGGCATGTCGGTAATAACAATGTCCTTTCTCCGGTGACAAAGACAAAGTGCCTGCGTTTGGAGCGTACAAGCGCAAGAGACAAGTGATGGCTGAAGGTAGACTTTGGGAGAGCATTTGAATTTCATGTCCAAGAAGAGGCAGCCCATCATTAAAAAATCCTAATTTCTGTGTCAGGTAGAGTTACAGGTAATCGATCATCTTGTCACACCAATTTATTTTTTTCTGCCTGTTCAAAGCAAATTCTACTTCTTTCCAATTAAACTTGTTGCTGAAAAAGAAAATGTCTCTGACTATTAAAGGTACATTTTGCCATGTTAGGTCTTTTTCCACCAAAGGTAATTTCTGAACATTTGGATGAAAGGAGCCCAAGGGAGGTTGTGGCTTCCAGGTAATTCTTCATGTATAGCTGATCTGAGCAAAGCAGACCATTTGAGTTTGGCAGTGGACGTCTGTCTGTGTATGAGCATCGTCAAAAGCCATTTGTTTGGGCTGTTTTAACTGGCACTTGAACAGCATGGAAATGTTACCACTGGTTTGGATTGGATCATTTCCTGCACTAGTTGTACTGATGTCAGTTCTTGCATGTCACAGTTGTTCAGTGTAGTAGGTATGTGTAGGTGTAAAAATGCATCAATTAAATTTTAAATGGTGAAAACAATGAACAAGTACATTTTATTAATTATTCTTAGCTAGATTGCAGCAGCAGGTGACAGAGAAAGCTCCCCCCTTCGAATGGTGCAGTTGCTGCAAGTGTATACTTGGTATATACTTAGTGTGTTAATAAATTTAATTAATTTCTAGTTTATTTATGCACACACAATGAGGCAGCAGTGGGTTTTCACATAAGGACAAATAGATGCTTCAGGACTTGAGAGGGGCTTAGTCTGGGGAGGGTTTTCCCGCTCTGACATCTTCACTCAACCTGAACAGCTCCTGAACGGTGACTCTAGTGTGTGCCACCAAGGCACTGGGATATGTCTGCATAGAAGCCATTTATTGGTACATTTCTAAATGTTAATGCTTGTCAGCTTCAATTTCTTTAAAGACCCTTTGCTCACTTGGGGTTTAAAATGCCTGTGTGGTTCTGGAGGAATTCTCTGTCCCTGACAGACAATGACACAAACCCCGCTGCTTGTGGGCCTCTGCCACTAGCAGTGAGGTTTCACATGGGAGCGAATGCTCCTTTGTCCCTGGGTCTAATTTATTTATGTGGCTAATCTTCAGGGGGTGGAGCGGCCATGCTCAGAGGTGTGTCATTTTACAGGGGGGGACCCACCGGAAGGATCAGTGACCTTGTAGAGACATTGCCACAAATACATCATTCATTTCAGTTAATACACATGATCTGTCTTAGCTCACAGTCACAGACAAACATTGTCAAAGGATACCTCTTGTCCCAAAAAAGTCCAAAAACTTTATACTACTGTACATTACCTGAAACATTAGGGAACTTAATTCCTCCCCATGCGTCATTTAAAGTTGTATTTAGAACTATTTGTTTTTCTTGTTCTGAAAGTCTGCTTTAACATAGCATGAGAGCTGCATGCAGGGCTCTTAAGATTCAATGTCAGAGCCAAGACTGCATTCATCCTTACTCAACCGCATTTATTTGGACAGAGGTGCAATGGCAGCAGAAACAGAGTGGAGAAGATGGAGCCTTGATTAGCAGCAGCCTTCCCAGCATGCACTACTATGACAAATGACTGACTTCGAACAATATCTAAGGTGATCAGGATAAAGTACCAACCATTTCAAGGCTCAGCAAAATTCTAATTCTAATTAGGCTTTGCACCATACACCAAATAAAAATTGTTCCCATGGCATTTTGGTCTATCAAGTGTTTCTCCGATCACTGAAACAAAACGAATAAAGAAATGATTAAAGTGATAACAAAGGCATAGAATTTAAACTATTGAGGCACCACATCTGGGATCTGTATGTCACTGTGCAGCCATTTTAACCCTCTCATTCAACACTTCATTCTTTCTGCTTGAAAGAAACTACAGAACAGAGGGAAGCAAGGAAAAAAGGAGAGAACGAGCAGGAAGAAACTGTAACATTAAAAGGTGGAAAGTGAGAACGCAAATAGGCCTTCAGCTTTAGTGTTATTAATGACTCTTCAAAAATCTCCGACTTTTCCAATCTTTCAGAGAAGCGCATGAAGGAGTCTGCAGATGAAGCTGACCTTCAAAATGTTCTTTGGTCTTTAGTTAAGAAATTCACTCACCATTATGGCATCATTAGGGAAACAAGGATAAAATTACTCCATGGTTAATGACCTATAGGATCCCCACCAAAATTTGTTTCAGATCTAATAAAACTGAGCTTAACACACTCGAATGAATTATGAGGACTGTTATGCAGGGTATTAAAATGTGGAAAATAGATTTTTGAGAGCTTGGAGGACTGGACTTTTCAAATCAGATAGTAGAATTGGATTTTCTGGGCAATAAATTCCACCATGTCTCAATTTAATTTCCTTCAGCTTTTAAATCTGAAGGTATGATTTATTGCGTGAATTTGACCATCTTTAAGGTACACAGTTTGTCACTGTAGCTAACTTCCAAGAAGAAACAGAACTGTGCATTCACATTATATTCTGCATAAATAAATAAATACCTAAAATAACTTGAAAAATTACATAAAGAAAAGCTGTTTAATTAACAAGACAGGGTATTTGAGGTAATAATTTATTATTAAGACAGTTATCAAATTGGGGTTTGCATTTACATTTGCTTAACATGCTGTTAAGGGAACTAATGCCGAGTTGGTTATCTCATCAGATGGTTGAGAAAGCAGGCAGGAAGCTTTCATGGAGAAAAATGAAGCTGCAGGCTATTGAAGCTCTTCAGTGTCTCGTATACAACCGCATCGCAAACCTGCAGAACTGTCTCATTTCCACCACTTATTACCTGCTATTGTAATCCAGACCCTGATGCCATCGTGAAATACAGACTTATTATAAAGAGGGGGAAAGTTAGCCCAAGATGGTGCCACAGAGAGGTGGTTTGTATGGTAATGGCATTTGCTCTCTTTAAACTTTAATCTTTCCTATTAATTCCCTGCAACTGGAGAATATACGAGGGTTAATGTTCCATGAACGTGTTTCTCACTCTGCAATCTCTTCAAGCTAATTACCTTCAGGTGCTAAATGGTGGGAAATTGCCATCCATTTGGATGAGAAAAATTTCACCTCCTGCTCCCTAGTGAAACATTTTTTTGCCGGGCACATTAAAGAAAAAAAAAGAGGAAAAGAGGCAGTCCTCCACCAAGGTAAACAGTGGTCATAAAAATACCTCTTCCTGGTCTTTTCTGTCCCCCTGCCTGAAACACGAAACCATAGTCCCTCTCTCCCATCACATTGCTTACTGGCAGAGGTCAGGTGGAGGTCAACAGGTGCACATCTTGACAAGGGGAATGCAGAACAGATGTTTGATTGGCATGAATCATCTAAACTGCCCATTAGAAACTTATGATGTGAAAGGATAGGACTCCTGGTACTAGGACACCTTTTAATTTAATGTCTAAACAGACAGGAGATCTTGAAGTTCCTGCATTTTTAATTGGACTCCAGTGGCTGAATGTCTAGTACTGCTGCAGCCCTTTGAGCAAGAACTGGAACACCTTATCCTGATGGCATGTTTTATTGTATTTTGATTTAACCCTTATGTGAATTTATTAATTTTTGTGACTAATCTTAACCAAGTGTTTTAAGTGGCAAAAGATAATAAAGCAGTGACAGATTCGTAATTGTAACATCATATTTAAGACAGTTTCCAAGATGACAGAGTTCAAGTAGTTTGCTGGTAGCTAGCTTGGTAAAGTAGGTAACCTGCTAGCTAGCCATTTTATTTGTATCTCTGCCAAGGAGGTTATGTTTTTGGTTCTGTGTGTGCTTGTTTGTTGGTTGGTTAGCAGGATTACAGACAAACACCTATATGAATAATCTGCATACTTGGTACAGACATTAGTGGAGACCAATCCTACAAGTGATTGGATTTTGGCTGAAAAGGGTCAAAGGTCAAGGTCACACAGGCACACACAAAAAACAAAAGTCAACATTAGGCAACATTTTATAAAAATGATACCTCCGTTAACAGTTATCAAATGTAGGATGGAAATGTCTAACACCAGACCAAATTTCATCTGGCTCTGATCCAGATTCTGGATCTGACAGCCATTTAAACTTAACACTGTAAACCCCATTTAATGCATATTTTCTGCCATAACTTGGCCTATAATGAAGATAGAACCTGAAATGTTGAGGAAAGATGCACACTATAACTGCCGGTCCTGCCTTAAAAGATGATCCAGCTCCAATCTGGATCAGGAATTTTAGGACACATTTTTTGTTGTTCTGGATCACATTTTTCACAGGGGACCCATTTGTGAGAACAGATTTTGTGCCTTGGTGGAGGTACATGTGTTCTCTGAGGGCTCTTGTTATATCAGTTTTCATGATGACAAAGGTCCGTAAAGCTTTGTAATGTGATGTACATTGTTGTTAATGTTGGCAGAATGGTTGCGATTCCCCCCACGACCTTAGGAGTGCTATTTACTGAGAGGCCCCTATGGGTCATACTGTATGAGGAAAGAGACAGTGGACCATTTGGGTTGTATAGTAGGTTGGAGGACTTGTTGGTGTGTGTGTGTAGTGGTGCTGCAGTGTTTCCATTATTCACACAAAAAGTAGCACTAACAAAAAAACAGTGGCCAAAACTATGACATTAAGAGCCAGGTTGCTAAAAAATAGACTGTAACATGAGCACTGTATGTAATATGTGTAAATATGAGAGCCATGAAAGTTATTTTTACACAAGTTCTCATCAATTGTTTCTGTGCTGCCAAGGAAGAATAAGGCCACATTGGAACCCTGAATACTTAGTCCATCCAACTGTATTCATCCCCCTGTGAATATGAAACTCTCACAGTGCAGTTTACCGGGTTCTCAGAAAGAGTCAGGAAGATGCATCATTTGAGGGGAGTTAAAAAGGCCAGCTGGGATGGGTGGGCCACATTGTGATCACTCACCTTCATCCCTGATTTGTAGTCATTATCCCTACCAGCGTTTGAAGATCAAAAACAAGGACAGGGAGAGTGATTGGGGACAGAGAGAGGCAGTCGTAGAAAGAGAATGGGGGAAATGAGTGAAGGAGGGAGGGACAAAGAGACGGCTGGATGTGTGTGTGTGCACGTCTGTCCCAGTGACTGCCATTTGCCCCTGTTTGGTGGATATAGGAGTGTGGATGGCAGAGATTTTGGGGAGTGGGTGGGGTTGGGAGGAGGGTGGATAAGGGTGATAGCACCTTAAAACCAACCAAGCTGCAAAAGCAATGAATATTAAATTTACACCTAAATAGCTGGGTCCATGTGAGGCATTACTGTATTATAATTTTAGATTTGTCACCGATGGGATGCAGGTTTGAGTTGGAACAACAAGGCATGTCAGAGCAATCTTTACCCTTCTGATAACAGCAGGGCTATAAATTGACAATCTTATCATAAATTCTTATGAACCTAGCTTTTGGTGGTCTTGCAATCGGACAGCTGCAAATAAAATGTTTTATTTGTGCCGGTAAGTGTGATAAGGTAAGACAATAAAAATATAAACTATACAGTAGCACTGAGAGGGAAGTGTAATAGTCTCTTTACCCATCCACGTTCCAGGCGGAGTGGAAATGTTGAAGGACTCCCATCAGGCCTTTGTATAAATTAACCAAACCCTCACTGTGCTGAAATCTATCCCCAACTGTTTGAGTGAGAAAGCAGAGATTTTTCCCTCCTTTTTTAGATTTAATTATCTTTTGTTGTTCTTTTTATCTACCTTCAAGGATTGTCCTCAGTGGGGGGTTAAAAGAATGGGAAGTGGAAAAGACAAGGGGGGTGTTTGATAGTGAACACTGGGTATGGGCTAGTTTGTTCTCTGTTTGATCTGATTCCTTACAATGACACAGCGGGAAATTAAATATGAAACCAAATTTAAACCACTGCTTTAATGAACAACAGGGAAACAAATTTGGCTCCATTCCAAATTAAGTGAAAGTCTTTAACTTCCCCTCAGAGCATCATCCCTTTAGTTTGGCTTAGTCAGATGTAATTTTGTACTT
The DNA here is from genome assembly GCF_001952655.1 of Monopterus albus. Classification (NCBI taxonomy): domain Eukaryota; kingdom Metazoa; phylum Chordata; class Actinopteri; order Synbranchiformes; family Synbranchidae; genus Monopterus; species Monopterus albus. The sequence continues at coordinate 3,166,491 of NW_018127949.1, forward strand.
CATTTAAAATTTAGGGATAATGATTTGTAATAAAATCCTAATTCCAAACAATTTATCTTGCAAATACATCCCAAAACTGCACACAAAATATGAAATCTGCACTACGTTTTGAAGTATATAATCCAGCAGTTTAATTACTCATTTCATTTTTGTGGTGTACTGGAGGTGGGTTTTCCACAGTGGCAAGCCATTCAGCATATTGATTTAATAGAGTTTCTGAAAAAGGTTAGCTTTTCTCCTTTGAGAGAAACAGCACATGTAGAACATTAGCTGAGTTGATGTTGTTAAATAATTTAGTATCAACCTGGACTGTATGTGCAGTCATTCAAGTGAAGGTTGAGGTGCAGTGCAGAAATAAAGCATTGTTATCAGTGGTTCCTTTTGGGGGTTTTTTCTGCTTCATTGTTCTGTACTTGTGTTTTACTCCCAGGTTTAGATTGTGTCTCAGATATATTGCAGCCTTTGAAAATATCTGGCTTTACCCAAGCTTTTTTTAAATCTTTTTATCTCATTAATCATTGGCAGAAATGTACCAATGAATGACAGGCCTAAAGGATAGTGTGTTAAGCATAAATAACATGAAGCAGAAAGCCAAATTATAACAAAATTAATCATGTAAGCATAATCACATGCTGAATGGTTCTTTTCCTTTCTGTCACCAACAATGTCATTCTACCTGTAAGCAAATCAGTGGATTGTTTTACTTCTGACAGGTGGATATTAGGGGAAAAATAACATCCAACTGAAAGAATTCTAAATTCAACAAAAACACTGTCAAATGATGCCTTTGGCAGGTGGAACTGCTCCCCTGCCAAACTGTCACCATTTAGGCCCCGATAACGCAGGTAATTGCATTTCCAGAAGAGCAGGAGCAGATGAAACATGCTGTGGACAGATACTGCTGGCACACTGGCCCCTTCTGTTGGAAAATTTCATTTTTCCACAAGGAAGCCATGAATGGTGAGGCTGAATCCAAATCCGTTTTTCCGCACTTTATCAGTGTGTGGCCCACCAAGTGGGGAGATGGAGGTAATTCATTCAGCTGAGACTCACCACCCTAATCCAATTTCCAGCCTCCCCCAGCAAGAGATAATTACAAGTATTAAAGCTGTTAGGACAGGGGGGAAAGGGCCTTCTCTCTGAAACTCTGCTGCAGGCCCTGGAAATATCGACTGAGCAGGGGGGGGGATTTCTGCTGGGAGAACTCAAGCTAAGGTATTGTTCAAAACTAAGAAAGTGTGTTAACTAATGAGGCAAAGGGAATCTCAAGGTATAAAAGGACACCCATAGCCACATGTCATAACAGACCCCAGGACTTTTTTTTTTTCCTCTTTTCTCGTGCATCACTTAAGCCTGCATGAACAATTGGTCATTTCATGTGTAAAGACAAGTAGGGGTTCCTGCACAATCAGTATGCATATAATAGTCCTTGGAATGTCCCATTGCTTTACCTTCATATGAACTTCAGGATCAGATGTACAGCACCTAACTAGCAGTGCGGCTCTTAGAAATACTCTAAACCCAAGACATGGCACATAAGTAGTTACTTGAAAGCCAGAAATTGCTTCTAAAACTTCCAGAATAGTTCACAAAGTCATGCAGTTTAACACAGTATCCTCTCCTGTGGGGTGACAAATCTCACTTTTTTACTGTTTGTTCTTGCATGAGCCACACCAGCATTGCAGCCACCTACACCCCAGCCATTGGTAAACTATACCTTTTCATGCCTTTGAAGCCACAAAGCTCACAGAGGGTTTCTTTTTTCTCTACTGCTTAAACTTTGACTCCTCAAGGAGTGGAAGCTGCAAAAAGCTCTAATTAACGGAAGCAGAGGCGCTTCTATGCTTTCCCATTCAGGCTCTTCAATAGACAAACCTATGATGCAGAACCAGGAATAGAATATTAAAGGAATGAATGGAAACACATCCAAATAAGAGAGCCAACATCACCCTGTCTACTCTTAGTCCCTGCTCTTTATTGTGTATCTTTATTAAACAAGGTCTGCCACAGGAGTCCCATTTTCTATCAATTACTGAAGATCAAAGAGGCACAGAGAAGAGGCTTCCTGACATTTAAAACAATGCATTATTGAGTTTTAACATCATCTGAGACTACTTTTCCATGAAAACGTCTTTAGTCACACACAAATCAGAACTACCAGGTTCCATAGAGCTTTTTCTAAAGGCTGTAACTATTAAAGAGATCAGTCAAAGAAATGGCCATCAGTCACTATCAGGCTGGAAATGAGTGCTATACAAATAAAGTTGATCTGAGTTGTAAAACATCATGTCTGTTGTCAAAATTCTGAATGTTTATATGCTGCATAATTGATATGTTTCTGCCCCATAAGAAACAATAGTTTATTTTATCACTGTAATATACAATGCTCTTCCATATATACTGTAGGTGTGACTTTGTAGCTGATTACCATTACTTGGAGTTAAAAAAAAAATCTACATTGTTTTCTGTAACACATTTTCGAGACTTCCCACTGCTCCATGCATATTCATACCAGCCAATTTAGAAAAGTGCTAATCAAATTAATGAGTCTCAAACCGGTCCTTTCCCATTACTACTTAGGTGTGTTAAGGCTCCAAGATGAGTCAGTTATCCTTATTTGAATGTTGTGGTAATTGAAGAAATAAGCTCAATGTTTCTGCAGCCGGTTCCATAAAAATAGATAGAAAAAGAAATGCAATGTTTTTCTCTATAAAATGGTTGAATTCTGCTCTGTAATAGAAGAAGTCACCTTCCTCTGCAATCTTTTACAGTTCTTCTTCCACATTTCCTTTAGTTCTACATCATTTTTCCCAAAGTGTAAACAATAAATACTTGGGAGTTTGTGGCAAATAAACATTTAAAAACATTAATAAAGCAACAAATGTTTATTTTGGAATTTCAAAGTGCTTTCTATATTACAAAAAGTTAGCATGAAAAACATCTCTTAATATACAATGACATCAATGGGATTTAAAAAGTAAAATAAAATAGATTGAAAAATAAGCTAAAATAGAATTAGATGAAACATGAGAACAAAGGATTCAGTACCGCCACACTGCAGTGTATGATAAGAAAGAATAGGTCTAGATTGAATTTAATAAAAGGCAGTTGGCAAATAGAAAAGTGTTTAGCCTTAACATAAGTAAATCACAGTACATTGTACTTGGTATAAATGTTTGCATCTTACATCCAGGTGTGATACAGTTAAAGAATGATCTTAAAGTAAGAAGTGCTTGGTATTTGAATACACAGGGTGCTGGTAATTAACCCACTAAACAAGAAGAGTGTCTGATGAGGGCAAAAACAGCCTAGCTGCTCATATTATTTGAAATACTGACAATCTATTTTCTTTACCAAGAATGTTTACTATTGTTTGCAAGCTTTACTTCTTTGAAATATTACATATCCCTGGTTCAGGGGGAAACTGCATGGAGTCTTGTGTGAAGTTTTTAATATGTCACAGGCATAGTGCTGTTTGGAAATGCAGTGTATTTTACTCAGCCCCCAATAATCTATTCTGTTCAGCCAGGCGCATACATTGACAAATGTTTCCAGCATTAGGTATTTACCTAGTGGAATGTAATGGATGTAAAGAGTTTGAAAATGCCTGGCGCACTAACAGCATGGGCAGTAGCAAGACTATCTAGACTGAGGAGAAAATACACAATTCAAAACAGAATCAATGGTTCTGATGGATGGTGTGTGTATGTGCATGGTCATGTGCATTTGTGTTTAGCATTTTCTCTATGCATGTGTGTATATCTGCATGTGCTCTAAAGCGCTGACTGTAAACTTACCATAAGTCACTCTAGACACAGTAATAGTTTCAGCACAATCCATGAGTAGAAATGTGAATGTTTTTCCTCATGCAAAGACAGTGCGGAGGCATTAAGTGTCAGAACGTATTCCTGTCTGAAAGAATAAATGGTAGATCTGGGTTTAGTGGTGAGAACTTGTAGAAGGAATACGTAGCAAACTGAAGCATATGTCGAAATCCTGAGGTTGTCCACATCTATTGATGGTTCACATGAGGAATTTAGAGTTCACTTTGTTAATTTTATATTTTTTCTGTGGTGAAGAAGTAATCCCTATGAAGTAGTTAATACACAATGATGATGCCAATTAAATCACCTCTGATCACTACAACCCCTGAAATTCCCAGAATGGACTATCAAAGACCAAACCTCATCTTGTGTCCTCTGAGCTGGGTAACTTTTATAAATGTTAGCTGCTGTCACCATACATCAGTGTAGTAGTAGTTGTAAATAATATGAACTCAATTCTGATTTTAGTCAGGAAATGTTTGATTAAGGTGTGTGAAACTAAGAGTGTGACAATCCATTTGATACCAGTTTTCATCTCCAGGTTTTGATACCTGGTGCTGTAGGTGCATTTGGTTAATGTGGCGGCTCTATGTCCCTGGCAGACTGAGAGTTTCTACTGGGATAGAAGCCTGTTTTGGGACAGCTTGCAGGGGCTGATCCCCTGTTAAGCTTGGATTCTCTTCCCCTCATCTGTTGACTGATCGTTTTCTTTCTCTCTCTCCCTCTCTCTCTCTCTTCCTGAAACTACTTTTTTCTCACTATAGAGGCCTACTCATTCATTACATGCACAGTGTCGGACATGCAAGCAGGTAGGACACTTTGACACGAAATAGGGTAAGCTAATTTAAAGTACAAACTCTACTGTAAGTATTATTAACACTGTACTTATATAAATAGTAGATATTTGCTCAGTTATAAGGGACATTCTATTAAATGTCTAATTACTGCACATGTAAAATACTTTTTGATTAATTTAAAGATGACTGAAACTGTTTTGGGAATAATGTGATTGTAAATGGGAGAAAGTCAAACATGTGGTTAGGCTGAAGAACAATGAAAAGTCCAGTATATATTTTAGCAATGGGATTTATAATCCACCCTGCAACATGAGGACTGATGTGCAGTCAATATATGGGTGGCATTCAAAGGCCTTGGCCTTCGTTCTGTGTTTGATTTACTGTCAGCTCAGACGGTCTCATGAAACCACTCTCAGTCCACTAATGATACTGTTTTTGTCATTTGAGTCATTATTTTTGTCTCTTTTGCTTAAAAGTTGACTTTCTACATCCATAACAGCAAAATAATATTTTATTATACTAGAGTCAGTAGATATAGGGGCATAGCTATGTATTCAAGAAAGTATATAAACAGACTTTTTACTTAAAGTACTCTCAGGTTTGAGTTATTTTACTGTATGAGTTTTTGGCTCTTTGACTAGAAAGAAATTTCTTAAGAATTTCTTGTTTTTTTTTTATGTAAATCTGCGATGACATCTTTGAAACTATGTGTTAAATTCATTGTAAAAGTTGTAACTGTCAGTCTGACAGCTAAATATAATCTTAAATAATCTTGAAGTGATGGACAGTAATGTTTAATTTTTATGTTATTGTTTATTGACTAATTATTTTTGACGTTCAGAGGTTTGATTTTATTAAGTTAGAATTTTATTTCACGGAGACACATTATGTGGTCTTCAACATCTAGTCCAATCAACTGTATGGGAAGTGAGACAAAGAAACAGTCCTTAAGTGCACTTTTCTGACAATTTGTCTAATGCCTAGATTTGCTTTCCACTTGTATGAATGAGTTGATATGAAATTCACATGGGTTAGAAATGTTATGAAGTTGCATTGATCCTTAAGTAATTCCATGGAATTATTTCGTTCCAGTATTTACTTGCTGACTTTTTTACAGTATTTGTTTATTTTTTGGCCACTGTATGAAACCGACCTTTACCAAAATCTCCTAGTAATTTGAGTACAGTGTTTCACCAGACAAATTAAATGCAAGTTAATGATTAAGCTATGAGTCTAGCAGACACTTGGTATGGGAAAGTTTTAGGGAGGAACAGCTTGGCCTGGCTCAACAATCATTAAAATGTGCTGACAACGATGAGGGGGACCGGTTCCCTCTTTGATCTGATGACAGACCTGAGCTCAGCCTAACCTCATCCTCCTGCTCTGCCTCTGCTCTTTCACCTCTATTAACTCTGAGTTTCTGACAACAGTGCCTACCACTCAAACAGTGGCAAATACACACCTATAATACTCATATGAAAGGTCGTATAAGGAACATAGTTTGTCAGAAAAGTGCATTTAAGGACTGTTTCTTTGTCTCACTTCCCATACAGTTGATTGGGCCACAGTTTTTCAAGATAAAAACCGCAGATTTTTAACGTCAGATATTTTTCTCTATAATTCTTTATACCCAAGATGCTTTTTTTTTGTAGCATGTGATGCCTAACAGCGTTTTCCATGCAATGAATGCCAGCAGAACAATATTCCTGACAGTCTCACACTAATGCCTTTTTTTATATGTGAGGTTTTAAGATGCGCACAAATGCTAAACTAACTTTTAAAGCTGATTTATTGGTGAAAATTTGATTTGTATAAATGAACATTTCTGAGTATTAAACAAGCATTTGCCAGTAGTTTGGTCTTTCATTTGTCAAGGCAGATTTTTCATGCATTTGACAAAGACAAAGGGGGAAAAAGAGCTTTCTATGACGTCTTAAGACCAAATGTTATCGTTTCCTTTTAAAGGATTTATTAGCAGCCTGAACTGTGTCCTGACTCGAGTGTTAATAGTAGTTGACAGTGGCTTAAGTTAGGACTAATCAGCTGTGCTGGTGTAGAAATGGAGGTCTTCTGCTGCCCCCCAGGGGTTTCTAGAGGAGATCACAGACAGCTCTCTGCTTCATACAGAATTCACTGATGTAATGCAGCTTTTTATTGTATGAATAAGGTCATGCTGAGGGAAGCGATCTCAGGACAGCAGGGTGTACAGAACATTATGTGCTTTCACATGAATATGCTCAAAACAATGTAAAACTAACAAGTACAATTGTTTTTTTTTCCATCAGGATTTGTGAAAACATATGATTTCATTGTACTGCTATTGCTGGGAATTTAAATATGCAGATTTTGTCTTTTTATTTTATACTAGAATTTTTATTTCATGTTAAAATGTAAAATTATGCACATAATGCAGTGGCATAATATTGTGATTGTTGGCTGCTCTAAAGCAGATTTACAGAAGACAATCTGGAAAATAAATCAAATTGGTATTTAAATGACAATTAGAACATCCGTGTAACACCATAAAAGCAATAATGGCCTACATTACTGAGCAAATAGTTACTCCAGCAGCAGAAAACAAGGCTTTAACAACAAATGTCTTATTGAATCGCAGTATGGAACCTCAATTTGTTGTAAAAAGATGAAACGCTGAAGTGCACTAGGACACGCAAATGCTCATAACATCTGTTTCTTTTGTGTTACAGAGGATATCGCTTTGCAGCAAGCAATATGTGCCATCAGTGACTGGTGGAATAATATTTGTGTTCCTCCCTCAAACAGACACACTGTCACAGAAGCACTTGTCTACATTTTGTAGTTGCTCGAGGAAAATAATTGCCTTATCTGCAACTGTCAAAATGATGAATGCCCTAGAGAGCACCAAGAATTGACTGATGGAATTGGGGGAAAATCTAATCCCTGATCTGGACACTTTGTATAATACATTAACCCCTCTGGTACAATAGGCTGCACAGAAACAGATTTGTATAGACTTGTAGAAATAAATTCAACCGAGGCTGAAAGATCGATAAACATCAGGAGTTAAGGCCTCGCCTGTACTGAGTCAAACAGATTGTCATGAAAACATTGTGTATTGAGATGTATGGAAGAGTTGAAGTCAAAGAACAGATGCAAAACACAGAATATGTAAAAATATTGGCATTATTTACCATTTATAAAACCGTACGTGGATAAATAGAATAGCAGTTTAATAGTCCTTAGAGCAGCCAGGTCACATACCTGAACAAATGAGGTATCTGAGAAACAAAATATAGTACAATAAATAGCAATATAATATATACAATAATTAGAACAGTAGAAGTTAGTAAAACAAAATAAAAACTGAGGGTTGTGATTAAAATAGAGGTGGTGTAGTAGAGTAATGATTAAAAATTAAACTGAACTATATTGCATGTTAAGTATACACTGTACAATGATTCAGTAGTGTTTAGCTTTTCAACCACATGGAGCTGAGACAAACAAATGGAGAACAAAGTCTCAGATGAATTTGTATTTGATCTGTTTCTGTTAGAATATACTGTAATATTCACAACAGATAATATAATAATATGGACTAAATGTCATCTGAGACTCCTTACAAAGAACTCTGCAAAATATGAAAACAAATGCCTAACAGATCTTCAGAAATAAATTTGAAAAATTATTAAAAGTGAAAAAAGCAAATTACTTTATTTATTTTACTATTTTTTGATAACACCATAGAAACACACACTACAGTAATACATTATCAGGTGTGACAGGTGTTGCAAAATCACTTATAAATTACTCAGTCTGACATTCATTGCAATTATTGTGTACCATAATTAATTTGGACAACATAACTAAAATAATAACACAATATCATCACAGTATAATTACAATGAAATGCTGATATAAAATTGTCAGCAAATTAGTATTGAAGGGAATTGTCAGTAATATGCAAAAATTCAAAAGTGTGCAGGTGGATCTTCAGTCTGTTTTACAAAGACGCTTGGATGTAATCTTATCTTTAGCTACTGTACATATATATATATATCAGTGAAAATGGCAAAAAATAACGAGTTAAAGAATTCAGTGCACTATGATATGCACAGGTGGATTATGGGAAATTATCTTGCAGTCTTCCTCGATCCTTCCACAAGCAGCAGAGTAGAAATCTCAGCGCATACAGTACGAATGGCTATCTCTCCTAATTAAAAATGATATTAACTTTTCATAACCTAATGTTCTAAAATGAAGTTTTCTAAAAAAAAAAAAAAAGCAGGCACCTCCCTGTGAACACGTTCTTCCTCTTTTTTGTCACACTTGGGTGGAATACATTATCCCTAATATTAGGAGAGAATGTACCTGTAACAGGTTAATGACCTCACACTTTTCACATCATTTCACTTAGCGGGCCATAGCCAGGAAAAGCTAAACGCTTCACTCCCAGTTCACTAAATTATGAATTAGCCAAAAGATGAGGCGATTAAAGATTTGACCAATAGACGATGTCCTTGCTGATCTTGGGTGGAATATCTTCAACCATTAGCTGAAAACTGGCTTTATGCCCATTACTGATGGCATAAATATTGGAAGAGGAGAATAAATAATCCAGAAATTGCCAATCAAAATGTTTGCAACCCCAGAGAGAAATTACTATCTGTATTATAAATAAAATCGGCAGTGCGATATTCATCTGTATGCATTAATAAATAAATAAATGACACATTTGAAAGCAATGAATCATGGAGATGTTAAATTATTTGTCACGAAATAGTGGAAATATTTAATTTTTATCACATAACCCAAGACCCAAACCACACATATCAACAATAACAACCATTTTCTTAACACGTAACCTTAAATTTGAACAAAACTACACATCAATAAACATCACCATTTTCAAACCATCCTACAGTAGCGCCTGCAGTGGCCAGGGCATGTCAAACCTCTTCAACCCTATCCGTTCTTTAACGAGCGCTGACAGGTCACATGGCAGAAACTGTGATGTCTGAATAATTCGAACAAATGCTAAATCATTGCAAAGCAGCCAGAGAGATCAGCGACGTGAAAGTGAAGTATTTGCACTTCCCCAAGGCTCAGTGGCATCTGTTCTTCATGTGTGCAGCAACAACATCCATGTTTCACTATATCAATCCCAATTAATTGTGCTTGTATTAGAGTAAATATTTGACTTTGAAGCTCTAAAGCATTAATTGTCGTCCCTTTTTGCAAAGAAATCTATTTGCTGCAAAGGGTGATTATTAAATGGGAAATCGTTTAATTAGTTTATGCAAAATTTCTACTTGTAATAATATCAACTTATATTTTGAACTTATAGCGGTTGTCTGCATTTCAGAATCTCATCTTTCCTCTTTGTCAACTGAAGCCTTGGAGTCTTTCTGTGTGTGTCCCGAGCACAAATCAGTAGAATAAGACAGGCTGATGTCTCTCCTTAATTCTGTAAATTGGAGGATTGTGAGTCCAATTACGGTCTGTTGGTTCTGCCTGAGGCCACCAGGGAGAGCTGTGCCTGTTTTCCAACCACCTCAGCCCTGCCATAAGGAAAGTTATCACTAATTACTGCTACACTCTTTTTTTAATGACTTTGTTGATGTGTAGGCACAATAAAAGAGGTATTTTGTAACAATCATTCTGTCTGAGTTTGCATATTTACACACAGTTTTCAAATGGACTTTTCTCCCTATGAGGTTCTGACTACATTTTCTGCCATTGTGACCTGCCACTATAAAATGACATCTCAAGGAGTAGGATACAAATTCCAGTATTTCTTTCTCTTTCTGCAAACATGATTGCCGATGTATTTGGGACTCGCTGTTTTTCAACCTGGCCTAGGAATTATGTACATGAAGCCTCTGCAGGATATGAGGTTGTTTGGGTCTGTTGCTTCTACTGGCCATTAACTGGGGATTAGTGCTGGTGGGGCACACATCCCTTTGAAGAGGTAATTCCTCACACTTCCTTGCAATAGAAATTCAGGAAGTAATCATAGAAGAAACCATGTGGATGCTCCAGACAGGAAAGCCTTTGACCATTTTTCTTCAGTAACAATTAAGACCTGGAGTAGCTGCTGCCATTGTGCAAACTTAGCACATCAGAAAGTTCAAGGGGACATCAGACTTAGCAGGAAATGCTTGTAGGCTGTCATACAATTGTGCTTAAAACTGAAGGGGAGAAAGGGTAACAGTGATCAAATGGTTTTTTTCCCCCTTTGCTTACAAGCTTTTGGAGTCATTGTAACTCAATACAATCACTTCCCAGTTTCCCATATATCTGTCAGCACAATATATCCGGCCATGTGCGAGGGCTGTAAATTAAACCAACTATAAAAGGTGTTGGAGGGAAGATCATAATAATGTCACATAGAGACGCTCAGAGGAGTTCAGAATAGAATATAAGTTAGTGAGAGCGATTACTGGACATGAATCATTGTACTGCTGCTGTAGAGGAAGTTTCACCTGTTCCAGCTGTACATTGGAATACACTGACCTCTACAGGGACAGAGAGCACAAGACAGACGGGGAGTCTGGGGTCCTGCTGACAAAATGAGGAGGAAAATTGTGTGTGTACTATATTTCAACTTGATACCCATGTTAAAACCCATTTTAACATATTTTGGGTGTACTGTACAGCAGCAGATTTTACATGTTTCTCTTTGGTTTCCTCCAGTGGTCTCTCTGGTAAATTGTTAGCATGTTGTCCAAGCCATCCATACAGTGTTGTATATAGAACTGAGGGTTTGCTCACTTTTTCAGGCCTGTTCTCTATTTAAATGACTGACTTTGTCCAACCAGGGGCCATTTGGTTTTACTTGCAAAGCTAAATTGCAGGTTGGAGATAGCACTTGTATTTAGAGTTTGCATGTAAACAGAGTTTCAAGGCAGGTTTATAGGCTGCAGTTATTCTGTGGGGCTCGCAGTGGGTGTTTACTCGTTTTAGTTTGACATGCAAGTCAAAACACAAACATAAGAATTCTTTCTTTTATAAAGTGCAATTCTGCCTTTACAGAGTTTACTGTGGCTCTCACAGTGAGCAGTCTGTAAAAGTCACATGGCCCATACTATCAGGCCCAAATGGAATTTAAAAATAAAAAAAGTTTTCCGAGGTTGTTCAGGATGGAAATCTGTGGAGTACTGTGGAGTGATTTTTTAAAATCTTTTTTTGCTTGTAATGTAAAATAAAATATTAAAGCTAACAACAATTATTTTTTGTGCAAAAGTAAGCCCCAAAATGCATTAAAGCAACCTAAAATAACCTTGAGCAGGGTGAAAGAAATCACCACATATGAACTTTTAAATTTGAGAATTTTATTTCATCAACATTTCAAGACATTCAAAGTGTAAAACATTTGTTGAAAATTCCAACACCATAAAATTTAATGACCAATGAAATACAAAGTTTAATTTATTTGGATGTAGGCTACTGACCAATTGCCGTGTAAAGCAGAAGGGATGGGGGAGTTGGGATAACGGCGGGGCCAAATGCATGCTTACATTCTCAGTTTCTACTTTATTTTCAAAATCTACAGAAAATTTGTGGAGGTGTTGTCGGAATTCTGGGGGCACAGATTCTATTTGGGCTGGCATATTACTGTGTGGTTTTATCTTTTTTCTGATTATGCCATCTTAAAAATTCTGAATTCTTTCAAATCATCTGTAACAACCTTTACAAAACACCAAAACACTTGGTAACTTACGATATAGTATTTAACTACAGAGATCAGCACAATTGTTCTGTCTGAAAGAAAGTCACATTCGGCTTTTCCCGTTCAGGGGTTGCCACAGCGAATCATCACACTGACAACTTGCATGTTGACATTTGGCACGTGTTTTACGCCGGATGGCCTTCCTGACGCAACCTGGATTCAAACCCGGGGTGAGCACAGTTGTTCTCTGTCTATCTCTATATTACACTATGTCATATTATATTACTAAAATATATAAACTTTACATTTTAAATATTTAATCTGGGTCTTTGAATGTAATGTAGTTAACTGTATACTGTTTTAGGCTATATAAAATGAAAGTCATTTTGCATTCTTGAATGCAATTCATTAGACACAGGAAAAACTGCAGTCACCGTTGTATCAAGTAAAAGTGCTTAGTTTTCAGAAACCTCTTCCACATATGCACCTTCATATACACGAGCAATTGAAAAAAAATTAAAACAATAGCCCAGTATAAATTTTGCAGTAATGAGACCACACCAACCAATTGTATTTTGTTACAGATGTGAAGCCATAACAACAGTAAAGACTTTGTGTTAGTAAATGGGTTTGCATGGAAAACAAGCATTATTTCAGACATTACAATCACGTTTTCTTTTTTAGCTGAACACCAGCTACAGTATGTGACCCAGCATACTGAGGGGCCCCAGAGCCACAGTCACAGCTCCCTCTGCTTCAACCCACTGCCATCGGCCGCCAGGGTACACGTCAGCCTGCCAGAGATTTGATTAGCAGCATCTGTGAAAGAGATAAGTCAAGGGCAAGTGTGGGAACTGACTTATCTGCCTGTGAGCAACTGGTCACTTGTGAACTATGTGAAAGGCCCATGGGACTTGTGGGTACTGAATGTATTTGTTTGAATGTGTATTCTGTAATTTAACCATAAATGATTGTATGAATTATATTTATGAATGTCACAAAAGTGTTGTTGCAGTTTTAAAATAGAAGGCGTTTATTTCCTTAGCTGTATACAGACAGTAACAGCCATTGTCAGCCATATGAAGAGAATTACTTTCAGTCAAGTCAATTGCTGTTTATCTGTCATCAGGCATTAATGAAGGGTCCTGGCCTAACCATCTGCTCTACACATTCTAGTGCCACACAGATGTTTGTGTCGCTGTAGGGGATGTCAATCAGAGGCCACCAGTGGTTGCCATATATGCTGCACCCATTCAGTCAGTTCTGTCTCTGTAATAATTATAATATGTCTTCTCTGCTCTTTGTTTTAAAGTATGCATACCTGAATGCATTCTTATCAGAACAAACAGATGATAAAAAGCAGCTTTCCACTAATATCACCTGCTAATGCAGAAAGCAGCAACTAAAGTTGAGAAAACAGGGGCATAAAGTTTCCAGACAACCACGCAACAGTGCTGAATGCCTTCTATAGTTTATTTTATTCCATAAAGTCATTACCACAGGACCCACATAACACCTAAAATGTAGGTTTCTTTAAGCTTCATTAATTTTACCTACCAGTTAGGCTATTTCACTGATCAACAGGTGGTGGTAACATGCTACAGTATGCTGAAATGTGCCAACAAACACAGGGAAGAAGAAGACTGCAGGCCAATAAGGATACGAATAATGGTGGACTCGCTACTTTTCAGGTTTTCCAGGACAAACAAATGCAATTTGGTCAGCATAACACTAATTGTCAACATAACTTTAGTTTGTTAACAAGAAAACACGACAGGGCTTTTTGCTTTGTAAGAATATGTAGAAAGACGGAATGAGGGTCGTTTTTTCTTTAAAATGTGTAGGATTCTCAGAATGTATCTTTCCCTTATTTTCATGTGTGTTGTATGTGTAACAAAGAAAATCTAGTACTCAGACACTGTAAGCCAGCTTGATTTACCGGTACCCAAAGGCAAATACAGGAGTGGTCTTGGGGAAGGAAACAATGTGCCTACATATTGCTGGTACCCATTTGGGAGTGGGCCTCATTTTTTGATAAGAGTCTTGCAATAAGATAAGGTAAACATTAGCTTGTCAGATGGATTGGCGTCTTTATATAGCATGTTTTCCCCCAAAGGGAATTTTACCATTGCCTTAAATGCACCAACCAGCCTTGTGTGCTAGAAACAGAGCAGCTTTGTGTATGAGCAATGGCCATAGCAAAGGTATGAAAATGTTCCCTTCCTGGTGCTCCAGTCAGAGGGCATGTGTAGCCACTGTGGAAAGGGACATGACAGTTTTGTTTATTTAGAGAAGGCACAGATAGAACTAGACAAAAGGAGAAGAAAACCATGCATCATTTCAGTGTCTGGAGTCTGAATATTTATAGATTTAGTATTGAATTTACTGGATGTCCTAGAAATGCTTGCCCAGATTCAGGCCACTATGTAGGTGGTTTGATTTATTTTCATCATCACAGCTATTTAAACAGCATTTTAAGTAAATGTTAGTAACATTACACTTAACAAATGATGACATGATCTTCATTTTGTTCTTTCATGAGTTACACGCTACTCTGAAGAGGTGTGGCACACAGGATGGGGGTGCATTAAGTTATTTTAACTCTGTGGTTTGTGGTCAAATGTAGACATAAAAATCTACTTAATGTTTGCTATGACAACTTCAAATGCTGGATCCCCTAACAGGGTGCCACAGTCTATAATTATTAACTTATACTATACTTATGCTTTAAGAAGAAAAGATGAACATTAAAGTGAGAAAAAGGTGGGAATGAAAGCCCACAATTTAGATTTTTGAATGACTGCTTCAGTTTCTCCACCAGCATTTTGCCTATGTAAAAATGGACACTTGCTGCTTCTTGGGTTCATTCTGGCCTGATGTACAAACAATTTTCTGCATCTTTATTGGCTGCTTTTATCTGCATAGCATCATTTGGCATCTGTTACTTTAGAAAGAAAAAGGCCTGTCATTACACTGTTGAGGCTGGAGATTAATCTATAGTTGGTAAATGCATCAGCACCACATCTTAGGGGAAAAGAGGAGATTCTCTATTGATGCTTAATGTTTCTCATTAGCCACCTTGTGCTCCTTCTGCTCCTTTTAGTCCTAAACTGTAATGCCTGTTTTACTGTGACTAGTAGAGGCAGAAGAAAGGCACTTATTCTGTACTTGGAGTGAAGCCCGCAGAGTGGGACAAATGGAGCGACCCATTCAGTAGCTCTAAATTTTTTTAAAGACCTCCTCGCTCTAGCTTGGTGCCGACACAAAAGGAGGTATTGATGTAAGGGAAGACTGAAGCTTTGTGTTAGTATGCCCACCAGATCTGGCTTCGGAAACTGTTCTTTTACAAACCTTAATTCTGAATGCAAATGGTGGCGCATCTTGTATTCGAGAATCCTACAGTATGCCTGTTCTAGTTGAGCTATGCAGTTCTTTAGTAACAGGGAGTGTTTGGTTCATTTGATTTTAATTCAGACTCCAGCAGTTCTCAGTGCATACACTAGAGAATAATGTTCAGGGCCTTGGTCATCTTCTCAGCAGCATAAAGCAACAACAAAAACAAACATGTGCTGTGTTTTTAGCATGGCATAAGTGAGTTTTGTGGCTTTAAATTCTTTCACTGAGTGTATTTTCACGTAGAAAAAAGAAACGATACGTAAAAATGTGGATGACACCTATTCACCGAGAATCAGAGCAGTGCTATATCTTTTTGTTTTCTTTGCACCACCTTCTGACCTAGCCCCAAGTATTTACTTAAACTCTCCCCTCACCCACAAAACCATTGTTTGTGCTGTAGGGGGCTGACTGAAACTAAAGGCCTTGTTCATTTGCTGAAACCATGAAACATTCAAATGATTTCAAACTAGAATGGGTTTCTAAATTTAGGGTAGGAGTAATGCTTTATGTTGTCTTGTGGGACTGGGTAGAGGGGTTGGCAGTACTGTACATATACACTGAGGTCATAATCAAAATGATAACGTGTGTTCCAGTGAAAACAAACGCAGACCAATAAAAATATAACTAGGGAAGTCAAAGCTTTTACTGTATTTGAACAGAAAGTCCCTAGTATTTATCAAATGTCACATGCCTTATAACTCATGGGACTTTATGGCTCATTCAGCCCTAAAGCATCAACAGAATTCAAACACAAAGTAGTCAAAACAACTGAAAATTGAGTTACACTTGCTGTAGCCTAAGCAGGATTTTCACATTATTTTAACAGTACTGTTTTTAGCCAACTCACAGGCGGCATCTAGACTTTATTGCAAGAATGGAAAATTGTTTCTGCATTTACATTACTGTACAGCAACCACAGTTTTGACAATTATTGTTGTTTTGTTTTTATACGATTTGGTGGTTGTAACGGTCAGACGGTTTAAGCCTGTGCCCACATCTCAGAGGCTCTTTTCACGTTTTACTGGATCTAAACGCAGAGAAAATGGACATTTGTTTCCATTCTGTGGGCGCAGCCATAGTGGTGTGTTCAAAATAAAGAAACGGAGGAAAAGAAATTCACAGTACATCTTATCTCTTCAGTGAAGTTTCAAAATGCTTCTGACACAGCACAATGAAACAGTTGCTGACTTCCAGTTGAAAGATGAATTGACACATGAATGGGGAAATATCAAGAGATGTACTGTACAGACATACATGTTTTGGTTTGCACTTTAAAAATTACCATAACATGTGTGCAGCTGTTTGTGTATGAGGAAATGTGTTCATACTTATTTTTAAACTGCACTGTGAAACTGACTTGACAGAGAAAGTACTGCAATGGCAGGAAAATGTAGTGTCTGATAGCCGTGAGTAAAGACACCGGGTATATTCCGAACAGTCTATTTAATTGAACACTTTTACACAGCAGCAGTACAACACTTGTGTATTCAGTAACACCATCTTGGAACTCTTCTTCGCACATCTTTTATCAACACTTGTACAGCGGCCTCTCTGGCGGTACACTATAGAAGTAAGTATCAGGACACAACAGAAAGCCAAACCACATCAGATCTTTGAGGTCTGTCTATTTTTGTATGGGAAGAAAAAAAAACAACTTAAAAAATCCCTGTTTAAGCACAATACTGGAAAAATGACAGCTAGACCATTTATATGATATTTGACCCGGTGCCAATAAATACCAACGAAAAACAGGTTTCAATGCCTGAAATATATTTGAATCAGCATGAAAATGGCTAAGAAGTGCACAGTTTGCCAAAGAGCCTAATACAGCCTCTGCTGCTACACTGGAAAAGTGCCCGTATGGATTTTATGTATCGTTGGGAAATGGTAAAAGATGAGAAAAAGCTGAATAATAGTGACAGTTCCAATACATCAGGTTTATGTGACAACATGAAAACTGCTTAATTTCTGTTTTCATCACTCATCAGTTGTATTCAGCAAGTTCTATGCTTTGAAATTCCACATCACGCACTTGCTCATCATGCAGAAACCCAAGTTTTATGAATTACATTCCTCAGTGTGAGATTTACTGTGTATTTCGAATCATGTCTCCTGTTCAGTCGACATTATCACCTACCAAAAGACTTTTTTGTGCATCTCTGAGACACATATGAATCATCCCAGTTCTGTGTCTGTTTAGCACAGATCTTAACAGAATTCCTTTTGGTTCCTCTGATCAGACTGTTTTGCAGATTTCAAAACGCTCATGGTTGATTTGGCAGAGAGGGTGGGGGTTTTTAAAGCACCCTCATTTTACTAGTGTGGGCAGGGTGACAAGGCTTTTCTTCAGTGGAAAGTGGTTATTCTATATTTGCTCCAACCATACAGTGACTCCACCCTCCACATGTCCCACATAAAGCTACTCTTCCTGCTAAACCTCTTGTCATTGGATTTCCACTCACACACTGCAGACCTGGCCACACTTTTTACGAAAACAGAACAACCAGCCCAAAGTGACCATATAATAATTTGCTGATATGAATGTACTTCAAGTGAGGTGACTTAGCTTAGCAGTGCGTGAGAGCACAGATTATTTAATTAAGAAATGTTAAACTAAAAAAGTCACTATTTAGTGTAAAAAGAGAATTAAGCTGGAGAAACCACAGCCTCTCTGCATTTCTGCAGGTGGGTGGGGTCAGGTGGACAAAAATGACTTGGACCACATTGTATTTAAAGTTGGGGTAATTACTAGGTTTGGAGACATAAATAGCTGGAGCCACAGTGGTAAACTGTGGCAGCTGCCTCCACGTTGTCCTCTCTTGCATCTCCAGAGACAAACGAGTCAGTGTGTAGAACACTTAAACATTTGGCTTAGATAAGACCAAAGAGACACTTCAGTTAACCACTCAAAAAAAAACAGTAAAAAGGTTAGGAGTTCAGATTTTGGTGGTCTAAATGATACATGATCTCACCCCTTATAGTTCAGTGCAGTATAAGACAACAGGCCTGTAACAAAAGCTACATTTTTAAATTTTATAATACTGCATACTAGTGGTATGGTTCAAGGGCAGTGTCATTTGGTCCACTGCTCTAGGCTGAAATATCTTAACTATTACAATTGTCATGAATTTTGGTACTGATATTTATGGTCCCATGACTGAACCTCATGAGCCATGAGGTTCATATTAAGCTCATTTTTTATGTACCACTTTTCATCTTAGGTTACATTTTCAGTTTGATCAGTACCAAATACCAAAATGACCAAATATTTGTGTTTTTTGATTAGTAGCAAATGTTAGCATTCTAACATACCAAAATAAGTGAGTGAACATGGCCAGCATTGTACTGCCTAAACAGCAGCATGTTAACATTGTGACTGTGAACATGTTAGCATGCTGATGTCACCATTTCCCTTAAAGCACCACCATGCTTAGGTACAGCCTCACAGAGCTGCTGGCTTGGCTGTAGACTTTTAGTCTTGTTTGAGACAGAGTCAGGGACATGTTGATTCAACTATGGTCATGTCTGAGGTTGGAATCAGTAGTGTTGTTTGACAAATAATCTGTGAAGGGTGTTTTCTTATTGTTGAATCTGCTTGTGCCTCCACAGTTCCTGTGCTTGGTGTAACTGCACTGGCAAAGATGGGCTTAAGTCAACCCCCCACCCCCAGAAGTGACTGAAGTGGTTGTGTCCCTTTCAAGCTTTACAAAGGTATTATTTATTGCAGGGGAACTGTGCACTGTACAGACAAGTGTTTCTTTTTTTTATTTAACACCACCTGTTATCTCTGTTTGACTGTCATTGCTTAACCTATGTGATAATTAAAAACAATACCTGATGACTCAATGTGGAAGCTGTACAAATATCACTTGGATGTAAATCTCTTCCAGATAAGTTACAGTTACAGATGCAATATTTTCACAATTTTAAAAGTGCCTCATAGCTAAAAGTGAGATGTTTTATGGTTTATTGTAATCAGGAAGATGCAAAAATAACATAGGGGAACATCAGCAAACTGTCTCAGGCCACAGTGTTGATTCCTCTTTTTATCATCTTTATCATCATCACAAGAAACTGAGAAAGGCATGTAGAGGAACCATAATCCTGCAAACCACCTGCAGTTCAGATGTTTGCATACAGTAGCAGAGAAAACATGCCTTTACATAAAGTACTGTTACAACATATACAGCATTTACAGTACACTGTGTAGGCAAGAAAAGTACACCTGCAAAGGGGCAAGAACCTGCAGAGCACATTCACATCTGGAGTCATTAGCATAGACATAAATAAATAAGCATGTGACATTATATATATATGTGGAAGTAACATGGCAGAACATAGATATTTCCTCTTCCTGGCATGAACAGTACAAAGCAGTAATTTTTTGGCAATGCTTTACTTTTCATTTCAAGTTTCTTTAATGTAAAAGCAGCTTGTGTTGTCAACTTAGGAGTTGTTGGACCAAAAACATCTTGAAACAGCTCAATATTGTTCACAAACCCACTGCTATCTCCTTGAGGATTTTACTGAGGAATTAAATCTGGGGACAAGCCAACAACAGTTTGCGTTGGACAGACAAAATAGTGCAAAAACAAAGATACTGCAGCATCCTACTGTCACCATGTTATACCCATATATAAAATAAAACACCCCTGCTTTAATAATTAAAAGCTTTTTATGTATTTTCTGCTCACCAATACATTTTCTTCAGCAAACTATTTTAAATAATAAAAATGGCACACAGACCAAATATATATATCTGTATCAGGCTAAGAGACCCTAATAAATATCAGTTGTTGCCAAGTTTTCAGAAAGGTTGGCTTTTCCTGTATCAGGGTTCAGAGGTCATGCCCATTAGTCTATAAAAAGTTGAACACTTTATCCTCAATCAAACTAATAGACTTATTTGTTAACATTTCTTCACTGCTTACAAATTTGTATCCAAAAAGCTTCAGTGTTTGTCCACAAACCTTCTGCACAGCCTGAGCTATTTTGAAAGGTAAAGTGAACCTCCATTTCTCTACTTGTTCTGAGGATTTTTTCTGTGTAGAGTAAACACCACTGGCGCCTTTGGAGGCCTGTGTGTTCCTCAGGATCCAGGATTTCACCCGTGGCGTGAACGGGATTCCAGTAAACCTGTACATCTCCTTTGCCTTCCT
This sequence comes from Monopterus albus, assembly GCF_001952655.1. Lineage (NCBI taxonomy): Eukaryota > Metazoa > Chordata > Actinopteri > Synbranchiformes > Synbranchidae > Monopterus > Monopterus albus. The sequence goes on from NW_018127949.1 coordinate 3,187,315, forward strand.
CATGGGGAACCGAGCAATATCCTCATACCGCACTAGCATGTAACGTCTGCCCAGCCACAGTGGCTGCCTGAGGCCAATCTCTGCAGACATCCTGATGTTATCACAGTTACCTTTCAGATTTTTGACTCCGTCATCATCAATGGGCACTTCCCCATCCATGGCCCACTGCTTCCAATTTCTGTATTTGGCTGCAAATGCCACCATGCGAGAGGCCAGTACAGCCCGAGGATCCCGAACCAACTGAATGAATTTTACATCAAGGCGTGGGTCCTCAGCCAGAGGACGGAGAGTCTCCAGTTGGCGCACCCTCACTGACTTGATGGCCCTATGCTCCTTTTTAAGGCAGGACTCGGATGCCATGGTCAGATTCAGGGGTCCACAGCGCCTGGTCCTGCAGTGATAGGGCTCAAATACTCCTTTAATGAAGGGGCTACAGACCGAGTTCTCACACAAAGAACTGCTCGATGCTCTGCGGAAGAGGGCATTGGTGATGTGGTCCACAGGGAGGGGGTCAATGAAGCTCTCCAGCAAGGAGAAGTCACACAGGAAGAGCTGCTGGAGCACGTCACGGTATGCTTTGGCTGCTGCTGTAGCATTCGTGCCTCCATTCTCCAGCGTCAACATCCTCTCCACGTGCCACAGCGGCTCAAACAGATAAAACATGTCGTTACCCTGCTGGTTAAAAAACTCGCCTACAAAGGAGGAGCCCGTCCTGGTGGTGGCCAGCAGGAGAATGTGTTTTTTGCCCCTTGTCATCACCTCCTGGTGCACACTGTAGTTCTCCAGGCGCCGCTTCATCAGGGTGAAGGCAGACTTCATCCTGCTGGGTGAGGTCAAGGAACCATTTTGCTTCAGCAATATGGTGGAGAAACCACTGGACTGTAGAGGGTTCTGGGGGGTCTGCTTTAAGGCAACCTTATCTGACACTCTGAAGGTGTGAGAGGAGCACAGTTATATTATTTTTCAAATTTATCATACAGGAGTTATATCCTTGTTATTTAACTTTGTTGCTCAAGGCATTTTCGTATAATATTCATTTAGAGCACAGAAGAAAGAAACATAGGCAAACTTGCTGGAAATCACAAAAACACTTCACTGAAATGGACTTACCTTGAGATAATGTTGTTTTCCTTCTCAATGATAACAAGTGCCACAACAAAGACAATGGGTAGTGTATATTTGATCTTCATTCTCGGATGTAGCCGTGCCTGGATATGCTTTTACAGGTTGCTTCTTAATGGGTTCTGCCAATCTTGCAAGACTCCAGTCACCTTCTCAGAGAACCTTCCAGTTATTTGTATTCACCGTTGTAAGCAACATTTCATCCTGTAAATAAAATGAACATCAACCTGTCAGTTACACATTTTCCGCATTTCAGCACGACTGTAGGTAACTACTTGGTGTCAGATCTTTTTGTTGGAACACTGCTAGATATATGTTTTTACTACTCATTGAAATGGGGAAGTTGACAGTCTGTGGTTCCATATATGAACCTGCAGTGTGATGCTGAATCAGAGTACTGCTGCTGATACTGACGTTCTTCCCCTTCTGATAACTCTCTTCTTCCCTTATTTGTGGCTGTGCAAAGCATCAGTGTATTGTAATCCGCAGAACCCAAAGATGGTGGCATATGCTCGGAGACAAAAATATCATATCTTAAGAAGTTAGTAATAGAAAATAGCAGAGTGCTTTGTACTGGAATCTAAACTAGTCCTTCCCATGAGGAAGTCCTTGTTATCTTTAAGTGTACCAGTGCATTTTAAGAACCTGCCCACCCACCATGCAAGACTGAAGGCTAGTGCACATAGAGAGGCTGTATTTATGAGTCAGTCCTGGTAGACCTTTTTTTTATGAACAGAAAACAAACTGTAAGGGCACAAATGAAATGTGAGCAATAGATTGCAATATGAAATTAAACTGTAATTCCACAACTGCACTCTAATGCTTGCTTATTCCGTTTTATTTGTATAGCTCCAAATCACAACAAGTCGTCTCAGGACACTTTACAAAGGAAGGTCTAGACCTTACTGTTATTATAGAGGAAATCCCAACAAACTCTCCACCTTAAGCAAGCACTTGACGCCGGTGGGGATTAAAAACTCCCTTTAACGGAAGAAACCTCCTGACTTAGAATTATCTGAGTCAGTTACAGTCCTGACTCCCACTGAAAGAGCAGCCTGTCATCCAGACTGCCAGCTGCTCCTCCATGTCAACACTTAGAGGAGATCTTTTCAACAAAGGTCCTCAGTGGCATGGCCTACACGGGCAACTGTGGACCATCTGGTGATGGGCTAATGACTTGGTGCTTCCCCATAATATGCCTTTGTGCTTCTTAAAGACTGACTGACATTGAGGGGACACATGTCCAAATGCTAAGAGGTATAACTACACAGTGCTGAAATTGAGGGGGAAAGGCTGCTTATCATGGAGCCATAAATTGTAGAGCTGTGAGCCTGGAGATGTTTGTAAGTCTGTAAAGTGCAGACAGTGGGTAGTCAAATGAAGTTAAGGGTAGCTTTAATGATGCCTATTTGGGGATATCTTGCACATTTCTGAGAGATTAATGTAAGATCACTTTTAAGATGATAGCAGCTTGGCTCAGATCCCTGACTAATCTTTGGATTTTAAGATTATCCTGTCTACCTCCTCTGCCAGTGAACTGGTCAATAACATTGTAAGAGTAAATGAGAGACTCTCCACCCTAAGGAAATCAGTAGAGTGTAATTTTAATGTGTGCCCATTAAAAAAACATGTTCAAATAGAAATTTAAAAGTATGTAAGCAAGCACACCAAGGTTCTACATGAAGGTTTTTTTTTAATCCTGAATTTGACCTTTGGGGGTTGGGAAAACATTTGTTTACTGGATGTGTCAGTTCAAAGCAAGATGAATCTTGAATGTGTCACAAACAACAGACCAGCTTTTTCACTCAGGCAAGGTCCTCATGTTTGACACGGACTGAGTAGCTCTGTGTAGGAAGTGACCATTGCTTTCTGTGTTCTGATAAGCCTGAATTTCTGTGTAACACATCTAGAAGTTGAGTTCCCACATTCTGTTGTGACCTCTGTCCAAGCCTGTTTTGATCACAGAAGCCAGTCTGAACGGCTGCAGTGTAAACACGGGGAATGGTTGGATGCTGCCTGTGAGATTCTCTGACAAACTATGGGAAGTTCACAGCTTCAACAGATCAGTGTTACCTGGAACAATGTATAGTGAAATTAATAAGTATGCACCACCCTGCTGAGTGCTACAACCACAAAGGTCTCTTTACCCGGGCGTGGCTCTAAACTTTGTTTGGGCTGAGACCACAGAATATAAACTCCCCAGGCCATTTACATCACAGGGTCAGTGGCTCATCCCCTTGATGTTACAAGTTATTTAAAACAGATCAGATAGTCTGCTGCATCAGAGGAAGTTACTGAGCCCTCAGTGGTGATTTGGCATCATGTCAGTACAGTCACAGCTTGTGTAACAGAAGATGTGAGTAATTCAAAGGTTACAGAACAGCATATTTGTTCTGCTGTTTATTTTGCAGCTGAACACATTTAGACAAACGCCAGCAATTTTTTGGCCTAATGAATAAGACGAGCAAACAAACACTGACAAAATGTTACAGTATGGTTCTTTGAGACTGAGTATGTATTTAGGCTGTTTTACATATATTTAAAATAAAGGTACAGTACATCAACAATTCATAAAAAAATAAGTGGTCTGAGGTTTTGTCATTTATATGGTAAATTAGATGTACACCAATTATCTCAGCTTATTGCATCTGCTATGTTAAGCAAAAAAAAGTACACACAAGCTGACATTGTTGAATATTCACAAACCACTGAAGCATATGACACATTTGATCATCTGCTCATAACAAAACCACCACTGTGCCATTTATCATCCTCTTACAAATCCTTTTAATAGCCTACTCTTATTTAATATAAAGCTTTGTGAAAACAAATTAAACACTAGCCAAGCAAACCCATCGGGCTTGCAATTGTATAGCAAGTACACTGTACAGATCTGCACCATATTTTACAGAATATCCATTTGCAAATCACCCTACACTTTGATTTTTTGGGGATCCTCTTTGAAATACAATATGTCAGCAAAGTGATAACTAAAGGTCAATATTTCTCAATATACAAACAGAGAAAATCTTAAATATTTCCTATAATGGAGCAGCAGGGTTGGGCGATGTCAATTTTCTGTGCTGGTGAATCTTTAAAACATTGTCATTGTACTCCCACTACATTTTTGCAGATTAAGATTTTACATAGGAAAACACATTATCAACATATAAAACTGGCTGCATTGTTGTAGATTAAACTACATACTGTTGCATGTTCTCCCTGTGCTTGCGTGGGTTCTCTCCGGGTACTCTGGCTTCCTCCCATTGACCAAAGACATGCAGCTTAGGTTGATTGGTGACTCTAAATTGCCCATAGGAGTGTGTGCGTGCGTGCGTGTGTGTGGTTGTTCGTCTATGTGTTAGCCCTGCGATGGATTGGCGACCTGTCCAGGGTGTACCCCGCCTTCGCCCGATTGCTGGCTGGGATTGGCTCCGGCCCCACCCATGACCCCGTTCAGGGACTAAGTGGTAGAAAATGAATGAATGAATGTAAAACTGTTTAAATTAACTAGATAAAATACTTAACTTTCAGGCATTTCATTAACTGGATTAGCCAAACACAGAAAATGTACTATGCTATACACTTTGCCTATACATCAGTATAGTGCTACAAATTATATGTACCTTGAAAAGTATGCATATCAGGACATATGAAAGTGTATTATTGAATGTGAATTGTGCTAATTTCCCAAAAGAAAACAAGGTAAGTCTATTTCTGGTCAATTGAATTGATGGCTGTCTCCCCTTTCAGTGGGAATTATCTGCTATCATCAGAGTTGGTTACCAGCAGTTTAATGAATGCACTCATTTAATACACTCATTTAGAAAAGTCGTTAAACTTTCCCCAATATTTTTGTTTGAGAAAGTTATTAATAGTACTAATTAAGTTTGCCAAAAAAAAAAATTCAATATACCCGTTTGACTAGAAACATTGTATTATAAATAATTTCATGGTGGCTCGAGTCATTTTATGGCATGCAGGCAACAGGTTTCATTAAGAGTGCAGGTGAAATTCGTGCTTGCTGATAAAATAGTTTTGGACCGTTTGACCCGAACTCACACTTTATTAATAAAAAACAAAGAGCCATAATAGAAAGCCACTTTCCCATAAGTTACTCTTATGTCAGCCACACCTGTAACTTTATTATAGGCTACTAAGCTTTCCATAAAGCGGGGCAACGTCGGCCATAAGGACAACTAAATAAATAAGTGTCATTTTAATTTATAGGCAACGGTTGCCTGCACTCCGTACTCACCATCATGATGAGCTCAGGTCTGAAAGCGTCCCGCTACGGTTCATCCGTGAAGTTGATCAGCCTTCCTTCCAGGAGGACTCCGGACGGAAGTGAATTGCATTATTTTCCGAGACAACTTCAATTTTGTGACAGAAAACAATCAAATCCAAGAGATGCAGCCGGACTAGTCTGAATAAGTGAAACCTGTAGATCAGATGGAATCATGTTGCCCGGTGCGATTCAATGAATCATATGGGAAGCTTTGGTCCAAAAAGAGGAGCCTCGGGCAGGGGGCGTCCTGGGCCTTAATAGGGCATTGTCTTTGTACGCACCTCAGGCAGAGGGCGCACTGCCATGACCCCTCACGGACCCCCAGTTTTTAGTTTTTATTAACGGATAATAAACTTTATAAACGTAAAGCAGGTGTGTGTTTGGGGTAAAGGGCAGTGTTGGCCTGAAACTGCTGTTACTTAGGCCAATTTAATGTTTTAGTAGTTACTGAGAACAAAAGAAGAGGCAAGCGCCCCACCTAGTGGAGAAAACCACATTGTGCGTCCCGTAGACTTCTAGGTGCAGAGAAGAAAGCTACATATTATGAGTTATATAATATTATTTATAGTATATTACTGTATTTTATATCATAGAATTTAGGTGATGTTTTACAGATATTATTACATACGGTGATTGTAATTAATTGTTTTATTTTTTGGTAATTGTCATTTACTTTTTATAGGATTATAAAATGCCGATTGTCATCGGCATTGTTGTATTAGGAGAGAAAGAACTGTCGAAGGACTACAATTCCCATTAATTCTGTCGCTTAATGATGACGTACATATAGACTTTTCAAGAATGTTGAAAAACAATTGCGTCAGAGACTTGCGTACTTCTTTGCAAAAACGTGAAGGAACCAACGACCCTGCTCTCGGTATGTAACCTTAGCTTATTGCTGCCTATTTGTAAGTTGATTAATATACAACCGAAGATGTATTGGTATAGAATAGTTTTATTTAAAAGATTAAAACCAGAATATCTACGGTTTCCAAAAGGCTTGTTAGCTAAATGAGTCGTTAGCCAATTAATATATGCCGTGTTAACTAGCTAAGGTTTGCTAGTATAGGTAACTAACGTGAAATATGTCAAAGTTTATTTACTTCAATAACTGGACAGTTATTGCTACATTACTTGAGCCTTATGACTTATGACTATATTTATTATTTTTTTGTGCACATCGGAGACCATTGGGCTGGAGTCAAATGTATTTGCCACTTGTATTTTTGACGATACTTGGCAATAACGTTTATGCTTAACTGGTTTGTGACTCTTGCCTTTACAGATAATAAAGAGAAAAGTATGATGTCACGACTCTCAGTTTAAATGCTGTTAGTTAACGTTACCTGACGGGATGTTTACGTTTTATACTGATATAGGATAATATATTGTGACCATGTTGTTGGCGAGGCTGACATGCTTGAGGAGTGTCCCGCTCGCCGGGATTCGCTCTGTACTGGCACAGGGCTCCCCAGCCCTGAGAGCGCCCACCTTGAAGGCCTGTCCTCCCCTGCTCAGGCCCCAACAGGTACTGTATATGTTACAGGTATCAGAATATAACACCTGTAGGCAGATGTATGTATCCTGTAATACAGGAAAGAAATGATAAGACAGGGAGACGTGTTTCCTCTTTTTGATGTTCTCCGCCATTATTTATTCATAAACATCATCAGTTCACTGAACACAGTGCATTGTCTCTTTTTTCCAGTATCATAACTACTGTACTTCAGCTGTATCTTTATACAGGTTTCTTGGCTTTACATAGCCACACAAGTCAATACACACAGTACAACTTCATGTCACTAGTTGGTCCAAAACTGTTTCTCTATGGTTAACTCTTCGAGTATAGTTTGACTATAATTGCACTCTCAATGCACTAACATAAATTTACTATCTAGCAAGACTTGGACTTATAAGCAATTGTGTCAGTAACCAAATCATTGGAAAAAAACAACACCTTCTAGCAAGTTAACAAAACAGACTAAACACGGAGCCAGATGACCTGTGAACTTAAGAGGAGGCGTGTGGCCCACTTAGTATCTTGTAGCTAGCATGCTATTTAAGAGAATGATCGAGTGTACCACCGCCATTACTATCGCTCTCGGTGGGCATTAGCTTACTTTCCACGAATACACAGAACCATTTTCCCCTAGCTTCACTCTACCATCACCCTTGAATCATAACTCAACATTTGCTTATTGACTCTAGCAGTTTTGTGGGGTTTTCTTGTTCAACACTAACCTGTAATACAGGAAAGAAATCATAAGACAGGGAGACGTGTTTCCTCTTTTCGATGTTCTCCGCCATTATGAGGAAATAGCGGTGCGTGCGCTCCCGTCTACAGTCCCTGGAGTAAACAACAAACCCACACTGCCACCTACTGTCAAAAGTGGTGTGACTACGGATACAATACTGTATATTGGCAT
>NW_018127949.1:3203535-3218979 GCF_001952655.1 Monopterus albus
CCTGTAATTTTATTATAGGCTACTAAGCTTTCCATAAAGCGTGGCAACGTCGGCCATAAGTGTTAAACAACTTTATAAATAAGTGTCATTTTAATTTATAGGCAACGGTTGCCTGCACTCCGTACTCACCATCATGATGAGCTCAGGTCTGAAAGCGTCCCGCTACGGTTCATCCGTGAAGTTGATCAGCCTTCCTTCCAGGAGGACTCCGGACGGAAGTGAATTGCATTATTTTCCGAGACAACTTCAATTTTGTGACAGAAAACAATCAAATCCAAGAGATGCAGCCGGACTAGTCTGAATAAGTGAAACCTGTAGATCAGATGGAATCATGTTGCCCGGTGCGATTCAATGAATCATATGGGAAGCTTTGGTCCAAAAAGAGGAGCCTCGGGCAGGGGGCGTCCTGGGCCTTAATAGGGCATTGTCTTTGTACGCACCTCAGGCAGAGGGCGCACTGCCATGACCCCTCACGGACCCCCAGTTTTTAGTTTTTATTAACGGATAATAAACTTTATAAACGTAAAGCAGGTGTGTGTTTGGGGTAAAGGGCAGTGTTGGCCTGAAACTGCTGTTACTTAGGCCAATTTAATGTTTTAGTAGTTACTGAGAACAAAAGAAGAGGCAAGCGCCCCACCTAGTGGAGAAAACCACATTGTGCGTCCCGTAGACTTCTAGGTGCAGAGAAGAAAGCTACATATTATGAGTTATATAATATTATTTATAGTATATTACTGTATTTTATATCATAGAATTTAGGTTGTTATACAGATATTATTACATACGGTGATTGTAATTAATTGTTTTATTTTTTGGTAATTGTCATTTACTTTTTATAGGATTATAAAATGCCGATTGTCATCGGCATTGTTGTATTAGGAGAGAAAGAACTGTCGAAGGACTACAATTCCCATTAATTCTGTCGCTTAATGATGACGTACATATAGACTTTTCAAGAATGTTGAAAAACAATTGCGTCAGAGACTTGCGTACTTCTTTGCAAAAACGTGAAGGAACCAACGACCCTGCTCTCGGTATGTAACCTTAGCTTATTGCTGCCTATTTGTAAGTTGATTAATATACAACCGAAGATGTATTGGTATAGAATAGTTTTATTTAAAAGATTAAAACCAGAATATCTACGGTTTCCAAAAGGCTTGTTAGCTAAATGAGTCGTTAGCCAATTAATATATGCCGTGTTAACTAGCTAAGGTTTGCTAGTATAGGTAACTAACGTGAAATATGTCAAAGTTTATTTACTTCAATAACTGGACAGTTATTGCTACATTACTTGAGCCTTATGACTTATGACTATATTTATTATTTTTTTGTGCACATCGGAGACCATTGGGCTGGAGTCAAATGTATTTGCCACTTGTATTTTTGACGATACTTGGCAATAACGTTTATGCTTAACTGGTTTGTGACTCTTGCCTTTACAGATAATAAAGAGAAAAGTATGATGTCACGACTCTCAGTTTAAATGCTGTTAGTTAACGTTACCTGACGGGATGTTTACGTTTTATACTGATATAGGATAATATATTGTGACCATGTTGTTGGCGAGGCTGACATGCTTGAGGAGTGTCCCGCTCGCCGGGATTCGCTCTGTACTGGCACAGGGCTCCCCAGCCCTGAGAGCGCCCACCTTGAAGGCCTGTCCTCCCCTGCTCAGGCCCCAACAGGTACTGTATATGTTACAGGTATCAGAATATAACACCTGTAGGCAGATGTATATATCCTGTAATACAGGAAAGAAATGATGAGACAGGGAGACGTGTTTCCTCTTTTCAATGTTCTCTGCCATTATTTATTCATAAACATCATCAGTTCACTGAACACGGTGCATTGTCTCTTTTTTCCAGTATCATAACTACTGTACTTTAGCTGTATCTTTATACAGGTTTCTTGGCTTTACATAGCCACACAAGTCAATACACACAGTACAACTTCATGTCACTAGTTGGTCCAAAACTGTTTCTCTATGGTTAACTCTTCGAGTATAGTTTGACTATAATTGCACTCTCAATGCACTAACATAAATTTACTATCTAGCAAGACTTGGACTTATAAGCAATTGTGTCAGTAACCAAATCATTGGAAAAAAACAACACCTTCTAGCAAGTTAACAAAACAGACTAAACACGGAGCCAGATGACCTGTGAACTTAAGAGGAGGCGTGTGGCCCACTTAGTATCTTGTAGCTAGCATGCTATTTAAGAGAATGATCGAGTGTACCACCGCCATTACTATTGCTCTCGGTGGGCATTAGCTTACTTTCCACGAATACACAGAACCATTTTCCCCTAGTTTCACTCTACCACTCACCCTTGAATCATAACTCAACATTTGCTTATTGACTCTAGCAGTTTTGTGGGGTTTTCTTGTTCAACACTAACCTGTAATACAGGAAAGAAATGATAAGACAGGGAGACGTGTTTCCTCTTTTCGATGTTCTCCGCCATTATGAGGAAATAGCGGTGCGTGCGCTCCCGTCTACAGTCCCTGGAGTAAACAACAAACCCACACTGCCACCTACTGTCAAAAGTGGTGTGACTACGGATACAATACAGTATATTGGCATGTCAACGGTACCAAACATCTCTTCAGGAGAAGATAGAACTGTTACATGTTTTATATCAAAGTAAAATACACATTCATACAAATGTGGGCACACATTGGTGGGCATCACACATAGTTAACCTCCACATTAACAACACCCATTGTTCCTTAAAACTACACCAGTACCACACGCACAGTCCAATAATTACTTTTACCTCTGTTACTATGATCAGATTAAGTTAGAAGGAACTCTTATTAATCTTGGGTTACTAAAGAAGATATTTAAATATTGTTGCATCAAATAGTGGCTATGGGATGAACAAACTAATAGACACACTCAATACATTTAAAATGTTAATCACATTTGTAGGTTTGTTTAATACTTGTTCTTTCACCAGGGTTATTCCTATAAAGCCAGATTTGGTTTCCGCCGTGCACGGACGACCAGAGACCAGCTCAAAGAAGCAGCTTTTGAGCCAGCGACAGATACCGCCATTCGAAGTAAATACTAACATATATTAGTTACTTATTCTGTTACATAGACTACATACATACTGTACTGTTAAATAACGGGGCTTTTCAGCCATTTACTTCCTTAGTCAGACCATAGCTGTCCAAAAATACGAGTTCACATAAATTGGAACCTTTTTTAATGGTGGTGCTTGATTTGAAACTAAATGACTACCATACAGTGTCAAAACAAATTAAACTATGTGTCTGTGGCATGTTGCTTTAGACACCTTTCAAGCAGTTAGGTTCATGGTATGGTGCAGTGGAAATTAGAGGTTAAAACAAGATTTATTTAATCTCTATCTAGTTGACAGCATGGGAAGAATAATTCTTGCTGGAGGTGCAGCAGTTGGCCTTGGAGCTCTGTGCTACTATGGGCTCGGCATGTCCAGTGAAATCGGTGCCATTGAGAAAGCAGTGTGAGTAAAAGCTTTTTGTACAAGCAGCGTTTTAATTTTATTTTGAAGCATAGGTCAGTATAGAGTGTTTGTGGCTTGCCATTCAAAGCTCTAGCTTCACCTGTCTCTTTTCTCCCTGTGCAGCATCTGGCCTCAGTACGTAAAGGACAGGATCCACTCCACCTACATGTACTTTGCAGGCAGTGTTGGACTGACAGCTCTGTCAGCTGTAGCTGTGAGCCGGACCCCTGCACTTTTGGGTCTGATGATGAGAGGATCCTGGCTGGTAAGCTTCATGTGGATCTAGTATAGACAGATGCAACATTTACTGCCAAATTAAAGTGAAAGCTAATGCACTGTAGGCTGGTTAAGTAATATCTGACCTTTTCAAAGTGACTGTGAAGTGTTTCCCATTTCTGTGTGAATTCATAAAGTATGTTTGTTTTGACACAGGCAATTGGAGCAACCTTTGCAGCCGTGATTGGTGCTGGCATGCTGGTCCGGTCCATCTCATATGAGCACAGCCCAGTGCCCAAACACCTCGCTTGGTTGCTCCATGCAGGTTTGCAAGACTGTCTCGTAAAAAATTATTATTCTGTTATATTATCCCACTCAGCCCTATTGTTATGTAGTTGCCTCAGTTGAACACTAGAGGGCAGTCATGTAAAGGCTCAGATTAACAACTACTCTGTATTTGAAACTTCTCCACTACATCCTGGCAACAGATTTTTTTTTGTGTCATTGTTTGTTATTAATGTGATATTTTTTATCCATTGATAAGGTGTGATGGGTGCTGTTGTCGCTCCCCTGACTCTCCTGGGAGGCCCTCTGATGCTGAGGGCTGCCTGGTACACAGCAGGCATTGTGGGAGGTCTGTCAACGGTGGCCATGTGTGCCCCAAGTGAAAAATTCCTCAATATGGGCGGGCCATTGGCTGTTGGCTTTGGAGTAGTCTTTGCTTCCTCTATTGGTTAGTATAATGCAATTTCACTTCATAAACCCTGTCTCAGTTGATAATACTGAAAATAGCAGTGGAGATGCTAGAGAATGTGAGGGTACCTCTGTGTCAGCACCCTCGCCTTGTTACTGCAGTCAGTAGTTTTGTTGCAGTGAATGAACTTGCAATGTGTTGTTAATTTGCACATATCCTGATGTGTGCACTTTATTTATGGAGTGCATACATTTCCTTCACAGTGGTTCTGTGCTGGTGTGTTTACAACTGATGGCTCTCAGACACAAGTACAGAAGTGTGAAGATCCTGCCATAATGTCTGTAATTTAAATGACACTGTGTACACTGTGAATACAAATCAATCCATTGTACGCTTAATTCAAGACCCCGCTAACTAGTCAACACCATGTATTAGGTGTTTTTACCATGAATAGGTCACTTTAGTAAGAAATGTCTTTATAAGATCAAAATCCATAAACTGCAAATTTTGAGTAAATTACACTGAAAGCATTGGTTCTATGTGGGGATGGGCAGATGACGTTCTATGAAGCTTTGGGCTTTCTTTTTGTTTGTGTCAAAAACGGATTTGAAACTTTATTGCAGTTAAATAAATTGCAATTCTCTGCTTTGAATTCCCTGTGAAAAATCTGTGCTCGTCAATCTCACAGTGAATGCTCTGCTCTTCTTCAGGAACAATGTTCCTGCCGCCAACCTCGGCATTTGGTGCAGGCCTGTACTCGGTGGCCATCTATGGAGGCCTGGTCCTGTTCAGCCTTTTCCTCCTTTATGACACACAGAAGGTCATCAAGAGAGCAGAGACACACCCACTCTATGGTGTACAGAAATATGACCCCATCAACGCGTAAGTGTAGTACACAGTACACTTTTAAATACCTTTTTTCTGTAAAGTAAAGGGTATTATTATTTTTTTACTTGCACCAAAGGATGGATCTCATAGTTTTTTTTATATTACAGGTGTATGGGGATTTACATGGACACACTGAATATCTTCATAAGGCTGGTGATGATTCTGGCTAATGGGGGCAGCGGCAGAAAGAAATAAATAGCAGCATTCTTACTTTAGCTTCAGTTTTACCTTCCACAGAGCTGAACAAAACTGTTTCATTGCTAGCAGCACATGCCAGGTGTTTTTTTTTTTGTGACAAATCTAATCACACAAATGTTTTGCAAGTGTGTACAGATGACTTGCTCGTCCAAGTAAAAAAACACAAACTGTTCATTGATAACACACAGACAGAACTCTTAGTTTAATTGTTGAAGTTTCTGATTTATCCTGAGGGTTACAGAGGGGTGAAATCTGTTTGTCAGCATCAGATGTTGTTCTTTATGTTTTCTATTTATTTTCTCTTGGATGTGTTCCTGATAAGAATGAAAGTTCAAGTATATCTGGTATTTACAACAGAAATGCCACATGCCAGCTAGACTCGCAGTACAATAAATTACTTATTTGTGTGTGGGTTTTCCAGTATACAGTGATACTGTACTGCTGTGATGGATTAAAGAGATCGACATTGGTTTATATATTTCTGCAAAAATGATTGCTCAATCCCTGCGATGGATTGGCGACCTGTCTAGGGTGTACCCCGCCTTCGCCCGATTGCTGGCCGGGATTGGCAAAGCCCCCGCCCCCCGTGACCCCGTTCAGGGACTAAGCGGTGGAAAATGAATGAATGAATGATTGCTCAATAAACAAGTGCAAAGTGGTGTTTTTATGTGTCAGTTTTTTAGTAAATTAGCTTACTATTGGGAAGATAATCTTAAAATGTTTCAATTCTGCTTCCTAGAAACACAACATGACATCTTCAAATGTCTTATTATATTTATGTCAACTGTCTAAAACCAACAGGAAAAATTTACTCGAATATTGTACAGAGCAGCTGCAACCTTCAAAAAGATTTGTGTGGGGTCTTAAAAATGCTTAAAACAATAAGCAATTATGAGAATAGTTGGTGATTAACTCTGTTGATAAGGTAATTGCCTAATTGTTCCAACTCTAGAAATTTGGGCTTCTGATAAGTCTATATTCACACACTAAGATTGTCATGTCCCTGTGGTTTAACAAGTAAAAAGAAATTACATGGGAGTTCTGGTTGTTTTACATTTTCATTTATCTTATCTTTTTGATCATAATGAACATTTATAGTACAATATTACCAGACACTAAATTGGCATTGATCCTGGTTGTCATCTACTTCCATTCATAATATGACAGTGTATTGTGTGTGTGTATATACAATGTCTTCCAACAGTGGAACTATTAACTTTGGTGAACAATGTCCACTAATTGAGTTTTTGGTACATGATATTGTAGTACTGGGTATAACTTGCATTGACATTTCCAATAAAATGACCCACAAAACCAACAAACAACTAGAGCAGCTAATATTAATAGTGTTCTTTTTAAAGTGAGTGTGAGAAAATGTTGGTGTAAAGCTCTACCCACAACCCCTCACTGCTACTACTAAATAATCCAAAACTTGCATATTCTACCATTTGTCGTCCACATTCTCATCAGTTCCAGCTGACAATGAGGAATAGTCGGTGTGTAGCAGCAGATGACAAAGGCTCAGCGTAGTAATCCTCTTGTTCACCATCTGGCTGCTCTGGTAAAATTAAACCGCCAAACCAGGGCACTTGCAACAGATGCTAACATCTGTAAATATACAGGTGCTTCATTAAAGTAGATACACATGGAGCACCCAGCTGCCAAGCAGTGTTTCAGACTTTTGGATCATATTCATGTTTAGGATGTATGAGTCATATAAATGTGAAAAACGCTGCAGATGGAAGGGATAAAGAAGGCAGTAAAGGATGAGACCGGGGAAAGCTTCACCATGTTGCCCTGTGTCAATCATTTTCAGATTGATGACCAGTATTTGGTTAGGGTCCAAAGTTTTTAATGCTTTATGCTTCAGTCAGTGCTTGAGAGAGAGACTAAACAAGTTTCACCATTTTAACCCACAATGCCTTAAGAACTCTGACTTTACAAGTACTTTCTTATACAGTATCACACTGAGTGGGTGGTTCCAAACTGCGTGGATTCATAACCTACTGCATGTGGACTCTTACTCTGCTGTGTCCATCCTCAACTGAATTACTTAAGTATTTTTAAGTACATTTTTGAGGTTCTTAACAAAATACTTAAGGCCTAAAAATAAACTACTTCAGCACATGTCAGAAGACAACTGTTTTTAAACCGCTACATTTTTAGTTACCTTGCTGATTCAGATTTTTTGTTGAAAAAGCTTATCTGCTTACAAAATAAATAAAAAAATTCTTATAATTAAAGCAATCAGCTGTATAGAAGTAGTTAAAATTCATAGTAGCTAGTAGTAGTGGGTAGTTAAAATCTTTTGTTTGATATTTTACTTGTAATACAGTGCATTTTGCTTATAATACTTACAGTATGTACTTTAGCAATATCTTTAGGACTTGGAAGTTAAATATATATGTATTTATATTTACATAGTTCTTCAATGTATACTATACAGTATCCTTTCTACCTTAAATCTTTAATAATCAGTAACATTTTTTATTAATTCTGGTGTCTGCATTCCATTGTCAAACTCCACTATAAACACTACAGTTCATAGATTCTACATTTATTTCAGTGAACTGAGAAGATTTGTCATTGGATACCAACCAGTTGGCTAACCAGTAACCATGAGTTTGTCACTGAGCGTCAGACACTATTTTTATACCTGTGAATACAGGAAGTGTACAAGTCTGCACCTCTAATTAAGTAAGTCACTACAGTTACACTTCACTGAAATGGCAGGCAAACGTGCACTCGTATGACATGTGCTCATAAATGGATCTGATTTAAAAAAAAAAAAAAGGTGCAAAACTCTCGCGAGGCCAAGGTGAAAATTGTGTGCACAAAAACTATGAGCTGCTGGGCTCTTGACTGTTATCAGATGCTAATAAGGCTGTGAGACCAAAACATCACAGTCAGTTTTTCACTTTGGCCTTTAGAAAGCGTCACATTTTTAAATGTCCTCTTTAGTAGTTCAGCTGTTTATTTTTAGGCTGTACCTCTCTTGAATCAGGTTCCTCTATTAATCCAAATTTTTAAAAGTAAAGTTGAAGAAAGTAAACAAAACAGTATTGATGGTCAATATTATCTTTTTGTAAAGCACCCATTTGGGCCACGTTTTGTGTGTGGAGGCATAGGTCAGTGTGTTTCCCAGATTAAGTGGACTGCTCTAAGTACAGCTCAGGCTTGTGTTGAGCTGTGAGCTGCCAAGGAGAGCAGCCACAGGATGTTTAGGCCAGTGGGACTCACTACGTGTGACTAATGAGTTTGTTGAAACCCTCTTTAAACACCAGTGTGTCCCATGTGTGCAAATAAACAAAGAGAAACACGTGCAGTACCAGACTAGAAAGGGTGTTTGTTTTATGCTCCATGAGAATATCCTGTAAACCTGAACATCACTGGTTTCACTTTTCTGTAAATTTAAAGTTTTATATCACAGAATCTGCGATTTACAGTAACTGCAATCATGGTTACAGTGACTCATGTATACACTGTCTCGTGTGCAGAGGTGTGATGATCAGACCATACTGTGTGAAACCTGAACTCTCTTCTCTCCACATGTAGTTTTTGCAGGGAAGATCAGAGTGAGAGCAGTCTGGTAGAAGATGTCTGCAGAAGGAAATGATGCGTCACTGGATTAGTGCCTGCAGATCTGTCCCAGCCTCTTCCTCCTCCTGAGCTGCTGAGACGCCTCCAGAAGGGCACGACACTCACTGCTCGCTTTCCCTCCACCAAGCCTTCCACATGAGCCAACCAAGCCTTACCTCCCCACCAGGATGAAGAAAGAAAAGGAAGCACATGTTTTGCTATTTTTCCTCATGCTTCACTTCACCTTGGGTAGGCTCTGTTTATCTTTCTTCTTTGTTTGGCTTTGTGTGTGGTTAAGGCTTCTTGCCTTGCTCTTATCTGGTTAATCCTCTAACACACAGAGGACATGTCCATCTTAGTGTAGACTGTTTATGCTGTGTGTACTTCATATTTAAAATGTTTGTATTTACATTGTTGGAAAAAAAAAATCCAAATATATCCACAGTTCTTCTCACACCCATCCTCCTCTTCCTCCCTGCTTTCGGTTCCTGCCCTTTTTAGCAAGTGAGTACAACAGTTATCTCTTAATTACATAAGCATTTCCATTAGAAACAGAACAAATTATAGACAAGTAATTATGATTTGTGTCATTTTTCAGCTTTATACAGTTAATAGAGTAGCTTGCTAATACAATATTCCATTATTTTATCTCTTCTGTTCAGATAACTTGGAACATGTTTATATGTTTTTCCTTAAAGGACAATCAGACTATGCTCCTTATTTTTATGATAATGGACCCAGCAGTACAAATGGGAATATGGCCTTCTTGAGCATCTCTGAGGACACACCAGTTGGTAAGTCTCTAATGATAACTTTAACAGACACAGATCCAGTTCATTGATCATGTTCACTCTAGTTTAAAGGTTAATTTTAAGTGTAACAATGAAATGATCACGCTGATATGAGGCTTGAGCTAATCTGGATTGTGACGTACATCAAGACTTACAAGAAGAAATAGATGGGTGGTGGCTCATCGGCCAGATTATCGAACATGCATCGACACTGAATAAGAAATGAAACAAAAGCATTTGCACCTTCTCTGCATGAATATAAAAATGTCTAAGGTTTTGCTGAATGTGACGGTTTAGCCTTTTTTTTTTCTCTGTGTAATTTGCTTCCATGTAGGAACACAGATATACACCCTGAACGGCACTGATTCAGAGGGGGATCCGGTACGATATGGTCTGAGTTTTGAAAAGGGCTCCAAAGAATATTTTAGGGTAGAGCCCAAATCTGGAAACGTGACCCTAATTCAGGAGCTTGACAGAGAGGTGAGCGAAGTTGATGAGACTCTTATTTTGAAGAAACCTGCTGTAAATCTGTCACTATGGCTCAAAGTTCCTTTTACATTTTCTTTATAGAAACAAGATGAAATCTCAGTGCTTGTGAGCATAACGGATGGTCGCAATAAAGTAAGATTGTGATTTTTGTGCAACTTTTTTTTATATGTGGTTGTCATTGCTGGTTTCATTACCTCCATGCATTTTATTTTTACAGCTGCGTTGATGTCATTACATTATAATTGTGAAATAAAAGAAAAATAATAAGAGCAAAGAAAAGCATAGCAGTTATTTATTTATTTTCATTTCAGTTAATTATCTCTTAATTATATATATATTTTTTTCTCCTAAATAGTCTGTAGCCTTAAAATTAACCCCAAATTGTGTGGTTGTTTTAATTTATGATTGATATTTAGTATTTTTGCTCTTGCGTTCAGGTTGTTGAGACAGTGAGAGTGTTTGTTACTGATGCCAACGATGAAACACCTGAATTTCAAAACCTGCCTTTCATCATTGATGTCCCAGAGGTGCAGTATATCAAACAAATAAACCTAATGCAATGCAATAAATACAGTGAACCCCTTTTAGAGATCAACCTGTAAATCTGATAACTGTGTCAAACAATAATAACAGTTGAGATTGAAGTGGGTTTGGGGGTTATAACATCTTCTTGTCTCTTCTCCAGGACACTGCTCCAGGAAGTAGCATCTACAGAGTCCAAGCAGTGGATAAAGACATGGGCTCAGGAGCCAGTGTCTCATATTATCTACAGGTAACTTTACAGCTTTACTGTTATGAAAATGCACAGCTGTGACCCTGGTATCTTTAAAATGCCCTGTCTTGGTGAAATTTAGTGCTAGATGTAAAATGTTTTTGCAGCTGAATTAAAACGAGGTTGGCCAAGGCCGTTCTAGGCTACCACTAAATTTCAGGAACACATTGGATGATTTATGTGGAATTTTAAGCACTAAATCTTGCCGTTTATTTTAACTCTAAATTGGTTTTTGAAACTCGGATAAAAAGCATTACCTAGACAGTTTTCATTCAGATTTTTAATGCATCCAAAACCAAATATTCCCTAAAATGTTATTCATGGTTTTAGAATCGCTGCATCTCTCTTCACTCTGGCATTAAGTGAAAAAAATAAAAAATAAAATGCAGCAGTAATAGTAACACATGCAGAGAGAAGTGACTTAAAGTAACCCAGGCTAGAAAAGTTTTAGCTATGTTATCCCTCTTGTACATGTACATGGCCTCCAGTTGCTGAGCTGTTAATAGCTTATCTTCAGCCTACATCTCCAGAGCTCTTAACTCCTGTACCCTGAAGTCTGCCACAATCATATTTGAAAGCATGAGCAAGCATGTATTATTATTATTATTATTATTATTATTATTATTATTATTATTATTATTATTATTATTATTATTATTATTATTATTATTATTATTATTATTATTATTATTATTATTATTATTATTATTATTATTATTATTATTTCTCACTATCTTTATCTTTTTATTGTCTGATCCTATTTTCACTCTGTAATTGGTTTGAAAAATGTATTACATCTATTGTTACAGCTTTACCATTACTATCCACACAGTGATCCTGCTAACTGGCTTGGTTTGGCTCTAACAGTCGAGGGGGAGGCCAGAGGTCGAGCTGAGAGCTATGCTGCCATGTGGAGGGCAGAAAAGGGCATTGGAGTGATGGGACAGTGTGTGGAGGGGGAAGATTAATCTCATACCAGAGAGCAGTCTGGAAACATTTTAGTTGATTAAATTTCAATTACATTTGAGCAAGGCATTGAAGGCTTTAATAGGGACTTAGGTTTGGTCTGGGCCAACAGATGACAGCACAGTAGCTGTTACTGTTTAACAAAAAATGACAGGGTTATAATGAGGCAAGTCAAGAGTTAATAGTGATTAGAGGCATCTTTAAAATGAAAGTGCACTTGATTTCTAAATGTAACCAGAAATGAAACACATACTCACACTGTTTGCCGTTATGCTAATCACTGCAGACTGTGTGGCTCTTTATATTATCAGACCTCCCCGTTTGCTAAGTTCACCATCGATGGGCACAGCGGAATCCTTAGAGTCAAACCTGGTGAGACTCTAGACTATGAGACCACAGCAACGCATTTTGTGACAGTGGTTGCAAAGGTGAGAAGTCATTCTTGTCCTTTGGGTTTGGGTTGTTCCTGCTGTCTTCTCGGATGCCTTAAACACACGTTTACACTCTGAGCAATTTGGCTTGTTGGTTTCTCCGTCCTCACCATGTGTTAGAAGTTTCAGATTGATCATCACTACAGCCTTCATTAGTTTTGCCAGGTACTGTGTCTGAATACAACGCCAACGCTTTTGATGAGTTTCAATAGTCATCACTTATGAAGTAAATGAAAGGGTGATGAGATGTTGAACTGTTGTTCCCAGTTTGAGTAACCTGAAGTGCAGTCCTACTGTTAAGAATGATCAAGAGGTTTTCTATGTCTGTAGGCATGTGTGTCTGTAGAATTAACATACAAGCAGATACAGCTATTTAAAACCTCTGTGTTAGGATTCCCATGAAATGCTTCAAAGTGGCTCGAAAGGGTTTGAACTCATTAGTTTTATAGGCAGGCTTTTATATTTCTTTTACACTTACAGGATCATCAAGATCAAATTTGTGACATCTGCTACTCTTCCTGGGTCCACACAAAAATATATGAATGTACAAGACTCTTGGCATAATCTGTTCCATAGTAAATAAAATCTCACTCTCCAGGAATCAAACTTACTATAGCCATGGAAATGATGTTACCAATTTTAGTGTTCCCAATCATGCTGAATTTGACATGCTAAGTGTGGATAAAGAGGTTTACATCCCAGATTTAAACAGATGTCTAATCAATATGGATGATAAAATCATACTAAACCACTGTAGTGATTATGTTATTTGATTTTGTTTTATTTTGTAATACTGTTTAGATAGTTAACAGATAAACCATTTCAAGCTAGATAGTATCTGGTTACTGTTCTTGTAGCTCATGTTATTTTAGTTGGGTAAAATGGGGAAAAGTACTCATAGTAAAATGAAATCTCTATGTAGGGATATTTCTTGAGCCTGGTATCTGATGTCCACTAACTGCCAAATGTAAAATATAAGCAGCATTAGAAATATCACAAAGTGTGCTAACTATGTCATCTGCTTCACTATCCATTTTCTCAGGATGGAGGTGGAATGTACAAGGGGAAGCAACAGGTGTTGACCTCCACAGCCACCATAACCATTCATGTAATTGATGCCCAAGACGTGCCTCCATCTTTCCTAGGAACCCCTTACTTTGGCTACATCTATGAAGTCTCAGTCCCTGTGCGTTCTCTATTTCTCACACAGTTAACAGTGATCAGGACACATTTGTTTTCATACAGTATGCATAATTATATATTTCTTCTTTCTTTTAGGGTTCTGAAATATTTACAGTCTATGCTAAAGACGGAGACCAAGGCAGTCCAAACCCCATACATTATTCCATTATGGATGGTAAGAACAATACATGAAGAAATCAATTCCAATCTTATTTTGCTCAGTCTTTTTAAAATCATGATCTCCAAACATACAGTTTCATGTCTGTCATTACCTTTCAGGTAGTGATGGTGTTTTTGATATAAATAGCACTAGTGGATGCATCACCCTGTCAACTTATCCATCTCTTCTGAAAAATGAATTATATGAAATTAAAGTGAAGGTAATGTTTCTTAGGAATCATCTCATATAAGCTGACTTGCTTTTACTGCTGAATGTGTTGATGGGTGTCATTTTTAAACCCAGGCGTCTGAGGTAGGACCAAATGATAAGTTGTTGGACTATGACGTTACCACGGTGACTGTCCGGGTGGTGGATCTCAACAACCATCCTCCGACATTTTATGGAGAAAACGGACCACAGAGCAAGTTTGAGGTCAGCATGTATGAGCATCCTCCTGCAGGAGAGATCCTCCGAGGCTTTAAGATCACCGTCAATGACTCTGATCAAGTAGGTCTACTCCCAAATTTCACTCAGGGCTCACATTAAACTACAGTAAAGTGCTGTTACTTGTCAATAATTCTGACAAAGGCTGGTGCTCTAACAACAATTGCAGTGTTTTTAAAATGAATGTTGCCTCTTCCTGTTGAGTTTGTTCCTCTGCTGACAGATAAAATAATAACCTCTGGGTATAATGTAGCATTAACATCTGTCAGCCAGCCTAAAAGCATGTGCAGTTATGCAACACCATTTAAAAATGTCAATAAAATCAGTTAATTTAAGCTTTCAGACAAAATGTTACTAATTGTGCCCCCCAATTTTTATTTAAATCCACCAAGGTTTGCATCTTGTGTCTGCTCATTCTTCAGTTTTATTGTTTTTCTTGGCAGCTAAATTCTTACTGGCTGTAATTGACTTGCTTACTTAATTCACACTGCTGCTTATGTTTCTTTGTAGGGGGCAAATGCTAAATTTAAACTGAGACTAGTGGGGCCGAGCCGAGTGCTGCGAGTGGTTCCCCAGACAGTCCTCAATGAGGCGCAGGTGACCATCATTGTGGAAGACGCATCTGGCATCGACTATGAAAAGGGACCAACACTTTCTTTTAAGGTTAGACTTCATCTATCACTAAATTATGAATGAAGATAATTGTAATGACAGAAATAATTAATATAGGGCAGCAGCTAATTACTATTTTCACCTTTTCTTTGTATTTCAGTATCTTTTTTGTGTTTTGTTTTGTTTTTTTCATAAATTAGAAGCAATTAATCAGTTATCAGAATAGTTGTAGATTAATTTTTAGCCATGCTAGCAACATCTGAAACCCCCCTCTGGCCACTTATTACATTTACTTCCCCGTGACAGCTAACTATTAAAAACTAATAGAACCTTTTACTATTTGGGTTTCTTTACAACACACATTATTCACAGAACTGCTGGTATGGCTTGGAATATTAATTAGCTTTCACTATTATGATTAACCAATTAAACTTTTCAGCATTTATTTATAATGCATGTGCCTTTGCACGTGTCTCTCTGCAGCTGCTGGCAGTGGAGATCGACACTCCTGAGCGGGTCAGTGCAACAGCT
>NW_018127949.1:3219051-3227434 GCF_001952655.1 Monopterus albus
TGGCATTGGAAATCTACACTCCTGAGCGTTTCAGTGCAACAGCTGACATAGTGATCAACCTGCTGGACACAAACGACAACATCCCCAAATTCACATCCGAGTATTACATTGCCAGGATCCCAGAGAACTCTCCTGGAGGCTCCAGTATTGTGTCTGTAACAGTGAGTCAGCCATGAATAACCTCTGCTTTAACCTGACCAAAGTGATTATATAATGCACCAATCCAAGTGCGGTTCATCAGATGAAAGCAGCTTGTCGCCTGACAAAAGGCTTAGCTGTCCCTGGCTTTGTTTTTGTTGTTCCTAGTTATGAAATTCATGTCTCCATGTGCTTTGTGTTGTACCCCAGGGAGGGGTATTAGTAATAGAACTATTGGCACATTTCTCAGCCTTTACACTGTATGCATCCTGCAATCAGACAATGTGTCCAAGTTATACGGTCTTGAGTAAAAAGCTTAATTTTGCCCCAAGGTCATGCTGACCTACACTTCCATCCCCACTCAACACAGGAAGAGACTTATAGCTTGCCCCACCCAGTCTCCATGAGTTTAAGAACCTAGCTAACTATATTAAATTAAATAAATCTGATTGGTAGATAATCTTGGTTTAGTGTACATGCTTTACTGTATGTGCTATAAGTATTTGGCTTCTAATCTCTTTCCTATTTGTTTCCCCCTCCAGGCAAATGATCCAGATTCAGGCCCTTGGGGTGAAGTCAAATACATGATTTATGGATCTGGATCAGATTTGTAAGTAAAAGCCTTTCACTCCTGCCAGTTTAGGTTCGATCTGATCAGATACTTAACTCCTACACTGCCACAAAGCACATTTCCTGAACTAATGTGCGGTTTTTATGTTGATATGACTCAAGACTGCTCAGATACTCAGGGTGCTTGGTAAACTCGGTAAACAGGACATCAGTCTTGATTCATCTTTGTCTCTTTGATGGAAGAGGTAAGCAGGAAACCCATTTGATTGGCCCCTCTGCTGCACTAACAGCTCGCTCTAAAATGGCTGCAAGATGCTGGCTAATCTCCTAATTGGATTGGAGGGTTAAAAATAGACAGCCTGGCCCGTCTCACATAGGGAGAGCCAATTAACGTGCAATGTGACAGCTGGAGCCACAGAAACGGCAGCTTTGAAAAGCAAGGCAGCATGTAGTGAAGAAAAAGTGAGAATTTATGCTCATCTGCAGGCAGCGACCTGAGTTAATTGCGTGAAAGTTATCAGTTTCAAGGAAACTTGTGAACTTTCACAGTGGAAAACAAGACAGAAAAGACAGCTGAATAAAATAGAAGAAAGTCTGATGTTGAATTATAAAGCACCCTGAAAGCACAGACCTACACCAAATGTAGAAATGTATGTATGTATGTATGTATGCCTGTATGTAAGATACATATGCCATAACATCTTGGTAGTTATTCTGAAGGTAAAAGACCAGACACAATCTTGGTGAACACTGGTGCAGTCTATCACATGGCAAGGGGCGTATCATCATATCTGACAACCAGTGCAAAGTCAGAAAATAGAAATTTTGTGGATCCAGATCTTCATAAAAATGCACACAGTGCAAAACAATTAGGCTAAAGTTGTGGTTAGTGGCCGTGCATTTTGAAGAAGAGTGTGCATGACATCAAAACAGGGCTAAAGCTGTTCATTTTGTCAAAGAGAGTAATGACAGTACAAGTAAAAATAACCCCATGCCTAGAAAAAGTGGCAAAAAAACTAAAGGAAAACTGTATCGCATACAGTATGATAATGCAAATTAAAAAGTCTTTTTCAGAAAACTGTTAAGGCTAAAATAGGCTCACATCTCAGGAACCTGTTAGAGATAAATGAAGACTTAGTGATGTTGATAACTTAAACTATTTACCCTCAAGGAGCATACGAAACAGGAGGAAGAAACTAAACTGAAATGCTTTATATGTTATATACATCACAATACCTTAGACCAAACAACATCCTGATTTTATAAAAATAGGTAAAGATAGATAAGATAGTTTTGGTATCTCTTAACCTAAACCTAAATAAAACTTTTTTTTTTACTGCATATTGTTAAGTCACACGGATTCACTTTGTAATCATAGTATATTTTTACAGCATGATCCCTGTGATAAAGGATGGAAATCTGCTTCTTACACTGAACAGCTGATGTGAGTCACGTAGAGATTCACAGGATGTGATGTAAATATCACTCGTGCTTTGAATTAGGAAGCCTATATTAGAAACACCCGGTTCGTTGGTGTTTGACACTGAATGTACAGGTGTGACACACATGCTGTGCTGTTCTGAACTGCAGGTTTGCCATCCACCCATCATCAGGCCTCATCTCCACACAGCCCTGGACCAGCCTGGATGCGGAGGTCAGGTCAAAGTACAACTTCTACATCAAGGCTGAAGATTCAGAGGGAAAGTACAGCGTGGCTGAAGTCTTTGTCACCGTCCTCGACATGAACGACCACTGCCCAGAATTTGATGAAAAACTTCAGGAGAAGACCATGATCATTGGGACACCTGTCAGAGTAGAGGTATATTAGTTTTTCTTTTGTATTTTCACCCTTGTGCTGAAAGGCAGTTTTGAAATCAGTGTGATAAAAACACTAGTGGTTTGTGATAATTAGAATTTGTGTACACACACAAATCCTATCAAAGGACCAAAACCAACTATGAACCAATTCATCCAGTGTTGTCTTTGTATGCAAAGTCATATACAGTATACATTAGTTCTCTGTGTGACAGCACTCCATTGTTGTATAATAACAATGAGTGAGTCACACTGTTGTACTGGGTGACATATTCCTTCATTACACAACATAGTCTAATTTGATCATCCTGGTGCTGTAAATTCTTGCTAGCTTACCAAATGTGTATTCATCTGCAGCTGACAATAGTCCCCAACAAATGGCTACTCCTTTTGAGTAAGATAAGGTAAAAACTATAATGTTCTTTTCTTTTTTTAGACTTAAGTGGGAAAAAATCAGCTCAAGGCTGAGAACCACATACAGAGCAGGGTTATTATAAAGTAACGAAAGCTGAACTAACATATTGCTATTTTTTGTCTTTTCATGGGATTTGTTGATAATAAAAATGTGTAATAAAGCTAGCCACATATTTTAACATAAAGTCAAAGTATTGATAGTTATACAGTAGTATAATTTCCAGCTATATTGAGGTGTGACAATATACTTAACTCAACATCAAATGAATCATGGCAGCGTCGTCCCTGACCTCTCTTCTGAAATGATATATCATCTATTATGCAAGCATTTGAAATGACTGAACTATGCAACCAATTTGTGCTGTTCTCTTACCTTTTACAGGCAGTGGATGAAGATGCAGAGTCACCAAACAACGTCATCGAGTACTCCATCATGACAGCTGATCCCGACAACGCATTTGATATCAACGTCAACACTGGCGAGATCAAGCTGAAGCCATACATCAAGTCCATGGAGATTGTGCAGAACATCACCAAGCAGAAGGACTGCAAATGGTCTCTGGTGGTCCAGGCCAGGGACCAAGGGTCTCCATCCTTCAGCACAACAGCAGTGGTCAATATCGATATCACTGAGGCGGTAAGACCTGCTCTGACTCGTAGCATGCTGTCAGCATTTTCTCTTCCCAGCCTGAGCTGTAGCTTAAAACAGTTTTACATATGATAGTAGGCGTTGTGTTCATGCTATGCAGCTGCTAATTCAGCATCCTTGCTTCAGCCAGTTACATTTCCATTGACCTCATCTTTTTAAAGGATGGTAATTTTTATGGTTTTATTATGATCACTGACTCCTATCAAAACCAACCATGAATTTATCCTACTAAGTGATATCTGTGTGATCACAGCCTGATGAAGCTAATCATTTATTGTCCAAAGCTGTTAAAGCTGCATTAACCGGTTTTTAGGATACTCGTTAAGTTGGTATGGTTAAGAAGCATGCCAGTGTAAGAAAGCACTTATATACACAGCCAGAAGACATGGAACAACACTGACATTCACTTAGAGTCATGTGTTTCTGGCCACCTGATGAATGAAATCCAATATCCACTTGCCTTTAGCTCAATTTTGGTCTCCCCCATCTTCAGAGAAAATATCTGGCTCTGAAGCTTCTGCAAGTTCCACCTTTACTATCAGCCGATTTTTAACTTCTGCCTCTTGTTGATGGGCAAGTAGTGTTCAGGGGGTTTGTTTCAGCTTTTTTGCTGACAACAGCAGCCTACTGCTGCTGGACACAAGGTTGATGAGAGCATTGAGACAACCATACAGTAAATGTGTTATGAAACTCAAAGTATTGTGGTCTTTGTTTGCTTCCTAACAACTGGCTGTTGATTGGTGCAGCTTTAAAAACACACAGTCATACTATTGTATCTGTGTGTGATATTCCTTTTTTTTTTTACAATGAACAAGGCCAATGTAGTTTATTCCCCTCAGCAGCACAAACACAGAACCACATCTCTGAAAATGCTTAGCAATGTCTGCTTGACTCATTGTTTCATAATAAACTACACAGGCCATGTTCTTTATAATGAAGGAATATACCACCACCTGATGCAGTGACATGGCTCTTTTTTGGACAAAATAGCAAAAAATGTTCCAGTGTCCCAGTCACAAGATAAATTCAAGGTTGATTTTTGGTCTATACAGGGGATTTATTGATTTAAAAGTAAAAACAGATCAAATAAAACCATTTTTCATTTACATTAACTTCAGTTTTCATCATACAATGTTGACATCATGCATTCATTCCTTCACTCTACATGGTGAGATGACTCAGTGTATTTGGTTTTGTTTCTGTGTCGTGTATCGTGCTTTTCAGATCAAAGGTCGAATTATTTCGTACATCATTGGCCTCAGCAAGCGTCCAGTGACGGTTTTTGGAATTTGTTTGAGCATGATCACTTCCCTCATTTTACTAACAATATGCATATCCACAGTCCTGTACTGTAACGCAGTGAAAAAGTCCAGGATCAACCCTGAGAGTAACTATATTAAGGTGGCCCGCAGAGTCAAGTAAGAAATATTTGGGACCTGTAGATTGTTCATTTATTACGGAAGCACATTGCATTCACCAAAGAAAAAAAATTGGAGAATCTTATCTCATCTTGTAATTACGAGAAGAGGCTCATAGTTATAAGGATCTCGTAATTATGAGATCCAGATCTTATAATTACAAGGCCCTTGTAATAAACACGGGAGAATCATTGTCACATGAGACTGAGATTGCACAGGGATCTAAATCACACTCACAAAACAATTTATCGTGCAGCTCTAATAAATATCTGTTTCAATAGACTTCTTACAGCGGTTACAACTATCACTAAATTATTTGGATACTAAAGAATTCATTAAACCTGATGGCCAGTTCTGCAGCGTTCCAACCCATGCATTGTCTTGTAATTATGAAATATGATATGATCTTGTAATGATGAGATCTTTTCTGTAATTATGAGATTAGGTTCTTGCAATTATGAGATAGTAAGTCATCACTATGAGATCCTCCAGGTTTTGTCTTTTTTTTGATGAATGCAAGATGCTTTCATAATTCATAACTTTTAAAAAGATTTTCTTTTTTTTTTTACTGGTTGATTATTGTCTGTAAAAGAGTACTGAGCACATTTGAAGAAATAATATGACTATTTTTTCTGTTTGCCTTTTAGTTTTGCTTTTTGATTGAACAATACTGTAAATGGAAAAGTTTCATCATCAAAGATACTTTTTTAGAGCATTACTCAGAGTATTTGGCTGGTCTAAGAGACTCAGATGGAGCAGTTAACTTGGGGTTTAAACCTGGATTTGTTCAATTAATCTCTAATTTTCTCATGTAATCATGCAGTTCATTGTGCTTTGGCTTTAGGTCATCATTATTTTTCAGCCCTCATCAGTCACATGCCAAAGAAAAAATCCCAAGGCACAACACTGTCAGATGCATTCCCAACAACTAGCACTGTGCCTAGTTTTTTTGCATCAGCAGTCCTGTACTATGGGACAAAGAAAAACAGATGACTGAGTGTGGAAGTGTTATATCACTGATAGGCAATTTGTTTGGGCCTCCTCTGCCAGTGCTTTGCTCAGCCATCTCTAATGCTTGCATGCTTTGGACAAATGCTGCATTAACGCTTGGATTCTGTCCCTTGGACTCGATTTAAACTATTTTATTTGTGCTCTTTTACAGACTCCTCTCAAGGGGCCTATGGCAGCCTTTTTAATGAAAAGTAGGGACAATCCTATGAAAGCTCTAGGTATGGTCACTTTTATCATTAGCACGTTGGTAGGGCTGACTGTCTTGATCTCTACGGCTATGTACATGCGCAACTCAAAGTCCAACAGGATTATGCCGACACGTCGCATCATTAAGAGACGACCAAGGGATTGGCAGCCCAGGACCTTCAAGATGCCCGTTATCAAATTTGGCAACCCTGCAGACAAGCTCCTCATCAGTGACCCAGAGAGCAGCCCCCAATGGGACACCAGCAGCCCCCGGCAGAAGCCTCCAACCCCCAGTGCTCCTTGTCTGCCGCCTGCTCCCCTGTCTTACACTCGACCAAGTGAGAGGCCCCACATGGTCCCAACAATATCTGGTGCGCTGGCCTCCAAAGGCTCAAAGAAAGTTAAGTTTAGTCATCGTAAAGAGGGAAATATCAGCTCTGCTTTAGTGTCAGAGCTTAAAATGAAGCTGGAGCAGAAAATCATTGAAAGCAACCAAGGCTATTATTAACTCTGTCACACAAACATCGTTTGCCTGGTCCATTCTTTGACGACTCTAAGCTCTTAGCTCATCTGATGTCTGAGAGTTCTCACCTCAACTACCCTCAACTACGTGATGATCTGGCAGGTAAGGAGAGGAGAAAGCTTGTCGGTGATCCAGTCATAGATAATTCGCCACACTGCCATCTTGAGGGGGATTACATCATCTAACAGTAAGAAGCACTACTGCAAACTGCCCAGGGAGAGGATTAGTAAGAGTTACTGTGTATACATACCTTCCTGAAAAGTGTAATTTTACAGACCCTGAAATGTGTTTGACACAGAATTCAGATTTCAGCCACTAAATCCTGAAACAAAGCCCACTGGAGAAAGCAGTTGGATGACACGGTCATGACAAAAACACCTCTGCTGCTCCTGAAGTGCTAAAGGATCTGTGTGTTAATATTTTTAACTGTGTTACATCAGCCGCTTGAAAGCTGAGAAATTGCTTTTGTACAATTACAATGTGCCACTGTAGGTTTTCAGAGTAACACAAGCTGAGTCATTTTTATTTAATGTATTGTATAATTCTAGGAAATTGCTTTTATATTAACATGGGCCATTTTTAAATGTACAGCACTGTATTAATTTTTAGTATATGTCAAGATACGAACATTTCTCAGTTGCAGCAGTAAATAACAATATACAAATGAAACCATCTAACTCCACTAGTGAGATTTTGTTGGTAAAACTTTGTTGTATGCTTAAAATTTTCAAGCCCAGATTGCTTTGTATATAACCTGCTTGGACATTTCCTTGATATTTAGATATAGAGTCTGTGTCAAACATGTAGGGTTTACACACAAGTTACTTTCCATGTTACTCTACAATGCCTTCAACTGTAGGCAAATAAAATTAAGACATTTAATTGCTGTAACACACCTGACAATATCTTAACTTATACCTTTAATAAGTTGAGATAACAATATACTGTATCTTAACTATAAATTACAGTTGCCTGGTTCTTCAAAGTAACGTACGTATTGTCTGTACTGTCTTGATTTTGAATAAATATTTGACAATTATTTGGTCTGTGCTCTAGTGTTTTCCATACACTGTAATAGTTTAATCTAGAACAGGTTTAGTTTAATTAATGTAGAAACATTTAGTAAAGAGAAAAGCCAAAGATTTCAAACATAGTACACATGTGCTGCACTGAAAAGTACATTTGCTAATGCAATGGTACAATTTAGTTTTTTTAGTTTTATTTATTTATTTTTTTACTTGGGTATTGATACTCTTTACATTTTAAAAGGCAAATTCTGTACAGTATTATTTATTTATTTATTTTTATATTTCACTACATTTGTTGACAGTATAGCTACTCATCGCTTTGCAGATTAAAACATCTGTATAACAAGCCTGTAAAATAAGATGCATTGTTAAAGATTAAACCAGTGGTTCTTAGCATTTTTGGCTGGTCATTACAATAAAAAAATTGGCTTTTTTGTTTTGTTTTGTTTTTTGAAAATCAGGTGCTCACGTCTGTTACTCAAATGTAATGCCAATAGGAATTCTGACTATTGACATTTCCACCGATCAGTCATAAGATTGTGACCACTGACAGGTGAAGTGAATCACACTGATGAGGTCGTTACAGCCACCTGTCAGTGGGCGGGGTTTATAAGGCAGCAAGACAACAGCG
>NW_018127949.1:3227833-3233435 GCF_001952655.1 Monopterus albus
CTCCTGTTCTACAGACAAGGGGGCAGTGGCCGGAGGATCCGGTCTCTGGCTACATAAACAAGACGCTCCAGATCACCAATAATGGGGAAACCCATTCCTTGCATTTCCCCTCCTTACAAATTGATACTACACCCCTTCTCTGAGCTGTGGATGGGTAAGTTCACCAGAACAATAGAAACGATGGTGTAACTTCATACAAACAAAATATTCTGTCTTCAGAGACGTTCTGGGCAGGCGTTTTTAGGATGCAGTGTATGGGGTGGTGGCTTATTGTATGAAGGATGTCTGTTCTTCATGAATAAAGGTAGGTGACACTGATCTCATGAGGTGGATTCACTAGCTTTTGTAGTGCTTTTAATTACATTACAGGTTTTCTCATGTTTGTTGGCTTCATACTAAATTTGAATATAGACCTTGTGGTGTGATCAAAAACCTACAGAGCTGTAGAATTGACTGTACTAGTACTTGGTAGTACTTTATTACTCATGTTCATGTGTATTTTGGTCATGTGCACAACAGTAGGACTACCCATACTTTGCATAGGGGCTTAGATGGACAATATTTACATAGTTCATTTCCCCCAGCTGTCTTGTTTGTAGCCACCACTATTTCATGAAAGGAACTGTAAAACTGAAACGATGTATTTGTTGAATACAGTGCACCTGAAGACCTGAGTACGTCAACTCCAGAACTTGGAGGCACACGGCCCAGTGAAGACGACACAAAGCGTTGTGGGTTCACACTACAAACCTGGAGACAACAATTCAGCTGGGAAATAAATTGACATTGTGAAATATGTTGTATTAAGTTCTTATTGCTGTGGTTAGCTTCTCAAAGTGAGTTAACATTTCTTGAGTTTAGATTGCTTAAATGTGGAATGTTTTTCCAAGCGGTGCTTTGCACCTGCAGATTAACAGTAACTTAAACTAAATGTCAATTTTCTTTTTATAGGCTTGATGGTGAGTGACCCAGCAGAGGATGACATCGGCAGTAAGGCCTTTTCTTTGGGATGTGCCACCAGTAATTCAGACTATTTCAACATGTGGTGAGATGATGCCTGGTACTTAAAGTTTTTGTTTTCCTCCTTCACTACCCAGGTACAAATAATGTGCCCACTAAAAGCCTTTGTTCAAAATGAAGCAAACCTATCAAAACAGGAATTTATAGAGGATATACTTTTAAGTCAAGCTTTCCCATTTCCCCCTTAGGCAA
The DNA here is from genome assembly GCF_001952655.1 of Monopterus albus. Classification (NCBI taxonomy): domain Eukaryota; kingdom Metazoa; phylum Chordata; class Actinopteri; order Synbranchiformes; family Synbranchidae; genus Monopterus; species Monopterus albus. The sequence continues at coordinate 3,229,046 of NW_018127949.1, forward strand.
TCCTTAACCAGATGTCATCCTGTGGCCAATCACTGCAGCATTAAGGACATGCATAGATGGGCAGGTTTGTTTTATAAATGGACAATTTATTATTGAAATTAAAACTTTCCCTTTTTTGCAGGCTTTCCATCCCAGCACAGCCAGCTGCTGAAGTTAAGATGGAAAACCCTACTGGTGATCATCAAGGTAGAGGACCTCACATTTTCTCCATGCTGTTACACTGCATGTGCCTGGATCACAGTTGTGCAGACTTCTCCACTCATGTAACTACAAGAGAACTAGCATGATTGGAAACATACAGGTGTATGTTTCCGCCCTGATGAAGACCCGTGAAGTCCAAACCGGTCGGCGTCTTTTTACAGATTTTTCACAGATCAAGAAAGTTTCACAATGAGCCTGACAATTGACAGGCTCAAGCAAAGCAATAGAGTACCAGACGGCTAAAGTTACTCTTGAAAATTTTCTTGCTAGCAGAGGTTTGCTAACTTCCTACATTAGCATTTGGCTAACGCTAGATAAAGTATCCCACCTGGAATAGAAAACATCCATTTGGACAACTGTTAACAGCGAAGCACCTGCACACTGCCTACACACAGAACGCAAATGCATGAAATGCTTACTGTGATTTTCTACAATTTTCAACCCACCTGGGTAGCAGAACGGATCCTGCTGGCATCCATCTTAAATTTACAACCAAACTTGCAGAACTGCCACCAGAGACAAACTTGAAAAACCCAGCTACCACTTGATTGGACAATTTGATTCAGATTCTCTGGTCTGTGATTGGACTGTCACTGTCCATTCTTCTGTTACTTAACAGCGGTTGGCAAACAGCTTTAGGTGCATTACCGCCACCTTCTAGACTGGAGTGTGGATCAGAATGGCCCCTACCTACAACAAAATAACCTCACTCAGTTCACTTTATATTATCTTGCTTAATGCTGTGCTCTTTAAAAACCTAATAAGTGCTCTGTATCCTTATCCCCTGATCTTTGTCCAATCAGATTCAGGTGTGATTCACACTAAACCTCAGTACTTCCAAATTGAGTTGTATGCACAATTTGTTACTTTGTCTGTACACAGATGTTCACAAACATGCTTGTTCTCAGTGGCTTTGTGTAATAAAATTTTACAAATTTTATTCACACGTTCAAAAACATCTTTACGCACAAATCTTTCCTACACATGCTCACAAATTGTTTGATGGCAGCACATATGCACGCAGTGGCCCAGGGCCCTCAGCTCAACAAAATTTCGTTGTGTTACAATGACAAAAATAAAGCTGCTTCGTTGCTATTTGTACCATTAAACTGCCATTCATTTGACTAGCAGGTAGTAATGGGTCATACTTTTAAGATTAGTGTAATGCTGTGTGCCACCACTAAAGGACAGCCTTGCTTGCTCAGAGAAGGAACAGGAAAAAGTTAAGACATGTTTTAGGCAAAACTGTGGCTTATTCCTACCATTTTATTAAATAAAATCTAAAACCACTAATATTTAGTATGAATAAAGTGGGAGGGGGTTTCAAATACTGTACAGCGATAAATGTAAGAATTTACAGTTTCACATGCTGTCAAATGTAGTTCATATCTAGGGAATCAAAACAGAGTGATGTGCCATTATTTTGTCAACATAGGATAGTACTGAATGGTCGGAGCAGTTTACTTTCCTGACAAACACACAAATACTATTTAAAAGTTTATTCTGCAAGTTGTCTTACAACCATACACCTGCATCAATCCCATCCACTGCTGTCTGCATTCTCATAGCGATGTTGCATTTATTTTTCCTGCTCCACCACAGGTTGATTTCTCCAACCAATGAAACACAGCACAAGACTGAATTGCAGAAAAATGGGCAGTAATTCAACAAGTGTGGAAAATTTCAACTTCTACACAGTGACTTTAAGCTTCTGTCTTCCTCCTCGAAACCTTCTGAAAGATCAGATGCTCACTGTAGCACATGTCTGTCACCTCCTTCCCAGTGCCCTTGCCTCTGTAGAAAACAAGGAGAATATAGTGTCCTATAAAGAGATGTACACAGGAAATGATTGAGATGTACAAACCACAACACAGGCTGACTGTAGATATTTGCTCAGCCTTTGATTTTGAGTCACTTAAGATAAGTACTCTGGGCATCACCTGCTATCATGATCTCCAGCTCAGCTGAGGAGAGGTCTGTTGGAGCCATCAGGAACATGTTGACATCTCCCACCATGCACTGCTACTCTTCTATACTGGGATCTGCCCATCGCTGCTTATCCAAGATGATGAATGTGCACTCTGGGGAAAAATAAAAAAGTCAAATTAAACTTTTCTTTAAGTAAAGGTAAAATGAATTTACTAGTGCATGACCTCAAAGAATGATGTCTTATTTTCATATCATATCCAGTGATCACCAGTTCTTTATAAACACTTGAACCTAACAAATCTGATGGATGATGGTATGAATGTCTGGAAGGAATGATTTGGAAGCCATAAGGACAGAACCTGAAAGCAGTGTTGACCTCATAAAGCAAATGTCACTGAATCATATTTCACTTTATCATTTCATAAGTTGTATTAAATAAGCTTCTGTTATTTGGACAGTGTGTTAGCTTATTTATGTAGGTATTGTAAAAACTCAGAATGTTAACTTCTCAGATTTATCTTTCCAGCCACTGCTGTATGATCGGTTCAACCAAAGATTTTCTTCTCTCTGTTTTATTTAGGTAGTTTTCAGACAAAGGTGTCCAGTTATTCACATGAAAAAAGCTAATGCTAAAGGCGAAGTCTGGCAAGCCTTCAGATTTATAACGACTGCTTTAGAGGATGAATAAGCGCATGTTCTGTGTGTACATTTACTGCAGAAGAAGTCTGTCCTCTGCCCTCCAGCTCCCCTGCATGTCGAGTGATTCACACTAAACCTCAGTACTTCCAAATTGAGTTGTATGCACAATTTGTTACTTTGTCTGTACACAGATGTTCACAAACATGCTTGTTCTCAGTGGCTTTGTGTAATAAAATTTTACAAATTTTATTCACACGTTCAAAAACATCTTTACGCACAAATCTTTCCTACACATGCTCACAAATTGTTTGATGGCAGCACATATGCACGCAGTGGCCCAGGGCCCTCAGCTCAACAAAATTTCGTTGTGTTACAATGACAAAAATAAAGCTGCTTCGTTGCTATTTGTACCATTAAACTGCCATTCATTTGACTAGCAGGTAGTAATGGGTCATACTTTTAAGATTAGTGTAATGCTGTGTGCCACCACTAAAGGACAGGCTTGCTTGCTCAGAGAAGGAACAGGAAAAACTGTGGCTTATTCTTACCATTTTATTAAATAAAATCAAACCACTAATTAGTATGAATAAAGAGGGGTTTCAAATAAATACTGTAGAGAGATAAATGTAAATTTAGTTTCACATGCTGTCAAATGTAGTTCATATCTAGGGAATCAAAACAGAGTGATGTGCCATTATTTTGTCAACATAGGATAGTACTGAATGGTCGGAGCAGTTTACTTTCCTGACAAACACACAAATACTATTTAAAAGTTTATTCTGCAAGTTGTCTTACAACCATACACCTGCATCAATCCCATCCACTGCTGTCTGCATTCTCATAGCGATGTTGCATTTATTTTTCCTGCTCCACCACAGGTTGATTTCTCCAACCAATGAAACACAGCACAAGACTGAATTGCAGAAAAATGGGCAGTAATTCAACAAGTGTGGAAAATTTCAACTTCTACACAGTGACTTTAAGCTTCTGTCTTCCTCCTCGAAACCTTCTGAAAGATCAGATGCTCACTGTAGCACATGTCTGTCACCTCCTTCCCAGTGCCCTTGCCTCTGTAGAAAACAAGGAGAATATAGTGTCCTATAAAGAGATGTACACAGGAAATGATTGAGATGTACAAACCACAACACAGGCTGACTGTAGATATTTGCTCAGCCTTTGATTTTGAGTCACTTAAGATAAGTACTCTGGGCATCACCTGCTATCATGATCTCCAGCTCAGCTGAGGAGAGGTCTGTTGGAGCCATCAGGAACATGTTGACATCTCCCACCATGCACTGCTACTCTTCTATACTGGGATCTGCCCATCGCTGCTTATCCAAGATGATGAATGTGCACTCTGGGGAAAAATAAAAAAGTCAAATTAAACTTTTCTTTAAGTAAAGGTAAAATGAATTTACTAGTGCATGACCTCAAAGAATGATGTCTTATTTTCATATCATATCCAGTGATCACCAGTTCTTTATAAACACTTGAACCTAACAAATCTGATGGATGATGGTATGAATGTCTGGAAGGAATGATTTGGAAGCCATAAGGACAGAACCTGAAAGCAGTGTTGACCTCATAAAGCAAATGTCACTGAATCATATTTCACTTTATC
>NW_018127949.1:3233960-3235419 GCF_001952655.1 Monopterus albus
TTGTATTGACAGCTGGGTCAGATGTGTCATCTGTCCTAAGTTATTTCTTCACCTTGTGCCAGCCTGGACAAAAAGCTTTCAAATGCTCCATGACAAATGAGACTGTATGATATGATCGAAAGCTCCAGAAAAGCTACTATATGGAACCTGTGATGAGATTGTTTTCTCAACATTATTATTAGTTGCAGACTTATTAAGAAGTTAAAATAAAACCCATGCACTGTGTTTAAACACTGATAGTATATAAATTACATTCAAACACATCACTAAAGATATCAGAGGAAAATAACTTGTTTTTCTTCCGGGGTTGCTTCTGGGATCCACTGCACATGCGCACTAGCAGGCGGTGGGCAGTTAATATTAACGTTACCTGGGCACGTGGATTGCATTGTAAGAAACCAACAGCTTTGTGTCCCTCCAGTGTTCTCGTCTATCTTTATGGTGCCAAACCAAACACAGACACCAGTAAGACCGATTATGACAATAAACTAAATCCAACCCTTGTACATCCCATTATAACAGCTGGATACCGAATCACAAGACGGAGGCCATTCTTCCCAAAGATGTGTTAAGGGGAAAAGGTAGGAGATCTTTCAATGTCTGTATTGTGAGAACATTTTTTCATAACGTTAATACTCAATTCATTTATTCTATTTATTTTCCCCACTGAATGTTGCTCGCCCGGCGCACACAGCAAATTTGTTTTTCTTCTGGGGTTGCTTCCATGTTCCAGTGTTCCACGGCCAGGACAAAAACCACATTGTTCCTCCTGAATCCGAGGTTCGACTATCGGTCAAATTCTCCTCTCCAGTACCCTGGCATAGACTTTCCCGGGGAGGCTGAGGAGTGTGATCCCCCTATAGTTGGAACACACCCTCCGGTCCCCCTTCTTGAAAAGAGGGACCACCACCCCGGTCTGCCAGTCCAGAAGCACTGTCCCCAACCACCATGCGACGTTGCAGAGGCGTGTCAACCAAGACAGCCCCACAACGTCCAGAGCCTTAAGATACTCAGGGAGGAGCTCATCCACCCCCAGTGCCTTGCCACTGAGAAGCTTCTTAACTACCTCTGTGACTTCAGCTTGGGTGATGGACGAGTCCACCTCCGAGCCCTCAGCCTTTGCTTCCTCATCGGAAGACATGACGCTGGTGTTGAGATCCTCGAAGTATTCCTTCCACCGTCCGATAATATCCCCAGTTGAGGTCAACAGCTGCCCAACTCCACTGTAAACAGTTTTGGCAGGGCACTGCTTCCCCCTCCTGAGGCGCCGGACGGTTTGCCAGAATCTCTTCGAGGCCGACCGATAGTCCTTCTCCATGGCCTCACCAAACTCTTCCCAGACCCAAGTTTTTGCCTCCGCAACCGCCTGGGCTGCAGCCCGCGTGGCCTGCCGGTACCCATCAGCTGTCTCAGGAGTCCCACGAGCCAACCAAGCTCGAAAGGACTCCTTCTTCCGCCT
>NW_018127949.1:3236233-3280826 GCF_001952655.1 Monopterus albus
GCACAAGCTCGGGCTCCTTCCCCACCAGCGAGGTGACATTCCATGTCCCCAGGGCTAGTCTCCGTGTCCAGAGATCGGGTCGTCGGGGCCCCTGCCTTCGACTGCTGCCCGATCCACTGTGCACCAGCTAGAATATATTGGTTGGTATTTAAGACCTTCATACCATAGTCACATGAGGCTGAGATTGTGCAGGGATCTAAATCATACTCACAAAACAATTTATCGTGCCCTGAAAGGGAACCAAACCTTGACCTGCTGTACCAAAGTCAGTGGTGTTTACTAGTGATGCTACCGAAGCATTCTGAACCACTGAGTCAGTATGAAGCAATTGTGTTGAAATGGTTCAGTGTTTTGAAACATTTGATACAATCATATATGGTGACATCTGCTGGCCAAACCTCAACAGAGCATTTGCATGGAACAATAAAGGGCATGGTGTCATGAAACCGTAAGGCACTGTTATGCATGTTTAACAATAAAGGTTCTATGTGCATCTTGAAATGTTTGACTGTTATGTTTTTTAAAGACATTAATAATATATTTGTGTCATCTGAAAAAACTTCTGGACTAGGTTTTTAGGTCGAAGACGTTTCACCTCTAAACCAAGAGGCTTCATCAGTTCTGCCCGACTGGCGTTGAGTTGGAGATATTTATCCCCATCAGTGGTGTTTAAGCCCTTTGATGGCCAACAATGTCCCTTAATGACTGAGTCATTATAGCCCAGTATTGGTGGGTGTTGTTACTTGGCTTTGAACCCACACCTGTGGGCCGACGCCTATTGTCCTGGTGGGCATGTTTGGGCAGAGTGTCTTAGTCCACCACGCCTATTTAGTGAGGTGTGTTCTATTTTTACAAAAATAGCTTCCTTAACACCTCTCTCAAACCAGCGATATTCTATGGAGATCTTAACTTCACTGTCCTCAAACGAATGTCCTTTGTCAGGTGGAGGTGGACTGCTGACTCTGGTCCACCCTCCTGTGTTGGGCCATGCATTTGTGAAGCGGCTGCTTAGTTTCACCAATGTACAAGTCGTTACACTCCTGACTACACTTAATTGCATATACCACATCACTCTGTTTGTCTGGGTGTTTTGTCCTTTGGGTGGACCAGTCTCTGCCGCAGGGTGTTCCCTGGTTTAAAGTTAACTGGGATATTGTGGTTGCCAAAGATCATCTCTGGCATCCTCACGAGTGAATTTGATGTCATCCACAGAGTTTATATGCTTGGTGAAAGCCTCTACCTCCTGGGTCCTCTTTTTCAGGATTCAAAGATTTTTATTTAAAAACAAGGTAATTTCAGCTGCGTTAGGCTTCAGTCTGTTCCTCTTCTTTGTTACTACCTCTCCAGCTTTGGAGAAGACTTTTTCACATGGCACAGGAGTTGCTGCCGTATGAAGATATCATTTTGGCAAGCTTGTAAAGATTAGACCGCTGCCCTTGAGTCCCAGTATTTTAATGGATCTTGTCCTCTGGAGAGGTAGGGCTCAGCCATATAACACTGAGCCTCCACTGTTGCTTCAGCCATTGCATTTTGAACTCTTGAGTTTCACCTGCAGAAAAAGGTGAAACCCATTGTATGTGGTTTTGTATTCGAATGTCTATGTGCCAATGTGAGTGTATAACTGTATGCCAGTTTATCAAATTTTATGTTAATCCTACCTAAACCTCACTCTACCTGGTTGTCAATCATTGAAACTATTGCAATAATGCATGCAAAAACCTTCCTCTCAAAAAACCTACGAAGTGCAGAGGAATTGCGCCTGTTTATAAGCATGGTGAGAGTTTGATAAGCCCGTCCTGTATTCAAAACTGGCGCGATGTATCGCCGATACGCATGTGGCGTCATGAAGCTTCATTTGGGGGAGTCACGTGATAGTATCTGATCTGGTGAAATGATGTATCGATATTGCCACTGCACTTCTGCTTTGAAAGATCAATACTATGCTAAGCCGACTGCTTCGAGCATAACATCACTAGTGTTTACCACCAAGCTGTCCACCTGCTGTATAGGCCCACATTTAGAACTTTTACTGGTTTCTGCTATTGGTTAATGCGGTTTGGCAAGGGAAGGGGGGTGAGGCACACATTTTAATTGCTTAAAACAAAAACATTAAAATTAACATGGTACCACACAAATGGCCACACAGCATCCACATGCGTTTTCTTCAGGAAATGCATTTGTCTGGTTTCCTTTGTCCCCCACCAAAGCACAGACAGCAACAGGACAGAAGGCCCATCTGGGTTAAGTGGGCCAAAGCCTGTTGAATTTAGCAGTACAGAGAGAGAGGGAGGGCTGCAGAGACAGATGTCTGGAGAGGACTGTAATCTGACCTCAATAATCTCAACACTGGTTGTCTCACAGGTTGTTAAAAATCAGATCAACATATAACACAAGTATGAAAACAGACACCTATGTACAGCGCTGTACAGTAACTTCAGTCTCAAACATATTCTTTCAATGTCCAAAAATGTTTTAGGCTTCTAAACTATGGAATTGTTTCTGTTAGAGCCACCATGGATCTGGCAGTTTTTAAATCTTTACTTAAGACTTATTCGCCATGGCTTTTAACACTTAGTGGAGTCTGATATTCTGTTTAATTTTGGTTTTATGTCACCTGTATTTAATAGTTTTGCTTTTATTTTCTATGATGACCCTGTTTTATTTTTCGTATTTATATACTTATAAATTGCAACTTGATTTGCAACTGTTTTAATGTTATTCTATACTACTTTAATACCAGACACATCTATTTTAAATCAAAGGACAAAATCTGTGCCCTAAAGTTGAGGTTTGTTATTGACAGAAATACATGGGATAAATCAGCCTACACATATATATGTGTATAGGTTCCTCTGAGATGAACAGTGTCAATAAATTCTAAATCTTTATTAGAGAATGCTGGTATTATTGATGCTTCATTTTATATGTAAAAATATTAAAGCAGCAGCTCTGTGAAGCTGAGCTAAATGCTAGCATGCTCACAATACAGATGCTAATATGCTGCATTTTAGCAGGTATAAGGTTTATGTATGTTCCATCTTCATTTAACATGTAAGCACACTAACATTTGCTAATTGACACTAAACACAAAGTGTGTTTGTGCTGTGTTTTCACTCCAGTAGCTTTCCTTTTTTTTCAGCAAATGTGCAGTCTTTGTAATGTTTAATTAAATACACCTTCTGGTGCACATATGCTCATTATTGCTTTAGTCAAGAAGAACATTTGTTAAAAAAAAAATCATATTCTAGGATATAAAACAAATCAAGCATGTATCAGTATAAAAAAATATTTATTTTTTTTACAGTGCATTCATCGATACACATATTCCAGGACACATATTTACACATTATAAAATGTACAGTACATTTTATCTGTTTACATTTCAAAATATTTCCCTCTGCAAAATATCACCTTTAAAAGTGTATAGTGAATCAAAAAAAATCTATACAAAAAGTTTATTTTTACATGTAAATCTTCAAACTCTGTCACTGTGTATAGTTTCCCTTTCTTCCTGTCCACCAAATGAATGGTGGTTTTTATTCAGGCTGTAAAGAATTTCATACATCTAGTGCTGACAGATCCATGTGGCCTCTGAAGACCCCTCAAAGAGGTTTCTGGTCATGGTGGTTTGTCTATTCACATCACAGGCTGTTAGAAAACAAAATGCGTCCTTTTGAGGCTGAGGCATACATTTGGTTTTAGCAAAAGTACTCGCTAGGTGGGCCCTCAGTCCGGGCTGTGGCCTCTGAGTCAACACTGGATCTCGCCGAGAGTAGCCTGTTAGATTCATCAGGATTTAGCCTGGTCAGATACTCGCCTTCCATTCCTTTAGTTTTAGCAGCAGGGCTGAGGGTCTCGAACGTGACATAGGAGTCCTGCATTTCCTTCGACTGCCGCCCCAGCAACTTTTGGCAGCGCTTCTTTAGTGCACCGCAGCACACAATCAGCGTGAGGGGGACAGCGATCACGCATGCTACCGTTATCACCACCACATTAATAAGCTTTTGAGTGCCACTGGCACTGGCTGCTTCATCTGTTGAGAAGATTACGCACTGCTCCTTTTTTGGGATCAGGCCTTTGACGCAAACACAAGCAATGTACTTTGTCTTTGGCACCAGGCCATCAATGGTGATCCGATTCTTCCCAGCACCTACATTGATCCGACGCATGTCTCTCTCACCAAATACAGCATATAGCACACTGAATTCTGTGGTGTTTGTGGCTGTAGGGGCTCGCCAGTTCAGAGAGACCGCATTGTCAGTGTCGCCGATCACCTTCACTGAACGCACTATCCTTTTTACTGGAGCTTGCTGTAATGATGAGGCATTGGCTGCTAAGTTACTCAAAGCATCCTGCTCCAACTCCACTGGCCTCTGAGATTTTGACACTTTGCCTTGTCCCTGAGAGGCCCCATCAGAAATACTGTAACTCTCAGTCTCATATTTCCCAGTCACACCGTTGCCATTGAGAGATTCAAAGATGGGCTGGACAGCTGTGGTGGTTAGTGGAGGGACATATCTGGCAATAAGTTTCTCCTGATATGCCGCCCTTCCAATGTCACCAGGTTTTTTCCCTCTGGTTCTCTTAGTAACACCACCGCCTGCTTCCTCTGACCGAAAAGAATCTGTGATCACCAAAGAGATGATGGCATCTGCGGTGCCCACAAAGTTGGTTGCTTTGCACACATATTTCCCAGAATCTCTGTATGAAACTGCAGGCACGCTCAGGATTGACCAAATGATGCCCTCCTTTGAAATCTCTTCCTGAACTGAAAAATAAAAAAGCAGATGTGCACAGAGTTAAGGAGATTGGCACAGAAAGTCATTTTAATCTCACTGTCACTGGGACAGGAATAGATCCCTTCCTAATCTAAGCACATCTGAAATCAGTTCAGCAGAACTCACCGGTACCATTCATTTTCTTGCCATCAGCACGGCTCCAGGACAGCTCGGGGATGGGGACTCCAACTGTGCCACAGCGCAGAAGGACATTGTTGCCCAGTGAGCTCCGGACACGAGCCACGGCCGTGTGCACCCGCGGGCCCTGGCACCTCTGCAGCTCTGCCTCTGTAAACAGAACCCCCGACAGGGTCTCTGGATCAGCACACCTCAGCCTGGTGTCAATGAGAGCCACAGATGATGATGGAGACTTCTGAAACTGGACCAGATCATACAGCCTGCAGTCACACTGCCATGGGTTGTCATGGAGACCTGCAGAAGAAATTGTGTGACAGTTCTGTTACTTTATCGCACAACTACACCTAGTCATGTTAAGAATAACAGTTCAACAGAATTATTTTACTATTAGACATCGTGACACACTGCACACAACTAGAATTAGACCAATCCCTAACTCGGCTTTAAATGCTTCTGGTGTCAGAGAAGAAGGATAGTTTCTGTTATCCTAACATGTCACAGTTTGATCCTTACCGAGAATTAGCTTGGAGGAATCGGTTTCCTGGAATGGCTTCACACTCAGCCACATTGTGAGAATGTCAGCAGGGATGGTTGACAGACTGTTGCTGGACAAGTCTAAATATGTGATGTTCTTTATGTACGTGGTGGCTTCAGCAGGGATGGTGGAGATCTTGTTGTTGTGCAAGTCTAGGAGCCTCAGGTTTGGCGTGTCGCTCAGAGACCCCCAGGGGAAAGAGGTGAGGGCATTTCCGTCCAGCCTGAGCTCATCCAGGTTGTAAAGACCCTGGAAACTGTCAACATTCAGTGAATTCAGTGAATTGAAAGACATCCAGAGAAACTCCAGGTTGCTGAGGTACTGGAAGCTGTCGCTAGAAATCCTCGTGATTGCCGTTTTCTCAATACGTAGCTTTGATGTGTCAGTGGGAAAATTCTGAGGAACTACAGTGATTTCTGGTCCATTGCAAAGCACGCTCCTGCAAAATAAGATAAATATTATTACTTATCATATGAAATTTAAGAGCAACATTATAACTACTTTGACATTGTATGAGTTTGTAGAAATAGATTTAATAAACATAATACCTTTCATCCCTTTGTTCAATAATGTTATACAGTATTAATTTGAAAAAACATTGTACCCTCTTGTTCAGTAACAAGCAAAGGAGATTAATGCAAAACTCCAAATTAATCCTCCACTACACAGAGTGACTGAATCGAAAAAGCTGCAGTGAAAATCTATTGTGCATATAAGAAATAACAGCATTTAGTATGAATAAAATAACAAACACACACAATAACAGTTACATTTACCTTGCTTTTGATCCATCATTTAATTTGTGGAAGAAGCAGCTGCACTGCGCAGGACATGAACTGCCCAAGATGGGAACAAAAACTAAAGCCAAACAAAAAGCAGCAGGTAAATGTCGACTCATTTTTTTCTCCTACAAGCTACTAGAAGCTACACACTAAACTACAGTTTAAAAGACAGGGCTGCTACTCGGTCCTACGGGACATCGGGTGCTTCATGGTGTTTTGCAGGCTCACAGGTTCATAATGCGCCAACTAGTCTGAACCCTGAGATAAAAAGGATAGGCAGGGATTAGTCAAGGGCTTGGGTTATTCTCATTCACACGATTAGGAGAGTGCTTCCTGGAAGCTGATAGGCTGTAATAGGTTTTGGTTTCATTTTCAGGGAAATTCTTTCCACTAGTTGACACAACAAATGTTACAACACAGGACATTAATACATGTAGACACAGCAGGCCTACAGTTCAGTCAGAATAAAAATCCAAACTCTACCGACATGTATTAAAGTGCATATTTAACTTTTTCCGCCCTTGGTGAAAGACTTTTAACATGAGGGATTCTTTGGTAGTTTTAAACCAGTTTTGTTTTCATGCTATCATTTAAAGATGTCTCAGTATTTTTGCTGTTAAGTCATATATACTACTACTGTAAATGCTGGAGTAACCACTGTAGGAAAGATAGACCCCCCACCCTGCTAATACATGGACAATTAGTCACCCAGAAAACAAATCACAACTTTCATATGAAAGCACATGGATGGCATACAGTTGTAGATCATTTTAATAAAGTTCTGGTCCTTGCTATGTTTTTTTTGACATCATCTATGAAATTTGTAACATAATGACAGACTGTAGTTTGCATGATGGCTACACCTTTGCAACAATGGCCACTAGATTGGGTTGTGTACTCACCTTCACAAAGTGAGATCCAAACCTCAAACCAGGTAAGTGACAGATCCAGGTGGTAACAGAGTTTAAAAACAAATGTTGTTTAACTATTTTTCTTCCACTTTTATGTTTTATAATTTCTACTTCAAGCAAAGCATACATTTTAGAATTTGTTTACTATTATAATATTGATATAATATAGCATCCAGCAGAACATGGTGATATGTTGACATGCAACTGTGTCTGAGCATGACACACTGTGACCGACAGACATGTTGTTGCCATCTCTGAGGGTTTTTAAACAGGTGCAGAGATTTAAAGACGCAGCTGTCCAGCAGGATTTCAAATCCTTTAATCCAGTCATGTCTCTGTCTCTTATTAATACATCTTTGTTCTATTACCTTCAGGAGCTGTCGTCTTAGGCCCAGGGAGAAACCTCCAGCCCTGCACACCCCCTAACCTCCCAGGAAAAGAAAGTCTCCCAAAATGGAAACAACTGCAATACCTGGAAACACAGTACTTGAGTTAACCTAATGTACATCATTACTTCAAATGTTAACAATTATTGCTTTCACAGGAAAAGAAGTTTGTTTCACTTTTCTCATCTTGCTCCTGATCCACAGAGTCTGCTGGTACTGTTTGAACACATTTTGAACAGCGACGCCTTTGTTTCATTATAAAACCAGCAGATTGTGTCAGTGTAATTAATTATTTAGCAATGCACTAATATGCAATCAGTACAAGGGTGCGAGCACTTTGGAAATTATATTACAGACAGGATTTTCATATCTGACGTGAGTTTTACTCCCAAACTTTGATTTGTGGCTAAAAAGATGGAGATAATATTAAAGAGTTAAATGAAAGATGGAGATAATATTAAAGAGTTAAATGCATCTCACCTAATTATTTCCAATAAGTTAAAGCTGTGTGCTACTGAGTTTTGAAAAGGATCCACTGTGCCCCACCTTGGAAATGTTGTTAGGCTTAAATAAGAGCCTTTTATTATTTCTATAATTGCCTTCACTTTTGCCCAAAGGCTTTGACATTGGCTGCAATAAACCAGACGGTGTATAGTTTATAAATACATAAACCAAATCTCCTAAACAAAAATTACAATTTATACCAGATGATCACTGCATTCATATTTTCTGTCCTGCTGGTTCGGACTAGGCTTTTACTTCGTTAAAGTCAGCTGCAGTAGATTAACAGGTTGTTTCATTTTGCATTGTGAAATTGCTGCTCTACTACTTCATGGCTTCAGCCTGCTCCCTCAGCTTCTGAACTGACAAACTGTCTGCTTTGAGATCAAATATTTGGGCACACTTGTAGCGACCACAAACGTGTATGAAGTTTGGAGGTTGTATGCTCATTAGGACATTCTTCAGGGGACTGCACAAGGGATTTACAAAGATTAGTGTCTTTATGCTTTTTCACGTGAAAGAGCCTTTATAAGTCCCCAGTTTGTAGGGAACAGTGGTGCACTACACAACAGCAAAAGGACCTGTCTTTCTGTGTGAAGTTTAATCAGTGCATTTCAGCATGGCAGCGTATACATTACCGGAGGGGTTCGTGGAGTTTGACATGTTTACATTTGGCTCTGCGCTTCTGGTTGAGGGTAAGTGGCCCGAGCACACAGGAAGCCCCTGGTTATGCTCAAGTTAAAGGGACAGTACAGTATTTGTTTAGATAATAGAAGCATGAAAATCTTAAACGTGCATGTTAATCATTCATGTGTTTTTAATTTGCTCATTGTAAGCTTACCAGCTGTAGCTCCATGCAGGCTCCCTGTCAAAATCATTTCTTGTTTTAGATTAAACTCCACCTGATGTCTGTTTATGATAAAGCTATAGCTTAACATTCCATTTTGAAATATGGGTGATTTCACAACCTTATTGTTGTTTTGCATCTTCAGGTACATTAGGTTCAATGTGATAACAGTAATTTATAACAGAATAAGAGTGAAAATCCCAGTTTGCTTTACATTTTCAGGCCTCCTTGGATTTGTCCTCAATGCCATCAGCATCCTGTCTTTCCTCAGAGTGAAGGAGCTGCAGACTCCCAGTAACTTCTTCGTGTTCAGTCTGGCTGTGGCTGACATCAGTCTAACTATTAATGCACTCATAGCTGCTTATGCGAGCTATCTGAGGTATCAAACACACATCCTGCTGCAGTTCTTAAAAGTTTGTTATTATCCTTAATCCAGTCCGGTCCACAATCCAATTTATTCTGAGTGTAAAGGTCACTTTTTGCAAGAAAACCTGTGGGACGTTACCTAACAGGGTGTTTTTACTGATTGGAAAACAAATGCAGTCCCCATTCAGTTCAACAGGAAAGTGTGGCCAAACGTTTGACTGGTAGTGTAGCAACACAAAGTTTTAAAGTTTTTGTTTAAGCCTCTTATTTATTCAGCAGTTCACAACGTCAGTCTCAACAGGGCAGAATTAAGGGGCCCCTGTCGACCCCCCTCAGCCTTAAACCTCTGTGTGAATAGTATGTTGTATTAAGCACATGATTGTTCACTAAAATGCACCATGTAAGCACAATAAACTGAAATAATGAGGACTATATTTGAACTCACAAAATGGCCCCTCGGATCAGCAGTAACATAGCTGTTGCCTTAATGACCTAATTCCAGTGTATACAGTGCTGCAGTTCTGCATATAGTAAACAAATCTACAATTTATTCAGTTGCCATAAGCTAAGTGACATGTGGACAACTTAGAACCTTTGGGCCCCATGTGAGTTTGGGCCCCGAGTCTGATGGGTTGCAAATTGGGAGGAGAAGAAAAACTTTTCTGTTGCACAAACTTGTGTTTATCTTTCTGAATTTCTGGACAAACTGGAGAGTTTACACAAAAACTCTCCAGAAAGGAAGGTCACTCTTTGGTTTCACTGCTTACAGTTCATAGATGCAAACAGTGTGTGATGAGGGCGTGTGAGTAGGCAAAGGCTGGGTGAGCTGGTTGATGTGACATCATCTGTATATCATTCTGTGGTTACTATTTTCAATAAAGTGACCAACATGCTTTTACATCCTAAAATCTTACATGAATATACTGTACATCAGTCTGGGTGGACATAGCAAGTATTTCTATGCAAGTTGGTAATTGGACCATGACTCAAAATGTTTTGTCTTCTCTAGATATTGGCCATTTGGTCAAGACGGATGTTCCTATCAGGCTTTCCAGGGTATGACATCGGTTCTGGCCTCTATCAGTTTCATTGCTGCCATTGCTTGGGACAGATATCACCAGTACTGCACCAGTAAGTACAAAATAACAGCAGTACTCCACATTCAATCCGCTGTGCAGAAAAGTCTAAACGTGTGAAAAACCATCAAACTACAGTAAGTTACACTTAATTTCTCCCTGAAAATAAAAAGTGTCAAAAAATGGTTTTACAGACATTTTAAAAGAACTGCACTTATAATGGATTCTGTTCATTGTTTAATAGAGTAAACCCATCTCATTTATTACTCATATGTTGAAATGAAGCACCTAAATTAGTTTTCATGGAGTTTTATAAATGACAGCAGAGACAACCTGAGTGCGACAGATTCAGTCATGTGCTTTCGTTTCTGTTACTTCTCTTTAGAAATAATCTTATATCACAATCAAATGCCTAGTCACATCCAGATGAAATCATACCTGTTCTGAATTCTGCAGGACAGAAGCTCTTCTGGAGCACAGCTCTGACAATGAGCACCATCATCTGGGTTCTTTCCATCTTCTGGGCTGCTGTTCCTCTCATGGGATGGGGCGTCTATGACTTTGAGCCAATGAGAACTTGCTGCACATTGGACTACACCAGAGGAGACAGGTAGAGTTATAGAAATACTGGAATGACACTAAAACCGACACATTGACATGGGTGAAATGGCCAGTTTGCTATCAAATTGTCTATAATTAGCAAAAAAGTGTGATTACTTGTGTAAGAAATGCTCTCCCAAACAGAACCTATGTGTAGCATTTTGACACAGTTATTTTGCTAGTTGCCTCTTTTCAACAGGGACTATGTGACCTATGTGCTAGCTCTGGATGTGTTGTACCTGATGTTCCCAGCGTTCACCATGTGGGCATGTTACGATTCCATCCACAAACACTTCAAGAAGATCCATCACTACAGGGTAACTGCGGTGCTCAAAATCAATTGTAAAGGAGCACTCCGCTTGTTTTGTTTAGAATTGTTTTGATGCTATATCAGATTTGGCAGAGATAAAGCACTTCTGTGAACTGGACTGACTTGTTTTAGCTGTGCCTATAGTGCGCCATCATGTAATATTTGGACACAGTTGAGAACTTGGTTGCTTATTTGCAGCTGTAATGCATCACGTGCAAGTTGCATGTGTAATATTTACACTAATACACCAAACTGTGTTTTGTAGTTTAACGCCAATGGGCCCTTGAGGGTTCTGCTGATATGCTGGGGACCCTATGTTGTCATGTGTACCTACGCCTGCTTCGAGAATGTGAAGGTTATCTCCCCAAAGCTGAGAATGGTGAGCTTTTTGATAAGGTTGTGTGCAAATGTAGTTGACATAGTGAAGCAGGTAATAAGGAACCTTTGATTACAGACATGGTTCAAAGGGTAATTGTATTTATTTAAAAATGAGGTCTTACTTTTGTAGTTTTGGCCTAAGTACTGTACTTAAGTACAATTTTGAGGCATCAGTACTTTGAGTATTTTCATTTTCTGCTACTTCATACTTCACTACATTTTAGAGGCAAATATTGTACTTTTCACTCCACTACATTTATTCGATAACTTTAGTTATTAGTTACTTTTCAGAATGAGAATAATAAAACACAACAGAGTATAATCATAAGACTGTATTGATCCCTTGTGGTACATTCACAAGCTACCCTGCAGGATGTAAACTACTTCCAAGTATAGGCAGATAAGGTAGTTAACATTAACCCCACATTTACCAACTGCAACATTAAATGTGAAGTACACAATAATATGATGCACATTAAAGTGAACTGTACCATTCTGCATAAAGAATACTTTTAGTACTTTAAGTATAATTTGATGCTAATACTGCTGTACTTTTATTTAAGTAGCCTTCTGAATGCAAGACTTTTACTTGAGTATTTTTACACTGTGGTATTGCTACTTTTACTTAAGTAAACAATCTGAGTATTTCATCCACTGTTGGTAGAAATAAATCATCATCATCATCATCATCATCATCATCATCATCATCATCATCATCATCATCATCAGGTTTTAAAAGTCGTACAGCTCAGTCACACTTCACTTTTCTGCTGTGTCAACGTCCATCACAGTTTACTTTAACCTACCTTATACTGTACACTTTCACAATGTGGGATTTTACTGACACCTCTGGTGCCTGCCTAAACCCGTTTTTGCTATGTATTTGATCATTTGACTTCTTGTGTGTTTTGCTTTTTTGAGTAGAGATTTCATAACAAATGGAGATGATGGTCAAAACTACAAAAATAAGGCCCAAGTGGCAATAAACTCAAACTACTATATCTTTTAAATTAAATACTTGAAATGTGATAGAAATACTTGTTTCCTCTCACAGGTGCTTACACTTGTTGCAAAGACAAATCCCATCTTCAACGCCCTCCTCTACTCTTTTGGTAATGAATTCTATCGAGGCGGCATTTGGCACTTCCTCACTGGACAAAAGATTGTTGATCCAGTTATTAAGAAGTCAAAATAAAAGATAAAAAGAGATCCATGACCATCATTTGCTGATTATCCCCCTAGTTGCATCTCCACACTGTCACATGTATGAAATCTGCTATTAAAACACTAGAAATAAAGTACAAGTGTTTATCTAACAGCTGCTGCTGTGCCAGGCCTCTCTCATTAGTGAAATTGGGCAGTTATTTCCTGTGGTGTGTTAATCCTCTCGTTGTGGTATTAATGCTGACTTTACTGCATCAAATCATCCAGTGCCCATTCTAGAAACAGCCCTCCGCTGTCTCCTGAGACCACCATCCGTTATACTGTTTTATAACAGTAACCATCATAATGCTGATAGCAGCAGCTATTACAGAAGTAAATACATTTTAAAAAGACACCTTAAGGGTTATTACACATACTAACATCAGCAATAGAGGTACTGCAATACAAATCATATTTGGTAATATGTACACTTACATATTATTAATATTATACATATATAAACAATGTGTAAATATCAATATATACATAGTTGGCAAAATAAAAATGTGCAAGCTGCAAGTGGGTTTGGTCTTAAAAATAATTTATAAGGAGAGAAATACTATAATTAACAGTATACTTACAAATATACTGTATTTCCAAACTGAGAAAATGGACCTGTTAAATAGCTGTTTTCACAAATATTATTGATGTAAACAATTTGTTTTGAGCTAATGTCATCATGATTGTGTTTTAGACTGCCAGTAAAACAAATATGTTAATAGAAAACAGAAGTTTTATTCTAGACGCCAACAGGCTTGTGAGCAGATGTAGTAAAAACATTTAGTTTATCTTATGTATACACTGATAAATGTACCTGTAAGTCTGACTTCTGCTTTTTTTAACATAATATGCTTCGGTGTGGTGCTGGACGCTGTTAGCCAGCTTATCACTGACCACCGTTGTTGGCTGACCATGGATACACATTTGTAATTTTCTGCAAATCTTTACTGTCCTCTACTGGCAAGAAATAGTCACAGATCTAGTTAAGGAATAAAAAACAAGCCTATCAGATTTCTTATACCACATTAAAATGATTGATAAGACTTCAAGTCACCAATATTTAGCATTTATTAGTCATATAAAAGTGTTATTTTTTAATACAACATTATAATGTAGTTGTAGTCTACACAGCCCTAATAAGAACATTTGACAGTGGACAAATGTATGAACTCTTACTTGGACAAACATTTCACTGTGTTATAAACATTTAATCAGAAAGGTGAAATTCTACAGTGTTAAAGAGGAAACCAGAACACAGTCGTGTAGATAATTTGGTTATTTTACAACCTAAGAGTAGGTATCGCTCATTTGAAGGACGGATTATTCTAGTGTGTACTTTTAGATTGTAACCACTAGATGTCGCCGGTGTCTTGTGCTAAAGTTAAAATGCCCTCCATATTTGCCCGTACTGTGTTTGGCATAATTCCATCCCAGGGAATCACATAAGAGCTGCATACAGTTGTCTTTATGGTACCGTTTTATGCTAGTTGGTGTTGACATGTTGGTGTCCACAGCCCGGTGGTGCTTAAATCTCTTCGATCACTGCAGCGACGGGTCAAGAGTCCACGACAGGCCGATCGGCTCTCTGGGAACTCGGATTGGAAAACCTTATTATATCTAACTTCTACTCATGCCGTCAGTTTCACTTTATGCTATGAAGTTTTAACACCGTGTCAATAATATCTGACTCCAAAAGAATCCATCTATGTATCGAGACAGACACAGAGGGAGACAGTTTACAGCTATTTTATATATGTTCATGATGCTTACAGCCTTCTTCAGATTAGGAACAGACTTGTACCTATGGTGTGTGTGTGTGTGCGCGCGCACTATTTGTGTACTGTAAGACCTGTGTGTTTAGTGCAGTAGTTGTGTCCATTATTGAAGTTAATTTTGGGTTGACTTTCATTGGTAAAGGTATAATTGCAGACATCTGTAGTTGCGTAACTCGGCGTTTGCCAATGTCTTACGGTTTTTCCGTAATACCAAAGTCAAGAGTCACACACTGGACATTAAATATAAGAAAGCTATTTTTCCTTCCTTGCTCATGTAGAAGAGTCGTGATATGGTGTTCTAGTTCTTATTGGTTGAAGTGATTGCTGCTATGGGTGGAAATTAACATAAAGGAGGCAAGTGGCGAAGGGATCCACTTGGGGGCAAGCTGGTAATGCGTCATAGCTCTTGGTGAAAAGGGGAGACAATTAAAGGACTAAAATAGCGCCGAACCTGCGGGTTAATGTGCACCAATGGCTGCGAAGTCACTCATAGTCTCCGAGCTCAGCGCAAAAGTGCCACAGGTGATAGGAAGTATGAACACAGAGACGAGAGAGTTGGGGCGTCCTGGGTGTTGCAAATAAGTAACTATTGCGTTCCAAACTAACTTTGGCATGTAAGATTGGCGGGTGAAATCTATGCAAGGTGCGGAAAATCTACGATTTTAACACGGCGCTTCTCGGGAGATCATGAACCAATATCGGTCGTGGCTGAGACGAGGACAAGCTGAGGAAGCCAAGGAAAAGCATCTTTACCGATGAAGCAGCCAAGTTCTTCTGCGCCTCTCCCTTTACGCACAGGCGAGGTGAGGACAGAGAGCATCACTTTCATGTAGGAAAAACGCCAATGAGTGATCCGAGGTGCTGAAAGATCAGTAGTAGACGGGAGAAACACAACTACAATTCTGAATCAAATATCAAAAAATAAAAGCAAACCATGGACGAAGCAGGGGGGACCTCCGGGCTGGCCAAATCAGCCGCCGTAAAACTCTCCGAGATGGGCGAAAGAACCAAGCAGCTAGGCACCGTGATGAGGGATCCTCACCAGCAAAGACGGATCATATTAGTGATCGTTTGTGTGGCTCTCCTCCTGGACAATATGCTCTACATGGTAATCGTGCCAATTATTCCAGACTATCTGGCTGACCTGGAGAGTGAGCAATCAGAGCACGTCCACGTAGTGATGCATCCCAACACTTCAGCCAACAACACAAGCCAAGGCAAAAGCAACAAGGACAATTTCGATTTCCAGATAGGAGTACTTTTTGCATCTAAAGCAATCCTGCAGCTGTTAGTTAACCCGTTGTCGGGAACTTTCATAGACCGGGTTGGATATGACATTCCACTTTTAATTGGACTGACTGTTATGTTCCTATCCACCTGCATTTTTGCTTTTGCGGAAAACTATGCGACGCTTTTTGTGGCCAGAAGTTTGCAGGGTCTGGGGTCTGCATTCGCAGACACCTCTGGAATCGCGATGATAGCTGACAAATACACGGAGGAGGCAGAGAGAAGCAGGGCGCTCGGAATCGCTCTGGCGTTTATCTCGTTCGGGAGCCTGGTGGCGCCTCCTTTCGGGGGTGTCCTATATGAGTTTGCGGGCAAGAGAGTGCCCTTCATCGTGCTCGCTTGCATTTGCCTGGCGGACGGCTTTCTGCTGCTGACCGTGATCAAGCCGTTTTCCAACAGGACTAGAGGGAACATGCCAGCCGGCACCCCGATATACAGACTCATGGTTGACCCGTACATAGCTGTGGTGGCCGGGGCGCTGACAGTGTGCAACATTCCCCTGGCTTTTCTAGAGCCCACTATAGCCAACTGGATGGAGACCACCATGCACTCCTCTCAGTGGGAAATGGGACTCACATGGCTCCCAGCTTTCTTCCCTCATGTCCTCGGTGTGTACATTACAGTTAAACTGGCAGCACAACATCCAAATTTGCAATGGTTCTACGGAGCTTTAGGCATGGTTATCATAGGAGCGAGCTCCTGCACAGTCCCTGCATGCAAAACTTTTGGGCAGCTCATCGCCCCGTTGTGCGGAATTTGTTTTGGCATTGCACTTGTAGACACTGCTCTGCTGCCGACGCTTGCGTTTTTAGTCGACATGCGTTATGTTTCAGTGTATGGTAGTGTTTATGCTATCGCAGACATCTCCTACTGTGTTGCATATGCTATGGGTCCTATAGTGGCCGTAAAGATAGTGCACAATCTCGGGTTTGTACAACTTAATCTGGGTATGGGTCTCGTCAATGTGCTTTACGCACCAGCCCTGCTGCTGCTGCGCAATGTGTGCCAAATGAAACCGTCCCACTCAGAGAGAGATAACCTGTTAGAAGAAGCTCCACAGGGGCTGTACGATACTATCAAGATGGAGGAGAGGAGAGCTAAAAAGAAGGGCTACACCTCAGCTGGGAATTGCCTCCCAGTAGATGAAAATGGCTTTGATCCATTTAGAGCACAGCGATCCTTGTCAGAAGAGTCACCCGGTCCGGAGTACACTTAGACCGGCAGCACTCCGACCGCCCCCGTAAACATTCCCCTGAAGAGATTTGGAGATGTGCAGGCAGGTTATATTCTAGTGATTTAAATTTTTATGTAAGTACCGATGTGCAATATATACACACAATCACAACAATCACGATTATGTGACCCGTTTTCCAAAGTTTATTTTTTATTTTATGACTGATTTCAATGTTTCGAGCAAGTCGATGTAGCGTTTGTCATGGACGTCAAACTGGAGTTTTGTGAGAGATCAGCTACTGTTGAATGTGTGTATCATTGAGTATTGTAAAAAGACCTAAGTAAATGTGCGTACACGATTATATGGGACCAAGTACAAACGGTACATTTCGTCTTTTCCCTTACACAAAACATTAAGTTTAAAAACTTTTAACTTGCACATTAAAGGTCTCGTTTTCTTTTTGCTTTAAAAACCGCGACTTAATTTTGTAACAAATGGCCCCGTTTGTTATTTTTATTTCAGGTTTGTTGTTGAAATTAAACGAAAGATTGAAAGTAAATGTTCTGTACATATGTGGATATATGAACAATGTAAATTGTCTAATCATACGTGGACTTGCACAAAGAGTGCGTGTTTGTGTGTTTGCGCGCGTGTATGTATGAAAACTTTCGTCATGACGTAGCTAATAAAGTCAGTCTCCTTACGATGATCGAGTATGTATTCATTTATCGGATATCGTTTTACTGGATGTCTGTCTGGATCTATGTGACAGTGGTGATTTCATTCTTATCTCGAGCTTCATATGAGAAAAAAGTGTGGAGGTTGATTTCGTTAGAAGTGTAATAAAAGTAGTTTGTAAAAGTGATTTAACCTGCAATTTGTTCCTCAAGAATCATTAAATTAGGAAGGCAGGGGGAAACAAGTTCCGGCTGAATATTGTCATCTATAAAATGTAAACGCACTCAAAGCGTCGTCTAAATAAAGAAAAATAACTCTCCAAGATTTAATTCAGAATTTTCAGGAGCTCAGCTCTCTGACCGTGCACAACCAAGCACATACACAAAGAACAGAAGACGCGCACACTGGCCACGGTATGGGAATAAACATAAACTAAATAACTGAACAGAGACAAGTGCCAAATAGTTTAGGAAATTGGAGTACAGCTGCAAAACTGACTTTTTTACGCATACGTGTATCCCTAGTGTGAAATATTGCAGGCTAACTCTGCAGAAAGTTCGTAACTTAAATCTGAACTGAAAAAAAGGCACCACCCAGTTGACTGCCATCCCTGTCGGCACGAAATATGAGTGACAACCCAAAATCCTCACTCCTTTTTTATATTAAAATTATTATCGGATGTGGGTAGGGGGCACGCAAGCTGTCAGATAATATGTTCTGCGAATAGATTTCGATGGGAGGAGTTTCTTGCCTCAGGGGAGTAGGTAGACGAAAACACCTTCAGCATCTTTTCCCTGGCGCGCGTTAATGTGGAGACGCAGCCCTTTGGTGAGGCGAGAGGACGGGGGAGCAGTCCAGCGCCGGAGCTTTGCACTAATATGGGATTTCACGGCATGGATGTGGGACGCTCTGTGAACTTACGCACACTTCTTTGACCTCTTGGGTAGCACATCGCTCAGGTACGGTAACTTTTCTCGCTTTCTCTCAAATAATAAAGGAAATTTTGTATTTATTAAAAACATATTAACCACTGGATGAGCCACTTTGATGCACAGTGAGGATTATTCTTCATCTTACAAACGCAATTACTCTGATCACAAATCCACTTTATAAAGGATTTTTGGCAAGTTGAACGTTATCACTTCATTTGTTTTCAGTCAAAGCAACTTGAACCCAATTATACAAAATTACAATTTCACATTCATTTAGTTTCTTCTTCATCATTTTTATTAAAATGGTTTTACAACGTGAACATGCCCAGAAAATTTGTACAATTTCCTCCTTTTATGGACCAAGACCTTTATATATATTTCAGGATAATTAGAGCTTTTCAGATTAAAATAGAGATGAAATGAGTTTAAGATGCATATCTCTTTGCAGTTGTGAGCGATGAGGCGCAGGTGGAATGCAAGGACAAGCCCCAAATTGCATTAGGTTGCAAAATGAAGAAGAATGGAAACCTGCTGGTTCACTTTTTAGACAGCAGTATGTTGCTCCATTTCTCAGTAGGCCTAATTTTATTTACTGCGTGTTTTATTTCCCTGATCTCTCTTTCTCAAAATGTCTCAACATTCTTTATGAGAAGAAGCTGAACTCAGTCTCAAGGGGGTTCCACATTATTTTCTCTTAACTGGACTCGAATGAAAAGATGCCAATCATGGGGAAAGAGACGGCCAGCGACCGAGGCAGCCAAGTAAGAAAACGTCATTATTTCTATAGTGAACATGTTTTTCTGTGTATCTGCTCTCATTCCGTGTCTTTACTGGACCCCGTCGCTGTCCGTGGTGCTGACGTTGGCAAAGGAAACACACAGCGACAGCTGCACTTACGCCAACTGACCACTAGGGGCGAAAACTAGATACCAGGCCTTTTACGTTTCAGGGGAGGAAGACCTTAGTCATCAGACAGTGAAATAAGTATTTACTCGCTTTGCGCACTCATTTAATCAACATTTAGCGTTATATTATCATGGTGCACTTGCATTATGCTTCATGTTTGGGTGGTTCTAAATTAAGATTGTACAGGGCAAAGACATCTTTCCACATTTTTCAAGACATTTCTTCCAAGTCCAAATTTCCAGGAATCCACAGACAACTTGAAATTCCAGTGTGCTGGTAAGATTACAGCATCCAGTCCGCAAATGATCAACCACCAGACCTAAAAGATCATCAATTTGCAGCTTTCATCCTTCAAAATTTCGTGAAGTCTCTGGAATTTATTCTGAAATAAGCCTCAAGGCATTTAGAATTAATTAATAACATTAGTTCCAATAATTAAAAAAAAAGCATAAAGAAAACATGTTACCACTTTAACAAATGAACACCCAGGATGTTGAGCCGCTGTCCTTCATTGTGTATATTACACCCATCTGTTGTTTTTATGACATCAGGTGTTGCCAAAGGTCCCTGTGCCCCCACTGAAACAAACCCTCGACACATACTTGAAGTGTGTCCAGCACCTGGTGAAGGAGGAGCAGTTCAAGAAAACCAAGGCCATCGTGGAAAGGTTTGGGGCTCCTGGAGGTGTTGGAGAGGTTCTCCAAAAGAAGCTTTTAGAGAGGAGGGACAAGATGACCAACTGGGTAAACTCTCAGATCTATAAGAAAAAAGAAAACCAGAAAAGAATAAATCTGTTTTCCCACCCTATCAATAAAGACAGTTTCTCTTTTGTACCTTTTTCTATTCATTAAATGTTCATGTCAAAAGCTCCATAGTCAACGTACTTTTCATATATTTATTAGGATTTTACGATGCAGAATGTGTAATCAGCATCAGGTTTGATTGTATTATTTTGTAACAAGGTATCAATTTGCATCTGCTCTATTTATTTTAAACATAAATTGATGGCCTCAGGATGGTACCATCCCTAAAATGATATACAACCCATTCACAAAGGAGCAGAGAAACATCTGGGGATAAAGATTTATGGGAGTCTCATCCTTTGCTGCGTCAGTCTCCCTTTCAGCGTCTTTTCAGCGTCTGGGAGATCAGTCAGTCCACAACTCAGCCTGTTCGTTGAAATCTATCATGCTCCCACTCTTACACTGGCTCCTTCCCACTCCTCTTTTCATCTGGCAGTGATGCACTGTAATGCTTTTTTTTTTTTTTTTTACTCCATCACAGGTCTTGACTTAGAAAGTAATAACTCGAGTCCAAAACACCAAACAAAGCAACATTTCTCATAAAGCGTCCCTGTGTTTTTATTTAGGTGTATGACTACTGGCTGGAAGACATGTACTTGAACAACAGGTTGGCCCTACCAGTCAACTCAAGTCCTGCCATGGTGTTTCCTAAGCAGATGTTTAAAGATCATAGAGACGCCCTCAGGTAAGAGCTGGAACATTCTCACTACTGTTGTTCAGACGCTTTAATGGTTAACAAGGTTGAATACTGCACACCATCACTACAGATACAAACTATACAGGACGTATCATTCAGCCCTGCAGCTGCTGACAGGGTGTACGTTCTTCTCAGCAGGTACGGATAAAGATCTGAATTACAGACATGGAAAGAATCACTGGCATCATCTCTACCCATTATTAAATGAGCTGTGGGTCCACCAGACATTACACCAGTCCATCCAGCCCTGTAACTCAACATGAGCTTTTGTCAGCTCATGCTGCACTAACTGAATATTTCCAGAGCACCCCGAGCAGCTGGTAATCTACTGACACAGCCACTGATTAGATTGGGAGTGACAGGGCCAAGCTCTCCGCAGAGACTGCTAGTCAGGCCTCATTCAGGGGTGTGGTGTGCTGTGGCCGCCTCCTCTGTATTGATCTAGCTTTGTGCGTAATAACACCAAGACAAATGACATACAACATAAAACCTAACAGGGCTCTGTGTTTTCCCTCTCTGCTCACACATACAGACCCCCTCTCACAAACACAGATAAACACACAGCTCACCCACTGTATCCTAGTAATTTACCATAATATGATTACAGTTAGTCCTTTGAAAGATGATAGTATATCTAATTATAATCATCAGCCAGTCCGCTGTGTATTCTGTGTTTTATAGCAAACTCTGGACCCCGTTTGCTTTTATTTCATCCTTTTAAGATTTGCTGCTCGTCTCATCAGAGGAGTGTTGGACTACAAGGCTCTCGTTGATGCGTAAGTTTAACCTGTAATGGACTACCTGTCACCCTGTGCCCTCCTCTGTGTTACCTCCACAGAGTAAAGTGAGTCAATACAAGACGAAGCAGAATAAGTGAGAGATAATCTGATGTGTGATGTTTCCCAGGCGAGCGCTACCAGTGGATTTTGCTCGAGGCCAGTTAGCAGGGACTCCTCTGTGCATGGAGCAGTACTACCACCTCTTCACATCATACCGCTACCCAGGGCTAAAGACAGACACGCTGAAAGTCCAGATGAATGCAGCCTCCTCTGCGCCAGAGCATATCATCGTGGCGTGCAAAAACCAGGTCAGGACGCTTGTATCCTGGGAGACGTTTGACACGCCATCACACTTCTAACCCCAGTCAGTGTCCAGTCCAAGTGAGAGAAAGTAAAAGTAAATGTTAGGATGCTTTAATATATCCAATTTATCAGTAAACACAAAATGCTGAGTGGTCTCCAAAGTGGTCAGTGCATCACGAGCCACGACTATATTTTGGCTAAAATGCCATTTGATTATCACCAGATATGTGGTTAGAGTTTCACTTAATTTAAAAGTTTAGGGTTGCTCTGAATATCTAAACTGGTTAGAAAAGCCATTTTACAACCTGCTCTATTTGAACATTTAAACTGGTCAGAATATGAAATTATTTCCATATAAAAATGTGCAGATATCTAAAGAATGAAGCCACTAGCAACAACAATGATCTTTAGGAGTAACTGATCAGGAAATATTAAACAGAACGTGTTGCACCGTGGAATGGTCATGCTTGTATCTTATCTCTCTTTCTGGGCCACATGAAGCTCCACAACAGCAGCCAGTCTTTTCTGACCTTCCCAACAAGACTCTGGAAGATGTTCTAATCATAAGCGACAGCATGAGGAAGCTTAATGCTGTGCTACAGTATGGGGGATCATATCATTATAGTTGCTCTTCCATTAGCACTATCTAATACCACAATACCCAAATTCAAACAGGAGCACAGATGAAGATATTTGATTTCTAAGTGTAGCTCTGGCCTCAACACAGCTGCTATTATTTCAAGCAAAAGATAATTTAATAAAGAAAGAAAGCAAGACTAAAGATTCCAGGTTAACGTGTGACCGTGCATTTTTAAAAGGTAGTTACAAATGCAAAATCTACATTTTGCGTTTCTCACCTAAATAGAGTGTGGCTTTAATTGTCCATGGAAAAAGGCACAGTAGGAGCTCTCACCTGGAAACGGATCTGGGAACTCTCAGTCTGTGGCACATAAGGGCCCGTCCCTATGGAGATACAGGCAGTTAACTAAATTACTGTTGACTGAATCTGCCACTTTGTCTGAGAGCTTCCTTGAGCTGCATATTTAACTGATCCCAGTAGAGGAGCCACATTTCAGGTAGCAACTGGTCATTTTTAGTCTCTGCCATTTTATTAGTGTCCTATGTGCAGTGTTATGAGGGTTATTGTGCCACAAAGCAGTGTGTTCAAGCAACAAAATATAATGCGTCTTTCAGGTGATAAGTGCAGGATAAAACTTTGAAGCAACACGAATTCTGTAATTTATTTTTCTCACTAGTTTTTCGTGTTGGATGTAGTCGCAAACAGCAAGCAGCTCAATGAGCTGGAGATCGTATCCCAGCTGGAGAAAATCCTGAAAATGTCAGAAAACGCTGAAGAGAGACTGCCTCCTTTTGGTATCCTGACGTCTGATGGGAGAACAGAATGGGCACAAGCCAGAGAGGCATTAACAAAAGGTCTCAGCACTGTTTTTTTTTTCCACTTTCAGAAGAAACAACCAAGTAATTTTCAGATGGATAATACAGACTCATCTGCCTCCTCGTCCATTCAGATCAAACCAACAGGGGCTCTCTGGCCCTGATTGAGAGCTGTATTTGTGTGGTGTGTCTGGACGAACCCAGCGGCCTGCAGCCCAGTGATAACAACAGGGCCCTGCTGATGCTGCATGGTGGCGGCCGTGAGAAGAACGGAGCAAACCGCTGGTATGACAAGTCAATGCAGGTAGGACTATATTCAAGGCATTTCAGTCTTCTGGGAACAGAGAGTTTAGGCCATTTGTTAATCCACCTTTTCTCAGTTTGTTGTAGGAATGGATGGGATATGTGGAGTGGTGTGTGAGCATTCGCCATTCGAGGGAATCGTTCTGGTGCAGTGCTCTGAACACCTGATGAAATACATGTAAGTTAGCTCGCTGTTGCAAGATATAGCCATACTCTATCTTTTTCTCCGACAACGTAAAAGACATAAATGTTGTTCTGAACAGAACAGGGAGTCCATCCAAGATAGTGAGGGCATCCAGCATCAGAGAGCTCCCCCCTCCAAGAAGACTGCTCTGGAAATACAACCCACACATCCAAGGACTCCTAGAGGCATCCAGAGAAAGGCTCAAGAGGCAAGACTGACACAAACAAACAAACCCAGAATAATATCCACAAATAATTCCACTTCTTTCTGGAGACACTAGGTCTCATCATTTGTGCTTTTTTTCTTCAGACTGGTGAACAATCTTGATATGGATGTTTTCAAGTTTAAAGCTTATGGAAAGGAATTCATCAAAAATCAGAAGATGAGTCCAGATGCATTTATACAAGTTGCTTTACAACTTGCATTTTACAAGTAAAGTATATTCTGTAGCTTTAAAGAAATCTTCCCCCATTTGCATTCAAATATGTTGATCATATGT
The DNA here is from genome assembly GCF_001952655.1 of Monopterus albus. Classification (NCBI taxonomy): domain Eukaryota; kingdom Metazoa; phylum Chordata; class Actinopteri; order Synbranchiformes; family Synbranchidae; genus Monopterus; species Monopterus albus. The sequence continues at coordinate 3,260,760 of NW_018127949.1, forward strand.
TGTCTTTCTTTTACTTAGATGCAATAAAAGGCTTGTGTCCACCTATGAGAGCGCGTCCATTCGCCGTTTCCAAGATGGTCGGGTAGATAACATTCGCTCTGCCACCCTGGAGGCCCTGGCTTTCGTACAGTCCATGACAGATGAGAGGGCCGCATTCACTGTGAGTCGTTTTTCTCCCTTTGACCCCAGTTGATGAGCAACTCCCACATTACTGCTCATCAAGTCTGATTACGTGAAACAGGTGCACCCGGTCACCTCGGCATGCCAAACCCAGTCTCCCCATTTAACCAGATGATCTCCCTACAGATTTAATGCATGTATGAGAAATTAATTTACTGGCAGTACTCTATTTCTGCACAATGTGAAAAATGTCCTGTGTTTTACTTTTTTCTTTAAAATTATGTTTTCCCTCCTACAGGATTCAGAAAAAATGAAACGACTCAGAGCTGCTATTGATGTCCAGACAAATTATACAGTTGCAGTAAGTACAGTGTATATCCAAAATATGCTTTACTCACATCTGAAGACAAAGGAACAGTTCAATATTTTTGGGAATGCAAAAATGCTGAGAGTCAGATCAATACATCATCATGTGTATTTTACCCATTTACTGGAATTCCAAAAAACCTCAAATTGTATTTTTCATTCTTCAGCTTTCAAAAGCTGAAAAGGTGCTGGTAGGCAGACTTTTTACATTTGAGAAAAACCAGGCTGCTCCCAGTCTTTATGCTACACTAGTCACACTGCTTCCTGGCTGGAGCTTCAGATTTTAAAAAGGGATAAAGAATGGTATTGATTTACTCCTCTATCTTTTGGCAAAAAAACAAACAAGTGTGCCTCAAAAAATGCTGTTTGTCCCCAAAATGGCAGCAAGAGAAATGTTCAAAATCATTAAAAGGTGCAATCAACACTTTCTACCTCACTTATCACAGTCCACTCGGTTTGTAGCCCAAGAGCTGTCCAGGTAGTTCACTGAACATTCACCGTCTACTATGATGTGACCATTATGACGGAAAAGGTACTGTTCACCAAACAAGGGCTGGGCCTGTGAATTCCATGACTTTTCCGAAAATGCTCCATTAGCACCAAGTAAAAATGTGTTGTTCAGGCTATTACAGGAATGGCAATAGACAATCATCTCCTCGGGCTCCTGAGGATCGCAAAGGAGCTCAACATGGAAAAGCCAGAGATATTCTGTGATGAGACGTATCTGGCCAGTAACCACTTCATCCTCTCTACCAGTCAGGTAACATGTAACCCCATTCTGTTCTAATATTTAACGTGACTAACAACTAATCCAAAACAGAATCAGCAGAGTAAACAATAATAAACATCATTACAGCCCTGAGCTGATCATTTTTTCCCCTCAAGTACTAAACAGCTCTTCCTCTTGGCTAGCTAGACTGTGCCCTCCTCTCTCCAGGTCCCTACTACAGTGGAAATGTTCTGTTGCTATGGCCCGGTGGTGCCCAACGGCTACGGCGTCTGTTACAACCCACAGTCAGACCACATCATCTTCTGTGTATCTAGTTTCTGGGAAAACACGAAGACAAGCTCGGCCGTTTTTGTCAAAGCCCTGAAGGAGGGCCTGCTGGAAATTTGGGACCTGTGCAATAGAAGTAGTGCTGCAGCTACCAAAGTGGCTGACAGCAGCCAGGAAGCCAGCCAGCCTCATAAGTCAGGGAAGTAAGCCATACTGACAAAGCACACCCATTCAGCTGCTCCACTCATCACATTTAAACTTTAGATTTAGACTCCGTTGAGATGCCTTCATGTGTCTTTGTCTGTGCAGCAGTGTTACTTTCACAACAAAATTAACAGCCCTTTTACAGTTCATATGTAACTATATAGTTATGTGCAGTAAATATAAAAAATGTGGAAGAAAACTGGAAAATGATTTTTATTTTGGATCTGTGTGGACATCAGAATGATTTTTGGTTCCAGCACTGACCCTGTTTGACTCGGTAGACAGATTAAATGGTCTGCTGCCTTTAGGAAACTGAAGCCATGCCCACTTTGTAGCACTGATGTGAGGGGCAACTCCTCTGTCAGAGAGCAAATGAACTAAATGATCCTGGCGTACAATATAGCTCACACACAGAGTAGTACCACAATAGACATGACAGGATTAGAGTATATTAGACTAAATGTATACTATATTTAAGTGACTTCCGACAGTCATTCAGTGCTGGTCATGATGTGGTTCTGCCAACCATTTCAATTTGCGAGCCATTACGATAACAAAATACTGGGTCAGTCATTGTTAATAAGATCAATTTTAATGTGCCAAAGTTATTTTACTCTTGTATTGTGTGTACATTTTAGATTCCTATGGCACCATAAGGTTGCCAAAGAGGTGGTGCATATGTGACATCTCTCTAATGAGGAACTTCACAGTATATAAATATCTTAATATTGTGAATTAATAACTGTAAATATACATAGATGACTATAATTTGTGTAGAGGGGGAAAAAAAAGTGATGTGTGGTTTCAGCGGCACATTTGAAGTAGTCTAGTTGTAATGTATGTGTGCTCTGTTTTACAGCAATAGTTAACAAGTATAAAGTGTAATGAACAAATCAATTTTATAAACAAGATAAACTAGTGGTGACTGAGGCAACCCACTGTGTTCATGTGTATACGAGTGCTTAGCTGCACTTGGAGGGTAGTGATGCATTGTCCTGCTGTAGGTATTTTGTGCATAACGCTATAACAATTGAAATGAGAGCATATGTGCAGTTTATTCAAGTTCATTTATTTGTTGCATAGAGCTTGTGTAATATGAACTTGTTATTTTTGATATTCAGAAAAACTGGAGTAACATTAGAATGAATTATGGGACTCTACATCATGCATGTTGCTTTGGTCAAAAATATCACTGTACAGTGCCTCAGATTTCTCTACAAATGTATATTTTGGGTCTTGTGTTCATGCTACAGCAAATCAGTGGCCCAAAGCAGTGAAAATAAGGATATTTGTTGTCTTGTGTCCAGATGACAGTTTGTTATGTATTTGTCTATCAGTCATAGAAGTGAAGCTTGTCAAGAAAAGACAAACGGCTGCATGTTTATCTTTACATAGCAACTATAGTTTTATATCTCCACATACAAAGCCTATAAAACGACAAAGCAAATTATTATTAGCAAAGGGTACACGTAAAATAAGATGCAAACTATTTTCTTGCCAGATGTATTGTCTTATTTCTGATCTTACTTTGAAATGCTTCTATAAGTTCTCTCAGCTGACTGACAAGTATAAGATTTTAATGTTTCTCGTTATTTGGTGCATTTTTTTCTTTGAGACATTCATGAAAAGCAGCTAATAATCCCTGAAAGTAAATCGGGCTCTACTATTGTACTACAGCAAAGTATTAATGTGACCTGATAAATTAATGTGACACTCATCCATGACAACATTTTTGTGAATGGCAACTAATGTGTAATATATCATTAACACAGAGAATTCTATAAAGTCATTATTCAATGAATATTCAAATGAAAATTAACATCTGAAATTAAATGAACTATTGTATCTAATATTGAGTGTTTTCTGTTAAATTTGAAGTGAAGGGTGGGTCATTTTTCCTTAATATGTCATTCTCAGATTAGTTTGACATGGTAGAAATGAGGTAAGATTAAAAATCATGCGATGCATCTTAGTGTTTAATCAGTTTGTAGTGATTTGGTATATTGACCCTCAGTCAAAAACAATCATACATGAAATAGCTTACTAATGTTGGAAACAAATGTACTTACTTTGATTTGTTTTTAAAACATAATGCTAAGCTAACATGGCTGCAAAGTAAAGTCTAGCTGTGATGATAAGCCTTAAGTACAACTATAATTGCAAAAACAACTGGACTCATTTGCACAGAGATGTCTGTTTGTTGCATGACCACTTCACTAACACACTCCCAACAGATGGCCTTGTTCCGCCGGCATCTGATGAAATCTTCAGGGAGATACCCAAATTTAATTCTCCATTGGTTAAACCACTGAACCAAGTCGACCAAGTGCCCAGCATTAAACATTTAGTCAAGCTTCCATGAACTGGTCCAATGAAATCTGGAATACAAACTGGGCAGAAAAGAAATAACACAAGCTCATATAGATTAACAGTTCAGTGTGTTATTGGTAACAAGCGCAACACTGTCCAGTTCCAACATATTGCTCATCACCATCTCTGTATTCAGTAGCTGAGTGTTGCTGCTGAACTAAAAGGTAACAAAATTTGCATAAACACATTTTGCATTAAAGCACGTGACTTGAGCAAATTCATTTGTAAGTAAACATAAGACAACACCTACATGCTTGCAGTTATACGCTCAACATATACAGTAAGCATGCAGCAGACTCCATTTCATTTCATACAGCTGTAGGGGCCAGCAAGCTAGGCAAAGAGGACCAAGTCAAAAATGAGACATCCCAACCCCCTTGGCCACATCTTCAAGCACAGCCTGGAAGATCCAAGCCCTTCCCGGGGCAAATGTGAAATACCTGCCCTGTATGTCCTGGGGCTAACCCAGGGCATCTTTTCATTTGGACATACCCTGAAAATGTCCACAAGAAAATGTCTAATCCTCATCAGATATCCGACACAAACGGCTACGTTCAATTCACAGGTTAGGAAGGCATTCGTAGTGCTTCAAGAGACTTGTGTCAAGAATGAAAATGGAGACCAGAGAGAGATGTTAAAATCCTGGTTTCTTTCTCACCTTCACACAGCAGGCCAGTCATGGCGTGAAGTGGTGTAAATGTCAGATCGTTGGCAGTCTGTTTGTCCAGGCTGAATTACAAGTCACCTCATAGGTCTAACAGCAGGTTGTCCAGCTAGAAGTCTATCGACATAACATTAAGCTGGTTCACCTGAAGCTACTGCATTACTAGCAGCTAGTGACAAGCCTTGGCACAGAGATCAATGGCGGAAGCCCACATGGAGATGGATGATGGAAGAACATTACCGCTAATAGGTGTCTGCCACTTGCAGCCGGAGACAGAGCCTTACCTGCTGGCTGATATCGACTGGAGAGGGGAGCAGAGCTGTCCATCCAGATTCCGCCTGCTTAGAGGCCTGCCAGAGGCCAACAAAAATGAAACACCACTGAGCCCAGTTTTCTACCTCATTTGAGAACGACATAAAAGAGCAGGGGCTATGTTTATACAAGGTGTGACCCTCATACATACAAACTTCAGTCAATCAGAAACAGGGAGTTACCAATTCACTTTGTCTTTCCCCACTCCACCTTCATCTAAGATGGTATCTTTCAGCTTGTGGTCGACTGAACACCCCTGATCCAGGTAATCAGCAGCGGGTAAGGCAAGTATAGTTAGAAAACAAGCAGGGCAGTAGCCCCTGGGGACCAGGATTTCCCACTCTTGCTCTATAGGAGCACACAGGAAATGATAAGTAGCTTCAAGGCCACAGTTTGAGTTCGCCTACTCATTCAGAAGTTCTAAACCATAGACAGTGTAAGTATCTTTAAGCAGTATGGGGAGTTCTTAAAAATATTTCATTAGGCATCAGTTAATAAAGAGTTAGTTTTCTGTCCTTACAATTGACCAGAGAACATGCTCCAAAAGCCACGAACACGTCAGCTCTCACAAATCATGCCATGCGCTGTAATCACCATATAGTTGAAATGAGCCTCTGTAATTGAACACGTGCACATGAATCAAAAATAACAGCTGCAAGATTACAATCCCACTCCATTCAACAATTAGTTACACTGAACATGTCAGCTAAATGTGTTCACCACACTATTAATATATATTAGATCATTCAGCAGCCATGAGCAGTGATACAGCCATCTTTGAAAAAGAGACAGAGCTTGACATTTTTCCTCCAAAATGGAACAGGGAAAAAAAAAAAAACTTTCACCGTCTTGTGTTTCAGATATTGACATTTAAAAAGAAATTCAAAGATCGTACCACTGCCATTCTTACAATCTTTCAACTAAGGTTGAATCTAAATTAAAGCCGTCTATTCCCACTCACAAAGGAATTCTGATAATGGCCATGGTGGCATTTATGATGGAACTGCTCCCAGGGCATAAGCTACATTTACACACCATCTTGGAGCCTAATTGGGCACGAAGTGAAGCCCCATTAAATAATATGGCACAATATATAGTATCTGCCAAGAGCTGAAATCAAATACTTCCATGGAACCGGTCCCATTTAAGTTAGATGTAGATACAGTAACAGCACCGATTCTACTATGACAGAATCCTTCATGTTAAAAATCCAAGACCTTAAGTGTCATAAAATAACTTGATTGGCAACCATCATGGTTTTTTAAACAGGGAGTCAGAATTAAGATGTAGGTGAAAATGTGTTTCCATCACATAAAAGAATTGACAAAATACACAGTTCATATTTTCTGAAGAATTGCAGCACAATACGGCCCCAGTCATAATCACACATCGTTGCATATCCCCACAGTAGAACAGGCAGCTTCAAGCTCTTCGCTTCAGCGACTGTCAGCATTTTCCTCAGCTGTTTTGATATGGTATAATGAGGCTCTGCAGGGTGACAACATGACACCTATTCATCTCTAGAAAAACAGCATCTAATTTCTTTTCCTATTTACCCCCTGTTCAGTGCAGGTACCAGTTTTCTCAAGGTTTCTAAAGAATAATCCATCCACAGGCTGCATGTCAGCTGTAACACAAGCCATGATACTGTAAACGTAGTACCTAAACAGTGTTAGCAACGTATGATTCATTTTGTGATTGGAAGATCAATAACCAATTTGAAGATGACCTGGTGGAGAGGATCCAGATTGTGGGCCTGCGCTTCAATGTGCAGTGTAAATCTCAGGGGGCAGATGTGTGTCTAGGCCTGCCAGAGCTCCTGCTCTGGGGAATGATTTATGCCTCGGTCCTGCGATGTCCTGTAGCAGTAAGGCTCCCATCGAATGGCCAGGGCTAATTTGAGTGAAAGAGGTTGCAGGTTGAGGAGTGAAGAGTTGGGATCTAAGCAAAAGGATCAGAATGTTACAGCTAGAATAAGAGTAGAAAGTCTTAATTGGGGGGCATCAATCATTATCATAAGTACAGTACCAAGGCCTCTGTCTCTCTCTCTCATGCACACACATTTGCAAGATCTAAAGAGCGATAAGGAGACAAAATGAGAATCCATGACTGGGTAAGAGTTAAAGACTTTAGAAGGTAAATGGTTGTGCCAGGCCAACGTCTTAAGAGCAGAGTCAGTCATCTACAGAAGCACTGTAAAGAGACAAGCAGTTTAATGCTCTCCTCACATCAGAATAATAACCGTTCGCCCCCTGCATGGCCTCCCAGCCTAGCCATGAGCGCAGCTCTAACAGGCAATTGCATAAGTGCCAAATATGAATGGATCCATGATGACAGGAGGGAGAAAAGTTAGATGGAAAGAAGTCATTAAGAGAGCTACACTCCCCTTAAAAACCCCATCTCTGCAACACAGAGAAATTTGTAAACTGGCCATGAGCTTTGAAGGATATCTCATAATGCCTGACAAGTGAAAACCTGCACCAAGCAACTAATAGTTATACTGTCATAAGGGCAAATAAAAAGGCATGAGCTTGCATGCATGTAGGCTTTGTGGCTCTGGTCATGTGAGACACACACTTTGCAAAAGGCAATTCCCCTCAGTCTCTCAGTTCTCCAGCATATTTGTTCTGCTGCCAGACCAGACATGAGATGGAAGGTCTGTTGGTGTTAGGAAACAAGGTTATCTGAGGAGAAGCGAAAGAAAAAAAAGGTGTGCTTCATTAAGTGCTCAGTTCCCAGGTGGCCATTTGTCCCTGTAGCATCGTCCCTGAGGAGCAGAGCTGCATGGGGCTGGAAAGGGGATGAACAGAGGCCCACAGTGAGTAGCAGTAGAATCCTTGAGCGCCCAGCTGCCAGTGGCTCCATCACTCTCAGGACTGCAGTAACTAAACCACACGCCATAGAGCAGCGCCTGCTTCCCGACTCCACTACAGTGACCCATTAAGAAGAACGAATGCAGCTTCAACAGATGTGAGAATGGAGGAGTGTTCATTTGCCCATTTTCGACAGAAGACGCACAGCATACTTTGACACCAATTTCCTTCTGGTCTAAAGGTACATGAGACTTTTTAAAGCTTCCATAATGAATCATCCTTATTTTTGTGTAATTTATGATTATTTTGCCAGAATACAGTGTAAGGATCAGATCAAAGTCTTATAAAATAATCCAATACTTTCTTTCAATACAAGAAATGTAAAGGACAATGTTACTAATGTGTCCGTGTCTGAACTATAATCAAGACAGACCAGTCATCAACAGACTAGTCCATGAAAAGTTCAGTTAATGTATCCAGAAGAATTAAAGGACATTATGCATTCCCTCAGTCTTCAGGTACTACTTTTTAAATTTATCCCCAATGTCACAACAATCTAAACTGGAAGAAATAAACAAGTTCTATGGCTGTACTACCCCCACTATTAAAACAGAGTTTAAATACCAAAATAAAAAAACCAAATTACCACAAAAAAAGACATGGTGGGGAGCACACACACACACATTATAATCAATGAAGACATTATGCTGAACAGCTCAAGGGAGTTCCCTATGGACAAAAAACACCTTAATCCTTCCACTAAGAGATCTTATGAAAAATAAAGTGGCATTAGGAACCTAATGGGGCAGACAGCTGTGAAGTAATATAGTATGGCCACTTCTCACAGATTTGGCTCATGTGCATTCTGTAAATTCTTAAGCTCATTTGTGTTTATTTACTTCCAGGGGGCTGTGAAGGTAGATGGAGGAGGAGCAGGGAGAAGCGAGCCGGAGCTGTAAAGTAATGGTTCCATCTTTAATGAGCAAGTGGGGAGCGCAATATCTAGTGACAGACAGGGCACCTGCGCAGAGCCTCTGTCACAGTGGAAAGGCTCATCCTAAATCTTGCTCTTATTGCGATGAGCAGCGCGACAATATCTCACTCCAGAGACAGAACTTCAGGTTTTTATGGGTGCTTGGGTAATTGAACAGCATGAGGTAAAAAGTTCTAATCCACTTATCCGTAAAGGAAGTGTACCCAAACTAAATGACTGGTGAATTCACACCGGTATTTGGTCTTTACCCCCGTCTCTGCTGCCTTTCTCTCATAGTATTTTGTCACTGTGATATGTTAGTGAAGCAGCAGTGTTTGGCACTGGAGTAATGGCATCATCTACACTACATGTGTGCTGGTGTAAATAAGCCTGTCAGATTCATATGTAACAGAGAACTGAGGAACGGTGGCAGTGCCACTTTATAGCCCCTCAAGCCACACTTGTCAGGGAAACTGACCCACAAGACAGCTCGGACGGCAAGGACAAATGGGCTTTGTCTCTGTAGTTTACAATTACCCAACAGAGAGAAGGACTACATAGCATTTTCAGTCTCTAAAGCAGCCCAGAGAAATATCAGCTGACACAGACTCACGGCTGCTTTTGCCAGAGCTGAGGAGAATCTTACAGCATAAAATACAAAAACTGTCAGACTTTTACTTCAACAATCAAACAATCCTGACAGGTGCATAAAGCAACAAAATGTGAGAGATCCTAATATTGATTAGAAAGAAATAAATCATTTCCCAGATTTACAATAAATCACTTATAGATGTCCTGCAAATATAAATATAATTACAAATCACTTTTCTCCTTTTGCTCTGCTTTAATGTATCATGGTAATTTCAAATTAAGTACTTAAGATGAATGCAAAGATAAAGGAATCCATCTATGTACTTCTCTCAATTAGAAGCCATAAATCCCCCTAGAGTTATGATACTTGCAATCACTTTAGCATGTCTCATTTATGTTTTGATTAAAAAGGATGTCTCTGTAAGAACTGGAGGGCTTTCACAGATGAAATCCAATTAATATTCAGCATTAAGACCCAGCAGGGATTCACTTTCTAAGCAGGAAATCCTCAACCCCCTGTGCAGCCTTGCTGGCAAATCAAACGTGCTTTCAAAACACCGTAATTACAGTGTTGCCACAGAAAAACAGACTAATAAGAACAGTTTGCTTAATTTATCTGTGAACAACAGTCAAAGAAGCACATACATCCCACCCATTGTCCAGCAGCAGAAACCTCTGCACTGAGTGCTGGCAGCCTAACAGTGACAGCTCTGTAACAAGTCCAGTGCACAGCAGAGCCTAGAGGTCGACTCTGCCAGCACTTCTTTCAGAGGCACAAGTTCACATGCTCTCTCCTCTCTAGGGACAGACATGCACAGATTCAACTTGCGACACGTGACAGCCGCTTGTCTCAGGTCACTCTCCTCCACTATTCCCAGCAGTCCACCGTCACAGATTCCTCAAAAACATGTAACAAACAACTTATAATGCACTTTAAGATGTTGGCAAAAGTTTTGGACGAGGCTCTCATTCTCCAGATTTTAGCCACAAAACAGAAGGGTTGGTTGAATCCTTTTGTCAAGTTAATGTCAGCATGATGGAAAAGCCTGAGGTGCCATGGTGTGTCTTTAAAGTGCTAGTTATTCCAACAAACAGTCGAAAACCTAAAAAGATGTTAAACTTACAATGATAGCTTGTAGAAAAATTGTGCTGTTGCTACTTCAGTAATATCCAGTACAGAAAAGTAATATATCCTCATATTTGAGATTTCAGAGTAATAAATGGCTTTGGTGATTAATCCACTATCAAACTGGCTGTTGCTTAATTTTCATCTTAAATCTCTGCACCATTTCAGCACTAAATCTGAAAAGCAAAATACCCTCATTTATTTTTCTTACTTTGTTTTTCTCTGAGGAAACAACTATTGTCATGTGTTGGAATCAAATCATATCCTGAAAACGATGAAGACCAAAAGCCTGTAAAATGTCTCCTTTGATATGTGCAAGAAGCATCTGTCTCTGGCACCTTTGAAACCCAAAGAGAGACATCTGTCTGATCCCATAACATGTCCAAAGATCTTCACATATACACCTCATTCAAACACATGGCAAATGAAGTTATAATTTAAACCTTTTTAAAGCAAAATAAATGTCTCATATTCCCTAATAAGCTTCCTGTTGCACTTTGAAATCTTTGCCAGGGAATGGAATATATTTTTCTCTTTTTGAAATGATGATTGGTCTAGTGTGGACATGGAACAGATGGTGTTATCCACCTCATGGGTAGTAGGAGGTGGAAGGAGCAACAAGTGTGCAATTAAAGGCCTGAAGAGATTCCTTCAGTTCAAAACAGATGCAGAAAGTAAACCAATTCAGCCATATACTGCAAAATTAATAGTTCATACCTGATGCAGAGTTGAATCTAGTGTCCTGATAGATTTTAAAATTAAATCAGCAAGTGCACATGAAAGATAATGAACAGTTCATGCAATTTTAAGGGGTAAGCAATAGGTGGACTGTCCCCTAATGAACAGTTTCTGCATACACATTTCAGAGGTAATCATCCTACAGCACTACAATTATTTATCTAGCAGTTTTTTCCCCTCACTAAACTAATGCTGAGAAAAGATTAATAATAACTCAAACTGGATTTCAAATGAGTTTAAATGAAAAATTATGCAACACATGTTGTTAGCAGCACATTATTTTTGCTGTACATCTTTCAAGAGCTTTTTCTACACAAGATGGCATCGCAAATGGACTACTCCTTACTTGTGTGTGCAAGAAGCGATGGCCTTGCTCCGTCTTTCGTTCAAGCTGAGTCAGTATCAATCCTATATCTAATAACAGTAGGAGCAAAAATAACATCCCTCACTCAATCCTTGACCTTACAGCGCGAGCAGTCTGTTTGGTTAAAAGGTACAGCTATCACATAAAAGTGGATTTTTCTTTTGGATCAGTTGTCATGGAAACCAAACTAAACAAAAATGGCAACAGAAAACAGTCTAACAATTAATTGCTGTCATGGACTTATACCCCTCCCTCTCCTTTAAATAAGCCCATATTTAAGGGTGTTCTTGGCTACAGGCTGTTTAGACCAATAAAAGACAATGCAAGCAGGTTTTCAAAGCAGCAAAGGAACTGCCTTTGGGCAAGGAACTATCTCAGCACGCGTAGAGCTGGAGGAGAGACACAATTACCATAAAACGATAGGGTCTATGCCACTGCTGAAGCGCCACACAGGGCACAAAGGAAGTGGTGAAACATTTACTGTAGGTCACGCCGAGTTCAAATTCACACAGATACACCAGTGCAAGCCGAGGATATCACAGATGATATATCAGTTTGTTAACAAGAATGGCACAAATATGCATTAACAGTGGATAACAGAGCCATGTCTGAAATTAAAAAACAACTTGCCTGCAAAAGACTAATGGTTCTATGATGGTTATGTCACAAGATAAAGTTACCGTCATCTGGACCCTGCTTTGCAGCTTTAAAATCACATGCTAATTTTATCTGCCTTGCTTAAGTATGTAACTACAACTATTAGTTTTAGATTCACTGTTAAGCTTGGCTGACTGTGAAGTCTCTGTTGCTCCCATAAGCTAGCTGCTATAATGATAATCACTTTAATTTGGCCAAGTATGTTATAGACACAAGGAATTTGTCTCCATTTCAGAACTGAGGCAACATCTGCGGTGCCATTGGTGCAACCTGGGGTTCAGTGTCTTGCCCAAGGACACTTCGACGTGCAGACTGCAGGCACCATGAATCAAGCCTCCAACCTTCCAAGTGGGGAAACGGCTGCTCTACCCTGGAGCCATAGCCGCCTACAAAACGGTAACAAGATGCACCTGTGCTGAGAGTCTTGGCAATAAACACTTCTTAATAAATCTCTGCAAGTGCATAGATTAATCAGAGTAGGCAGCAAATACAACCACCCCAGAGTGAGCTTTTGGATGTCTAAAATATAACAGGTGATTCTGTCACACTGCAAAGGTTTTAAGTGAACGCCAGACAAATACAGTGACCCTATTTCTATTTAGCTATTAGCAGTAAGGACCTTTACATATCTCTGCTTGAACCAATAGAGTAAAATGCAATAATTCATGACTAATGTTTGAAGATATAATCAGTTGCAAATTAGCTCCATCATACATGTACCCTGATGCCCCAGGTGTATGTGCAGCATCCATCTTTTTTCATAAAAAAAGATGGATGCTGCAAAAATTATCATGGAAAGGACAAAGTATGAATAATTAGCAAAACAGAGCTAATGACAACAAAGTATATTTTTGCTTTATGTCTTCAGTCCAAACAAATGTAAGCCAAAGCTCTCAGGGTTTCATCAAACATATCAATATTCAGATGATAACTGCTTTAATCTGTGGCCAAGAGAACCTCACAGAATTCCTCCAAACTCCACAGGGGCTTTCCAAGTCTAATTAAAAATCATAAGAATATACAGTATGAAGTAGTGGATAATAAATTTCAATTGGCCTTCCCATTTATAATACACTACATGAGCAGAGTTGACCTTCTTGGATGGAAACAAAGCAAAGGAGGAAAAATGATATGGCAATATCATTGTAGAAGCCAATGCTTAACTTGTTCTCTGGGGTCCACTGATAATTCATATAATATGCTTGTATATGTATGAGAACTTTGCATTATTATAGCGCTGTCTGTGTGATCCCTCAATTCAAATGAATGAGCGCACTGTACCTAGTTCTCCACACCAAACCCCAGCTCCTATTTCCAGCACACTGCTGCACTTCTTGATGTTCAATACAGCAATGCAAAAAAACTGGAACATTCTTCCTAGCTGCAGAAAATACATTTTACAATACCAACTACATTTCTCTTGGTTTAGTAGCTATCATCTGGTTCATAGTTGCAAAATTAATCTATAATATGTCCCGTGTCAGTAGCATGAAAATAAAAATCACAGGTTTTACACTTTTGGGAGGCACTATTCAATAGCGCTCTGTTTTATTTCCAATCTTACCATTTGCCATTTTTAATCAAACCCTAAGCAAACACCATCACCAAAATATCCCTATTAAAGCTTCAGTACAATGTGGGGAGCTTTAGGTAAAAAAATTAATGTATTCATTGATGGAAAGAAATAATTTACAGTCTTCCAAGCAGCTCTGTGAGGCCAGATTTAGGGACAACAGTACTTTGAGCTAAATATTACTGTGAGCATATTTGCTAACATATGGATTCTAGCAGGTATGGTCCCTATTTCAACTTGGTTGTGTGTTAGCATGCTAGCCTTTTCTTGTTAGCCTGAAACACAAAGTACAACTGAAGATGATGAGAATTAGTTAAATACAGACAAAAGTGAAATTTTGTCCCGATGACTTTGCTATATGGAAACTGGTGCCATTACAATACATCCTGAGGAGGGCAAGAATGTCTGTACCACATTTCCTGACAATCCATTAAACAGTTGAGACATTAAAACAACAACAGTAAAGTCAGTAGGATTCACTGTCTAGAAACCATCAATGTTTGTACCAAATTTGTGGCAATGCACTCAGAGGTTGAGATATTTCACTGAAGAGGTGAAAGCTTTTACCTGCTGGTGGCGCTAGAGGAAAAGTCAGGGGCCATTTCACTGCAATCCACCAAACATATTTCATGCCCACATTCCAGTCTGGAAATCCACACCACTAGCACTGCTAAAGACAAAACAATTTACTCCAGCAAAACCAACAGCAATTTCTATTAATGTTATAAATTGGTAGGTATAAGCTGACACTGTGAGGAAAGAACAATTACAGAAGATCTTCAAAATCAAACTGTATTCCCTCCCACCTGCAAACTCCACTACTTACCATTTCCATAACCAATCTGCAGTAGGCAATCATGTTTAAAAGACTAAACACTGTTCATGTTTGTGACTTGATGAAAGATGGTAGTCAAAAGGTCAAAGACAAAAACGGGGCTCACCGCAGAGGGATCAGTTCAGGAGGATACCCCTGTGTGTCTATGGTGGGTCCCCTTGGGAGAGAACGCACCAAAAGGCTTTTTTTTGAACTCAGCAAGCTACAAAGAGAGACCACCTACATCTCCCCTGATTCCATGAAAACAGACAGCACCAAGCTTAGAGACGCCTACACCTCATTCACTGAGGCTCCCAGGAGTCCATTCAATACTGTGCACTCTGGGTACAAAACTAATTTAACATTCAGCTAAAAATATTTAATCAATAACCTGCTGACTGGGTAATCTGTAAATTGACAGATAACAGCTCATTAGGCATGTAACTAAATAATCACACAGGGAAAAGTCACAAGGTGGATCACTGAAATAATTAACCATACATTAAGGTAAAAAGATCACATCAATACAGGCGGCGAATAAACATTTTAGTATGTACAGTATAATTGACTGTCTTTTCAATATTGTAAATGATACATGTCAGATTGTCTGCCAATTATAGTTTTGCCTACAAATACCTCAAAATATGTACGTTGCCTAAACATTTGTCAAATGTCATCAAACCTGGATACAAAGTTCCATAGACTGACATTTCCATCAGGCAGCTTCTTATTAATGCAAATGAAGGTGTGTTTTAACAGACAGACGTACCACACAGAAGCCCCACTGCCTTGCTCTCACTTTTCATTAGTGTTCTATAATCTACATTTTACTTAATGAGGTGTCATGTACAGTTTATATAAAAGATATGACCTTATTAAACTGTGAGGGTTAAGAAAAGATAAATGGCAAGACTGAACTGAATTTGCCTGTGACATCCATGGGACAAGAGGGCCTCACTCTGTTCATAGATGTCATCTGTGGCTCTATTCAAATGGTGAATCTGAATATGCTATATTAAACATGTTAATATTAAACATACTCAAAACTGGTTCTTTTTATTATTGGCTTAAGAAACAATCTGTCAAAATGTTACATTTTCACTCAAGTGCAGAAAACATTCAGATTTACAGTGAGATCAATTATAAACAAATGAATCTTTTAACTACAACTGGATTCCCTGAAATGTGCATCGCATGCACAAAAGAACCCACAAAATGTATTGATGGACTTTTAATAGTAACTAAATAGTACTATTTTTGCCATAAATGCAAAAGCTGAGAGCCTATTTCCCAAAAAGCCAAGGTGCTCTTTAAATCAAACTGTCTTCATGAGACCACTTCAAGCTTTCCAAACCCGATCTTGTAATTCTTCTCCTTTAACTTGATTTTTGACAGCCAATTCAATTAGGCTGGATATATGTGGGTGTAAAAAAAGGAAACATGACAAACTCGAAGATGGATGGCAACCTTTGCTTCACCATTTAAAAAAAAAATAAATAAAATAAAAAATTGCAGTATATTGAAGCTCAATCCATTGGCATATTACCAGCAACAGCAAAATGAAAAGAGCTTGATCTCCAGTGCCAGACAGGGTCATAGCTAATCACCTTCTGTGGTTCGGTTGCTTTTGAAAAGGATCTGCATGCTAGATTTTCATTTTGGGCTGCCATTGGTGAAGACGATATTTGGTATACTCTTAACTAAAAGCTTATCTAACAAAAACTAAAAATGAAACTGAAGGCAAACTGAGAATGTTTTAATTTGGTGTTTCGTTTTCCAAAGGTAGGGCACAGTGACTCATCAGCCACCTGACCTTAACGGCTGTCTGCAGGGACGTGTTGTCTGGCCAAGCCCCTGTTGGAGTCGCTGGGCACATGGGAGGAGCTGACCTGTTGGTAGATGAAGGAGTAGAGATTGACGTCAGGGCGCCGACCGAGACAGCTCTTGCACACTGTGCTGTAGTACCGCCCCAGCAGATCATACACCTCCCCTGTGATGAAGACAAGGAGAATGTGTTAGTCGTTTACTCTCTACAGTAGAAGGCAAGTATAATGTGGACATGTTTACAGGATCAATAATCAGCCAGCATTCTGTTCTAAGATCAGGTAATTTACAGCTAAATTCTAAGAGGGAATATTATTCCAGTTAACCAAGTTATTATTTCATGCAGCATATCCTCGGCAGTGCAAATCAAAAAAAAAAGTGCTCAAAAGAAACAGTTGCACATCAACAAGATGCAGGCAGGATGGTTGTTTGCTTTACCAACACTGATGTTCCTCTGACTGAGAAAAGTGTGCATGTTGTGGACATCTGTCATGAGCTGGCTGTCACCAAAGGTGAAGTAGGCCACATCTCGGCCCGCCTCAGCAGCTGCCAGCATCTGGAGCAGAGCTGGAGGAAAAGAAAGGCTGTGTTAAACCACAACAACAAGATTTGTTCACACAATTTCACCTTCTTAATTGTAAAATTCAGTAGATGATATTACTACGAAAGGTAAGAGGCACTAGCCTCTGTGGCATGTACAATAAAAGGTAAATTGCAATAATAGAGCTCACCCCCACAGAAAACTCTGGATGAGAAACAAAGAGAGGCCAAGTCTGGCCCCAGAGAGCTGTGAATATTTTAAGAGACTGGAAATATGTCTGCTGATTAATGAAGTTTGGGACAGTGGAAAGTTAATGAGCAAAACTGAATCAACATTTTCAGAATAGGGCTAAGATGAATATGTCCTCACTTCAGCGGTTTCTCTCCTGCTCCATTTTAAATGCTGTTTTCAAAAATCATTTGACAATTAAAAATAGGTGGCTGCGTGAGGCCATGGAAGTTAAACCCAGGAGGAGAACAGCATCTGAATTATGAAGCTCTTCCTGGGAGACATTTCATTAAACAGACAGTTAGTGATGGCGCCTATGATGGACTATACCCTGCTAATTAACAAATATGCATGGCTGTGTGCACAGTTTGCAAGCACAAGGGCTCTAAATGGGGTAGAAAGTGAGAAGCAGAGCTGCTACTGCAACTGGTTAGCATAAACTCTCCTGAAGCTCCCTGCTCAGTGCTGGTGACACAAGGCTCAGACAAAGTGCTGCAACAGATTGATGGACTCCAGCAGGCGATCAATTTCGCTATTAATGGAACATATTAACTTTGTCATTTGATCAATATAAGGAAGGTGACGAATAAGCCTTAAGTAAATGAATGCATTCCTGGATGACAAATGGATGCCCACGCTGATCTGCAGAAGCTTTACAGTCTGAAATGCATTGCTGTATTCAGGTAGAGCCACTTAAAAAGCCAACACAGCACATTTCTGGGTAAGATCTACTGATGATGGCGTTACATCATTGCTTACCTTTCAGACGTGCATCACCTCCAAACACCCCACAGCCCCAGTTCCCTGTAGCCACAGCTGCAAGGTTTTGGCTTCGCTCCTCAGGGCGGGCAAAGCCACAGTAGGCCTGAATGAAGACAGAGTAAAAGGAGGCAGTAAATTAGGACAGAAAAGGAAAACACAAGTCATTATGATAGGACAGGCGTTCTGTAGCAGACACTTCATATAACACAGAGGAGGCAAGTAACATTTTCCTTGTCCAAAATCATTCACTTTCCTCTCCATGGTAAATGCTTTATAGTTTACTCAGTAGGGAGCAGCACATACAAAATGATCATCATAATACATTTTACAAATCATGTCATTTCTTAAATTCACACCTATTCCCTCAGTCTCATTCCCACTGGTGTGAAACTGATGTGGCTTTTACATATGGACAATCCCAGACTAAACCCATGTGCATGAACAAGAACATTTGACGCCACATGTAGGATGGCTCTTACATCACATGAGAAATGTTGAATATAAGATCTAAATGGGGCTGGACATTAATTTTCCCATTAGAAATTAAGTGAATAGTGAAAATGAATTGTAAGAGCCCATCCTCCCCATGACAGTTTATAAATTCTTCTTGTGAAAGGGCAGATATGACAGTTAGCTGAACAAAATTCGAAGCAGGATTGATCTTCATGTTGATGCATTCTTCACACACACTTGTCAGAGTTGTCAAACTCCTTTACGCTTTCTGATGGCAGGCTTGACAACATCAACAACTTGATTTTCTATTACAGATGGACATCCCTATGTGGGATCATTGCACATACAGATGGATTATTTAAAAAAAAAAATAGTTAAGTAAAAATAATAATTGTGATTAATCACCCTGAGGTCAATTATGTTAATTAAAATTCATTCTGGGCCTAATGGACATTGAAATGAATAGGATTAAGCCTATTTCTACATATGATAATCCATCAGTCTGAACAACACAACATTATTCAAATGTTTATCCTGATAAAAGTAAACAAGTCTATGCCATCTCAGCCAACATTTGTATTGAGACCAATTATCAACAAAATGGACTGATAACAAAAAGATCGTGGTAGCCGGCTCTCACACTTCCACTGCCAAGAATTATAAAAACCATTTGTCTAAAACAAAAAACACTTATTAGCACTCGCTGTACAGTTGCTAATACCCACTTTCAAAAACCTAGCATCATGTTTTTGCTCTCAGGTATTTTACAGTCTGATCTACAGTGTCAAGTACAACAGCAAAAGGAGCGTGCCCTGCAGAGTCAAGAACCTGAACAGGAGGACAAAAACACTCAAGCAGGAAGAAATACTCTTAAAGTAAAAAACAAAAACAAAAAAACACCTTGTTGAGTTCTCTGTTGATTTTGTCCGGATGAAACTGTTCAAGAAAGTTTCTGAAATGCAGTGCGTCAATGGCTACAATCTCTGTGCATCTTCTCTGCCAGCCATCTCTGAAACAAATCAAAGAAATGGTTTGGCACTATTTTACCTACAACAACATTAATGGGTGTTAGTCAAACAGGGCAATGATTTATCTTAGCTCCATCCATGTCAGAAATAAGAAAGCAGCAGAAATAGTCAAGATAAGTGAAACTGTCCTCCATTGAGTCATGCCCTTAATAGTGCTAAACTATTTGTAACTCAAGGGTTTAAACATAGCATTTAGTTATTATTTAAAGCATCTAGGAGTAATAAATACCTAGGAGTTGTGTCCTGGTGGCTACCAGCCCACTGATAGGTCTGAGCATAGCCGGTGTATTTACTGTACTGCTCCGTACCTGGCGGTAATAAACAGGGACGTTAGTCATACACCATGGCAAAGCGTTGTCATAACATTAATGTACATTTTTAAACATGGTCAGAATGAAAAGAATAATGTATGTAGCAAAGCTGCAGTTCAGGTAAAATTACAGTGATTTAATTGGCACATAAAATTCAGCTCAGTCACCAATGAAGCTAAATAAAAACATTGTTTATAGGAAATAAGAAAAGGCTTTCACTTCTGGTGTAATAAGCAAA
>NW_018127949.1:3280886-3286211 GCF_001952655.1 Monopterus albus
CAAACATGTAAGAACTTTTTTTTGGTTGGTCACCTTTTTACAATTATACAACTGACACACATATCTTAACTTGCACCCACATTTATATTGACACTGAACTCAGGGCTCTTAGGTTATTAGGACAAGTTATGGACAAAATGTAAAGAATGTTAAATTCGCTAGGAAATAACACTATCACCATAAAACTAGATAGCCTTGTGTTAAAACACCTGACCTGTACTGGTCCTCTAAAAATATCAAGAGCAATAATCAACCATATTTGCAGTTAACAGAACAACCGTCAAAAACAATATAAATTATGCTTTTGTTTTGTTTTTTTTATTCAGCCCTTTTGTCATTTAAAATTTATTAGTGGTGGGAAGCAGGTCTGTCTAGGCCAGGGAAAGATGTGTCTGGTTATTTGAAATTATTTCTTTATAACAAATAGGCTGCATAAAAGTCAGCAGATATAATTCACCATGTTGCAGAAGGTTGTTCTATTCATGTGTAAATACATCAAAACAAAGCATCTTATATTTGTGGTGGATCAGATTCTGTAAAAGGTCATAAGCACATCTCATTGCAATATTGAGCCAAAACTAGGCAAATGTAAATGTTTTACTACGGTAATACTGTCAAGGTCTTCATGTGAAGAAACAAGGATTACTATTTCTTGCACAGAAAAACAAAAAAAAAAAACAACTGTTGTATACAGTAAGAATAATGTCATGAAATATTGGATTCCACCACTGGTTTCGCTGACAACCACTTTAAAACATGTAAAACCATATCCACACTGACAGGGAGATTTTGTGCTGAGCCTAGAAAGATTTCTCTCCATCACTTTCTACTGCTTGCATCATCTTGCTCATACTTCCTGATCAGCACTGCCATCAATGAATCATATGATTTCTCCTTGATACTATTTATACTTCTGACCGCCCCAGTGGCAGTTGGAGAACTAGCAATCAAGAAAAATTCAGTTAAGCCTGAGTACTTTTGCAAATTTCCATGCAGACGTAGGATCCATTAGCTTCTCTGCTGTATGCCAGCACATATCTCAAGGGAATATGATTTACCACATGGCCACAATGCAGCTAAGGCTTGAACTTTTACAATGGGGGACAAGAAATACAGGAAGGGTTTAATAAAGATGATGGAATCAGAGAGTCCATTAGCGGAGCAGGTCTAGGGCAGGTTTTCTCTTCCAGCAATAATTAATTCTAGGCCCCAGTAATAGAGTTAAGTGGGCATAAGTGGAGGCCAGTGAGACATGGCCAGCACAGAGCCTGAAGGTGACTCCACCAAAGCGAGAAGACCTGAGGCCGTGATATGACTGCTGATCAGGAGAGTGGGGGCTCTGTTACCTCACTTCCTACTCCAATCCAACCCACTTATCATACAATGTTAAGGCAGTTCATCTATATATAGGTGATGTATTTTAGTCAAGGCAAATGTCCAGTAAAACTAGATGGAAAGCTGGAAGTCATATAGCATTAATTCAACATTCAATGACTGTGTTAAAGCTCCCTGTGAACAAAATATTTTTTTGACCTATCACTGACACCTCATTGGGTTTCAGGCTGTGCCCCATGATCAGTATCACCATTCTTTGGCCCAAACTTACAGTACATTTAAACTGACCCAATATGCCTTAAAGCCAATTTTAACTCCTACCTTACCCTCACCCAAGCCAAGAGTAAATACTAACCTGCCTTATATCTATACATTGCATCTGCTTAGGATAAGCTGCCATGGCCCGTTCAATTTGCTTTATAGGCACTTGGCTCCACTGATATCAACATGAGACAAAGACCTAACGAATCATTAACACATTTGGGGGCAGAGAAAAGAAGCTTTAAATACAATGCTGTCATATTATCACCTTATAGAGCTGATATGGTCAACCTCTCAGCAAGCAGGTGCTTATTTACACATGCAGCAGATATAGACTAACAGCACTGGAGTGATAATTCTGTCCATTTGGTGAATGTTAAGTCGTCTTTCCACCAACTTTTGAGGAAAATATCAGGATGTTTTACTGGAGGATGTACAGAATATAGGAAATTAAAGGTTTTGCCTAGTCTTTTCCTGTGTTCGCATATTGTGATCAACTTAGATGAATCTTGTGGATTCCCAATGATGGATTGAGATCAGGTGACTGCATACAAGGCTGTCTGACACTAGTATTCTACTTGTATTAAGAAAAACGAGCTTAGTGTGAGATTACCTTTATGTTATTGTAGAATGACAACTAAATAGCTTTCTAACTTTTTCATCAAATGCAATCAAGAAGCTAGAGTACAACAGTCTAGACAAACAACAAAAAAAAAAAAAACAGACAGGAGCCATCAGCCTCCTGCTGGGACTCATCCAGTCTAGCTCTTGTTACAGGGCCTGATGGTCTGTACCAGCTTTGTTGTTGCCACCCTTCAACACTGAAGTACAGTCTGTGGGGATTACTCAACAGAAAGACCCAACAGAACAATCAGGGCAGCCCAATCTCCAACTCCCAACTGATACAACTCTCTCCTCTGCTGCCAATCAAAATTGTGACAAGGGCTGATTCAGAAAACAGACAATTGCCACAATCATCCTTTAGGCTCTTGCTGAGCCAGGATGGGGTAAACTGAAGGCATGCAATGTGTACTCCATGCTGTGTGTGACAAGAAACACTCACTATGTTTCTTATGTCAAATTATAGGTCCAGCAAGGGAAAAGTGAACTTGTAGCATTATCAAGCTGATTTAGATCAACAGACTAAATCCTGAATGGAAAAAATCAGGATTTTTTTCAGTAGAAGGTTTAACAAAGTGTGAGAGAATTTATGATCACTGACCTGTAATAATCAGACACTCATTATGATACAGGGCTTCAGTGAAGAGGCGAGAAGCAACCAGCTCAGGGTTGATCAGAAAACGAATTTCCTCTTGGACTAAACCAGAACTGGTGACTCCTCCCCCAACAAACCGATTGGCAAAGTCCACCTGTAAATCACAACTGATGGATGAGAATCAAGAAAACACTATGCTCTTACATATGCTTTGATAAAAAGAAAAACCATCCACAGATTTTTTTTGTCACATGCACAGCTTTCTTTTACTGTGAAATGATTTATAAAACCTGGACAACAGGAGGGGGAACACTCATGAAAGGGTCTCAGTCCTTTGTCTTTTATTTGTGACAGAATCTCTGACAAGCTGATTGGGAGGGCGGCCTGAGGTGCTCACGTTACTCAGACATTTGTCCCCTATGCCAAAACAAGCTCTCCCCAGGAGCAGCATTTAGGTGCACCGCTGCCAAATGTCAAAGAAAGAGAGCAGCCCTACAATCCCAAGTAAACATCTCCCTCAAGTCATAACATGCTGCTAAACCGATGCTGCCTGTGATTTCTTTTGCTCCTGTTCTTTCAGGTTCCTTCAGATCGATCAGTGACTGATATTTACTTGTTTATTTCAGTCCGTTTACGACTCAAAAGAAAACCTCATTGTTTCAGTTAAGACAGACGTGACAACTCATTGTTTTAGACAGAAAGCAGCCATGTGGAACATACAGTATACAACAATTTCACATCTGACGGTTGTTGCTCATTGGCCTGCAGACGGGCCGGCCCAGCCCTGTTTTAGCCCCAGGAAGAGGCTGCAGAGAGGAGAGCAGCAGTCTGAGAGCAGATCTCCCCAAACTGGTCACTCAACTTTGGGACAGCAAGCCAGTGTCCAAAATCTGCACTGACAGGCCGTCAGCATCCTCCCACCCCCACCCCAGCAGAGCATCCATCAATCTGGGCCAAACCCTCCCCTGGAGCTCGTCATGTGTACACATCAACTGTCAGTTTGTGGCAACTGGAGGCAAACAAAAGGTGAAAGGCAGAGCGGGCCATCCTGACAGTGTAGAGGAAGCATGGCAGACAAACAGAACAGAGGAGGCTCAGAGGCCTCGACCCCAGTCCCTGCACACGCTCCCTCCGACATGTCACAGGCTCCCTCAAAGGCCTTTTTAGCAGTAGTAAGCAATCTGGTTGAAAGCCTCCAGAAGGTGGTGCAGTCACTGGGTATAACAGAGGGAAAAGAAAACTAGAACAAAGCAGAAGGATGAATTTGTCTCAAACCAAGGGCTCCTTCAAATTAAAATCCCCCTAAAACCACTATCAAATCCTCTTTCCACAAGTGAACACCACTGGGACATTTCTCCTCTTCTACATCTTACCTGAAGCATTCCATGACCATCATCCTCAATGGTCCCTTCACAAGTAATGTGCAGCTTCGTAAGCGGAATCTGTGAGCTGAAACACAAAAAGGGAATTGCTTTCCATTTATCGACAATGGTTGAGATGATGGATCTTTGCTTGCTTCCAGCAGGCTACCAGCTCTAGCATACTGCAGGGATTTTTGGCAGAAACACTTTACAGTACTACTACTTCCTTTCTTTAATTACACTGTCAATATACTACACCTTTTCCAATTAAGGGGTTTATCCAAACTTCTTCGTGTGAAAGTTACAAGTCCAGTAGGCTCTGAAAGACAAGACATGGCAAAGTGTACCATGTCAAAAATGTATCTTACTTCACAATGACAGTGTTAATGCAACATTTTAAATTCCTCATGAAAATGAAAGCTGAACACTTACTTTGCTCAGTGACACTTTTAAAATAGCACATCAATGTTTTCAGCTTCTCGATCTTTTTTGAAGAGAGACCTTCAAACAGCCTAAAAGCAAAGACAAATGGTATATTACATACTACCATATTTTCATAAAAATTAAAAAGCATACTCTTTAAGTAAGCGAGTTACAGGTATAAATGACATTGCAGCCAAACAACCAACTCTTATGAAAAAAAAACTACAGTAAGGACCAGGAAAACAACTCCCTATATAACAAGTGCAACAGAGAAAAGACCTCCACTTTGGCCATGCAGATGTCTTTACTGCTCCTCTGGTCTGTTCTACGATTTTTCACATCTTCTACATTTTCAATTCTTTGAACAAATTCTACAACTATTAAAATGCCTCCAAGAGGAAAAAGAGCTAAAAAATCAGAAGCGAACGAGGATGTTGAAGCAGAAGAGGATTATATTTCAGCGGCGCAAGTAACAGAGATGTTGAGTCAGCAGAAGCAGATGTACACCGCACTGTTGAGCCAACAACAAGACAACTTCAAAAGTTTTGTGCAACTACTTATGGAGACAAATAACAAGAGACTCGACGACATGACCAGAGAAATACAGGAGATAAAAACGAGTTTGCAGTTTATCCAGCGAGATGTGGATGTGATTAAAGCAGCCATGGGTGAACAGAAAATACAAACCAAGGAAACAAGGGATGATGTCTACAAAACTTGTGAAAGTTT
>NW_018127949.1:3289764-3378704 GCF_001952655.1 Monopterus albus
ATGTAATTATGTAAGAATGTTAACACTGTTATATTTTTTTAGTATATTACTTGTGTGGTGTAGAAGAGAATTATTTATGTAGAGATACTGCTTGCAAACCAATGATGTAAGATGATGTCATGGGGTAGGACTGGATAAGTCTGACTTCTTCCTACTCCATTCAAGCATGTACTAGGTATAAGCAAATTGATATTGGATTAGCATTTGTTGGATATGTGTAAAATTATGTGTGTTGACATATCAACTGTCTTTACATGCTTGAAAGAATAAATCAAATCAAATCAAATCAAATCAAAAGTTCAGTCATGCTTAAACTTTTGATATGTTCATTTCTCACTCAGCTTCCCTTTCAGTCACTAGGCGATTATGTAGGAGCTCCTTCACTGTTACGACAGTGGAGTTGCCCCAGGCTTGCCATCACAGAGTCACTTCACAGCACTCGCACACAAAAAGGAACACAGAGGGAAACAGGGCTCCTTCCTTGGGGATACATTAAGAAGCCCTGTGTCCCTTTTAAGCAACAAAGTCCTCAGGAGGCAAAAAGGTCAATACCCCTGAAAAGGTAATGCACAAATGCACACAAAGCTGCTTGTAGTGAAGTGCAATGGGTGAGTCTGAATCCATTTCAGCATTAAGCCCTTCATCTCTCAAGTAAACTCTATGAAGAGCCCCACAGCTCGCCTCACGTGCCAAAATAAAACGAAAAACTTGTGAGCAAAATGAAAGAACGACAAAAGTCTGATGTACTGAGGTCCCCTGAGGGGCTGAGAAACTCATTCATCGAAGTCAACCCCTACAATCATTTCTCTTTTGTCAGTGTGGCCCTAGAAACAATTGTGTGCCATGTAGTCCTCAGGGCTAACTGCCTCTGACATAAGCTAGCCACTAGTGAGAGCAGCTTTTTACTAACAAATCACAGTATGGTCTTTGGGGAACATAATAGTAATACACAATTATATAACATTGACATATTCTCCAGAGATGTGCAAAAAGCTATGATGTAACAGGAAAAGGGTGTAACTGACTAAACTACAGTAGGTACAACAGCTGAGTTTCTGCATCACCAGCAAAAGGAAACTTTTTTTTTTAATGGGAAACTCTGTTCAAACACTTCATAGTAAAAAACTAAAGCTTGCTGGAAAATACTTTAAAATAAAACTGTTAAAGCCAAGAGACGACTGTCTTATTCAATGTAATTAAGAAATCTGTTTTGGCAGCAGGATAAAAAGATGACACTGGCTTCTCTTTCAAATTACAGCAAAACCTTTATGTGAATGAAACACTGAGGCGATTGAACTCCTGCAGCACTCTGCTCAATAACCAATGGCCTTCTCCACCTTCAAAAGCAGTCTTCTGAGTCATCGTTAATCGAATTCCTTCTTCCATTTATGTAATTATGCTGTGATGCCAGCAGAGATGTGGGCCATGACCGAGCACTGATCTCCAGACCGATTCTGTATTACGCCACAGATCTCCACAGTGAAAGTTTGCCGGGGTTAAAAAAAAAAAAAAAAAAAACCAGCCTATTTGTCATTTTTGACCATTGTGAAGGAAAAGGGTTGGTTCTGAACTGTAAATAAATAAAGATATTTATATTTTTTATGCTAGAGCCATAAAATGACAGATAGTATCCCATATGAATAGTCTCTTCTGTGTTTCTTTTGCTGCCTGTTCCCTTCAGGTCATTCATACAGTGAAGCCTTTAAAGAGCAGAAGTCTTAGTGCCCCCTTTAAAAAAAAAAAAAAAAAAAAGGAATATAATGCAATGTAGCTGCATTTTTGTCAATATGCTGTACAAAGGACTATGTGCTTTTCATAACAGAATGCACAGCTGTGGTAAATAATTTATTCTGTAAACAATAAAAATAAATTGAAACATTTGGCTCTGGTAGGCAGAGCATATATAGCTCTCTGCTAAATATGATTACACTATGATATTTTTAAAAGTAAAATGTTTCTAAAAATCAGTGTGTAAATAACTCAAACTGGTCGCCCTGTCTGTAATTAAACTGACATACAACGTAGGCTAAATGCTGGACAGCTTTATAGGCAGTATATAAAATGATTAGTGAGGAAAGCTTATATAGTAGTGGCCCCTCGTGGAAATCAAGCTGGTTGTCACAGCAGCATCATGTACACCCAGATTATATAACTTTAAACATCACGAGTCAATATACCACATCCCTATATTACCTGAAGAAGTTGATGTCTGGGTAGTTGTGGTACGGCGTTTTTCTGGAGCTGCGTTGTGGAAAAGTGCAGAAGAAGGCGTTGGCGAGCAGACAAGCCACCTGCTCCTGAGACATGGTGATGGAGTGGTTCATTCCTTTTTTAAGGAGGGGTATCGGCTAGAGGAGGAACAGAAGTGCAACTGAGGAAGGTCAAACTAATTTGACTGTCAATTTGCCAAACGAGACAACCAAGTGTGCTGCACAAATGCAATAATTTTACATCATTCTGTGCTTCTTTAATCAACCATCATAATTACTGTCAAGGTCTATTCATGTTTACAGGTGATCCATATTTCCATTAAAAGGTTATGGGTTTATAAGTAAACACTGCATCTGTGTAAGCAATTAGGTAATGAAAACAGGGAGAGTCTGTTGCAGCAAGACTAAAGACTAACTGGCTACGAGACGCATCGCCAAAATGATAAATACAGAAACACAGCAATAATAAATACAACAATAACGATGGGCAAGTCTCCAGTAAAAAATCAGCACATTTGTTTGAATTACCAAGCGTTTTAATAGCTTTTTATGTTGTTGTAGGGCAGACATATGAGAATCTGTTTATTTTAATGTTAATTTCTTCCTCAGACAGTTTAACACGATCAAGGACACTTGCAATAGATTAGGTTTAGACTAGCTACTTGATTTTCCTGTTTGCTTGGCTAATGTTTTTACTTTAAGCAACAAATTAATCAAAGTAGAAATAAATTTAACAGAGATGCAGAATTAAAATTAGAGGACTGGCTGCATGGACAAATGAACACAAAAACATTTTAATGAGACTTCTTCAGCTACAAACACACATAGCTACATCATCCTCCCACCAAGGAACAAGAAGAGGACTATAAAACATCTGACCAGTAACAACTGCCATGAGCCTTCACCACACATTTTTTTAATGCCATTTCATAAGATTTGTCATGTTGTGACCTCTGGAATCAACCTGCAGTGGTCATCTACTGTGTCAGTTGGTTAGTGCTGGCTGTTACCTTGGTACAGAGCTCAGATCCTCTCAGCGCTAATTGCACCATGTCTGGCAGCAGGGAGCCAAACAGATGTTCAGCAGCATCACACTCCAGGACCTTGGAGAAAGCAAGAGATCTGTTTATGTTTGCAGTTTTACCACAAAACTCAGCTGTGGCATTATTAGTTATTTGGTCTGATTAGTTTAAGACAAAATGTTTATGTACCATGATAAGGCAAACACAATACTCATAAAATATATGCAATACAGAACACTGAAGGGCAATAACATCTTTTTAAATTGAGTAAAATTACACTGCTGACCTACAGTATTATGTACACAGATGCAAACCTAGTGAAAAATGAAAATCTATATAGCTGGAAATGTCAGAATGATCATTCTCAAAGCAATTTCATCAAGGTTGCACAACCATACCGGTCGTTTAAACTCCTCTTCCGGAAGGAGATGCCAATGACCAAACGTGTGAAACAGAAAGGACAGTGGGTGCCCAGGACAAAGACAAAGAGCCTTGTCTGGTGACTTGGCCTAGGACATTTATATTACGGCAAAGGAAGCCTGACTAAACACTGTCATAAGTAATGACCTGGGTGACATCATAAACTGCTCCTATGGGCATAACAAATGAAGGCAGTTGACAGGGTGAGACGGTGGATATAGCTGAGGTAGTATCAGGTCAGGTTCTTTAAATCAACAGAAGACAGTGCATCAAATCAACTGAACCAACTCTCTTTATGTCTTAATACAGGTCTGTACATCACACCAAACTGACAAAGTAATCAAGATGAAGGGGTGTGGGCAGTGAGAAACCAGAGCTCCCATATAGATTTAACACAGTGTCTCACGCTTCTGTTTTATTCCCCACAGGTCCAAAGCAATAAAGCAATCTGCCTGACTACGTATCACCTGTAAAAATAAAACACTTGCATGCTCATAACCGTAAATACAGCACTGGTTGGGGCAGAGAAATGAACAAAAGTGACGCTGTCCGTCAACAGCTTTTCAGTTATTCATAAGGTGTGCGTGCAGAGATGAATATTCAATGAAGGTGCTGGGCCTGTCACTCCATGCCATTCATGTCTACTTTTCTCTGACATTCAAAATCATCCTGCTACAGTGTCTCTAATCTAGCATCTCCAGGGGAAAAGTAAAAATAAAAAAAGAGGTTCACTGCCCCCATTTGCCCCCATTTTAATTGTTTGTTGCAATGGAAATAAACATTTAGGATCATGTGCAATCAGCTGTTAAACTTCTAAATTCTGTGATTTTTATGAGCATATTTCTATCAATAGACACCTGATATGGTGCAGGCAGCAAAATTGCTGCTGCCCCTTCAGCAAATTAGACTATAAAAATACAGATGATTATTAAATTAAGCTGTGAATGGATTCTGTAAGTCACAGATGCAGTAAACAGTCTTGGTTAGGATGAACAGTGCATGTCAATTTTGAAATAGCAGTGAATAAACAAGATTAATTATATCTGTGTGAGCTACAGTACAGTGACATACTGTATGTGGTTCTAAAATGTTACTTGCATCTAATATGAAACATAACCGTGAAATTATAACTTGTCATTTTCACAATTTTTCAGTAAAATAGGAAACCATCCAGTACTGTCGTTTACTGAAGAATCAATCAGTGATGCTGATATACAATCTTCACATCAACCAACAAATTGTGTGAGCAAATGTTATTAGCTACAATTTATGTGGCACCTCACTAAAAATCCAACTCTGTGCTGTTTTGTTTGATGGTACCTGACATTCTGCAGCTTGGCAAAAATCTTGTTTTGCCAATTCAGTAGTTGTGGCGCAATTCAAATCCAGCAGCAACAGCAAAGTTTGGCCTGTGGTTAGAGTTTCTCAACATATTCCTATTTTATCTAATAAAATTCCCATTCTAATATGATTTATGACGTACATATGGCACACAATTGTTTCAGCAGTATGAAGCATTCAGTAGGGTGTAATATTTATTTCTGACAAGTAACTAAACTTGACCTTTTGGCAAAAAATGTAATTATTTCTCCAGACTCCCACTGTACCTCTGAAGGGCTACAACATTCTCTTGCATGAAATCCATTATTGATATTGTGTAAAATATCAAATGCATTTGACATACTGATATTAAATGTACATTTTTCCTGAAATATGAGATATCATAAAAACACACAGGTGATGTATTCTACAAAGTGGATGAGTGTTCCCTTACTATCAGGAAAATAAAGCCCATTATTTGTCTCTCTTACAGGTTCTGTATGTCTTAGCCTATATGAAACGCTCATATCGCAATGCAGCCCATCTCTCCAGACAGAATATTCCCATCTCCTTTGTGAGCTAGACAGTAGTACAGCCCTCCTTGATTTTGTACACAGGATGACGCAGAGTGCATCAAGACAACAGATGATGGATGGCCTCCAAACCAGGCTGGAGAAGACACTGACAACTCTGAGCAATGACCAGTGAACCGACAGTGCTCTGGCCATCATGATGAAACACAGACCCATTTTTCCCCTTGGCTGGTAAAGAAATGACTTAGATGGGGACAGTAAAAAATAAATAAATAAATAAAAATCACATAAACACCACCTTTAATATACAACCTTATTATCTGAGGGTCAGAACTCCACACAGCCAGAGAGTATGAAGACTAAATATGTGCAAATGAAATCACATTCTTTTGACCAACTCTGAGCAAGTCTGGTGAATCTGTAATGTATTGATGTAAGGCTGCAAAAACATAAGGAGTGCACTCACAAACACATGATGCTCGAGAATGTGTTGAAACCATAAAGAACAAACCTTTCCACAAAATCTATTAACATTTTATCCCAGACATACCCAAATAATTACTTTAAAAATAGATATTTCTCACTAATTCTATATTCTGTACCAAGATAAAACTAATTTAGTGTCAAATGTAACATCTATATCACTGCCTCTTACAAAAACTGAAGATATTACCATGACTAACTAATGAACCAACAGGACTTTCTTTGACATGAGCTCTGCGAGAACCGTTATAAGACGTCATCTGCAGGGCATTAAGTGTCATGAATGGGCAGCTAACATTTCATAAGGCTCCAGTTAATCCTTTAACATCTTCAACACATGTGCTCATCTGTGTTTACAGTACATCTACATGCTAGCATTAATTCAATGACTCTTCCAAAAAAATAATTTTCTTGGAACAAAAGAACCTCCAGTGGCTTCCCGGTTCAGTGAAACTCATAAAAAGATCAGTAATAACAACAGATATGTATATTGCTTACCTTAGTGCAGTACAACTCTAAGGCTGTGAAGTCCCATTTCTTGGCCTGGGAGGCACTGTATTTCAATATTGCATTCTGTAAAACACAAATTCAATAATTATTTTGAAAACAAACAAACAATCTAAATCAGTCTGAATTGACATTTTATGCCAGAATTACTACATATGTGTATTAAACAACAACAACAACAACAACAACAAAAACCAATATCAGAATTCTGAGTGCACTGCCGTGTTCCTCTGTTTCTGAGCTTATGGTGCCATCTTGTGGTACAGCCTGGTAACAACAGCAACAGCGCAGTGTGCACAAAGTCAGATACATTAAGGTCTTGCTATTAAAATGATGCAGACATGAAACTTGCCTTCAGCTCACAAGGACTTGTGAATTTCTTGCTTAATGCTTTCTTGATCAACTCCCACCGACTCTTATTCTGTCGTTCTTGTGTTTCCTGTGAAAGCACAAGTTTCATTATATCTCTGTAGGGTGAACTCAGCCTAGCATTTTTTGTTCAATAATTAATAATTTTGCCTGTTTCTTGCAGTGATTTAATCCATTAATTTAATAGTATTGTGTCTCATCATTTACACAGTCATTTCCTTCCCACTGTGTCTCAACTATAGAT
This sequence comes from Monopterus albus, assembly GCF_001952655.1. NCBI lineage: Eukaryota > Metazoa > Chordata > Actinopteri > Synbranchiformes > Synbranchidae > Monopterus > Monopterus albus. The sequence goes on from NW_018127949.1 coordinate 3,296,873, forward strand.
TTGACACACAAACATATAAACAACATGAAAAAATGCTTAAAACATAACACCAGCCTGGACATACTGTAGTGTTCATCCTATCACCTTCAGTCTATAACATGCAGTCAGGCATATACTGTAATGTGATTCCACTTTTTACATGAATAATAATCTTTATAACATAGTCTATGACTCCAACAGTTTTTATACTGACAGGTCTATAAGCACCTGAACCATTACCTGATCTTTTACAGGAAAAAGGTTACTACTGGAAAAAGGCTTTTTGACATGGACATCATCCCAGGTATCCACAAACTTGGCAGGATATGGAACAGGAACTTTATCATGCTGAAGAAGGTCTGTCTGTCAATGGAAGTAGATGAAAATAAATGGCATTAATACACTGTGTGCAAACTAAATAGTTGTATTGAGAGGGGGGGGTCAATTAGTGGGAAACTCAAAGAATAATCATCATATTAAGGATTATGTAGCTGGATGATAATGCTTTAGATTTTAAATGCTACTGTGGATCCAGCTTAAAAATATGTTAATATATAAAAACACTTTAGTAACTTAATATGGATTAATAAATATCTTAAAACATCTTCAGCAAACACTGAAAACACAGCGATATGAATAACATTAACTTATTGAGTTAAATGTCTTTCCAAAAATGTAATTGTGTTTCTGATTTCTAAACCTCATGAAACCAAATGTGAAAACAATGTGCTCACTCAGTCTTAATGCTACACAGACTCTGATATTAACTCATGGAGGCTGCAAGGACATTATGTAAACCAATGAAATTAATGTGTTTGACTGATGTATCATATAACCAACTTAAGTGCTGTAAATACAAAAAAAAAGAATGGCTCAAACCCTTATCATCACAGTGTGCTGACCAGGAACATCCTTCAGTCGTGGAAGCGTCCTGCCACATTGAGGCATTCTCTTTAACTCACTGATTGGCGTTCCCAGCCATTTGACTTTAGTCTTGACATCAGCAGAGGTAGTTTCCTTGTCTGCATCTTGTTTCTCTGGATGCTTGTCTGGCCTGGTCAATCTCCTAGATAAACTTGGTGATGAGGTCCTTGAGAAGAAGTCTGTTATTTTGGTATTGTGTTTGGCAGAACCCTCTGAGATGGCTGAGTTTCTTTCCATTTCTTGTTTTTCTAATTCACCATCACTGAGGAGCAAAGTGTGCTTATGACCAATCCCTGCAGAATCCTTGGATGCTGGTGACAAAGGCTGGTCTTCCTCCAGGTCTTGTGGTGTCAGGGGTTGGGTTTCTTCTTCTTCTTGATTCATGTCAGACACAGTAAATTTTTCAACATTTTGGCAGTCCACAGACTGAGCTGAAGTACTTTGAAAACCACCACCATCTGTCATATTTGCATCATATTGGCTTTGGCACACTTCAGCTGTACTAGGGTCTTTTCTGGGCTTGACCAGCCATTCTTCAAGACTGTTTCTGAATCTCTGTTTATGTTGTTTGTGTTTTTGTTGGAAGGTTTTCTTCTTTACTCCTTGTAAACCACCTGCTCCAGCCTTTGGTCGTATGTCCATCTTGGGCTCAGTGTTCTTTTGTCTCTTTTCTTGATCTACTGCCTCATTATCTATGCTATTACTACTTAAACATGGAGCTGAGGGGGAAAAAAGAATATTTATACTAAGGGGGAGATACTAAACTTAAACCAAAACCTAACTTAATACGTATTCTGACATAAAGATATTATTTAAATAAATTACCTTGGAGAGAAGACGGAGGAGACCCTGAGGCACTGGTTTCAACCCTGAGTCTCTTTGCTAAAGGTTCAAAGTCTGTCAATTCAGCCATTCTACAAAAGGAGAAAGAAACACATGTTCATATTATTTATTTTTTTTATTGAGAAAGAGTTGCGTCTTGGCAGTTTAAATATGAAAAGTTATTAAATGTATACTCACAATACAACTTGAGCTGTCACCACGAAAGAGAAGATAGTTGGTTTTGTCCAGACCTGTTTCTTGGACAGTCCTTTCTTTAATGTTTGGTGAGCAAATCTTAAAATATGGATTGCAGCCATACATAACAGTCTATTTAAGTGCTTTAGTCAGAGACATAATGCTAACTGACTAAGCAAGGTCAACTAAACACTTGGTTAAATGGCAACAATGTTTTTGTGTATTTGATATTATTCGGTGCACTCGGATTTAGGGGTTAGCCAAGACTGCGCAGACACGACGTTAACTAGACATAAACTACACCGTTTGTTGTTGTTGTTGTTTTTTTTTTAATAAAATGTATATATAAACGGGTTTAGACAAACGCCAGTATTCTGAGCAGGTACTGCATAAAGGAGAAGCGTTGTAGTAGAAATATCTTCCAACAAATGTACTTTCTATTCCACGCCAAAACACTTCCGCCCCCAAGTGACGTAACGAATACTAAATAACGCGATAGCTCCCCTATAATGCTGTTCTTTGCGTTTATAGCAGTAAGGATCGATTGATTCTTGTAATAACGCAGGAAGTTTGATTCGGGCACCACCAAAACAAAGCTTATGTTAACGTTAAGAGCTACATATGTCTACATACATATGTCTTTATAGTACCAACGCCGATTAATATAGAAATAAAAGAAGAAACTCATCCACTTGAGACAATTTTAGTAGTAAAGTAAAACAGCGTTTCGGACATCCTCTTCCATATATGTGTAGTCCTGTCACTCATGCCTCCTTCTCCTCCTCGTTTAATAACAGGTGACAACCAACTTTAAGGTGCTTTACCGCCCACTCTATAATTTTGCATTTTGTTTTTCTTAAGCCTCCACCTGACTAGCACACCTGTTCTTAGCCACACCCATCATCATGACGCACTGACTAGCAGGAAGTGGTAGAGGCACGAGACTTCACTTTAAATTGATACAGCGAACGCCTTATGAAAATATAACGCCAGAAAACAAAGGAAAGAAGAACTACCCATGAAAACGTATTTTATACTTCAGCCAGGATCATGTTCAGGAAATACATTTTATTTGCTGTTTTCCTGTGGTGTTACATTTTTGGCATCGAGAGCACAGGTGAGGGTTTGGGTTATACGTCATGTCCTTAGATGGGGCAGAAAAACTGAGCTTGGATTCTTATTTTTTTTTTACTGTGAACTACAAAATGACCTTTTTCAGTTCAGTCCTGTTTTTTGTCACCAGAAGAGATGGAATTCTCAGCTTTTATAGGCTGTATTTTTTGTTATTTTAAGGGATTGCCTATAATTGGATCCTAAGAATAGATATGCCTACTAGGAGGAGTGAGACCTAAATACTTCTTAAAATATATTTTGTGTGTGCTTTGTTAATGATAGTGTCCTGAGAAGATAGACTGTACCACAAGTTAACTACAGAATAATTTCACAATATTTACAGTTTCTCTGTGTATTTGCCTTTTTCTAGGCAGTTTCAAGGAGTTTACAACAAAACTTTCCAAGTACTCCATTGTAATTCCTCAGGAGATTGAGGAGAGAAGACCACCACAGGCAAAGGAGGTAGGTACAACCCTGACTGCATACCCATTTTAACTGGTATATTTTAATATGGCAATATGAAGAGTGCATTCTTGTTTTTACACATTTCAGAATCATGAAGAGGAGATGACATATGCATTCAACATAAAAAATGAAATGCACCACATTCATCTAAAAAAGAACAGGTATGCATACTGGCATATTTTCAGTATTGTCATGCTGACAGTATTTTAAGTCCTTGCTTATGCTTCAGATCAGATATCACATGTAAAATTTCTTTTCTTGGCAGAGACTTTTTACACCCAAACTTTGTTCAGTATTCATTTGACACCACTGGTTTCCACAAGTTGTCCTATCCCCAACAGCCTGTGAGTCAATGCTTCCTCATTCTGGTTTATTTATTTGGATTTTTAAAAAAGACTTCACCCTTGAATCTGTTTTTGCTTCTCTTTTCCAGGTTGATTGTTATTACCATGGACAGGTGGAGGGATATGAAAATTCAGTGGTAGCACTCAGCACATGCTCCGGTCTCAGGTTTGAACACCTCTTGCTATTTTGATTTCTTCCTTTGAGTGATTAAGTGAACAGAGCTAGAGCTGGGCTCTGTGTCATGGTTATGATATGATATGCAAATGAATGATTCAGAACAACAAAGTCACTTAATGAGTTCCTGAACTTCACTAAAGTGATTTTTTTGTCTGTCCATTGCACTGAACATTATGTTGTCTGTTGTGTATGAGATTTTCCATATATTTGCCACCATTGTATACTGCTTTATCAGTTATTGGAAATATTCTCAGTAAAGTGTGATACTGACAGGACTCAAATTAAAGTTGGATCATTTTCTATGAACCTCTGTTCCTCAGGAAGTATGTTGTCAAAGCTTTGGCTTTTGTCTAGTGCTGCATTTGCCCTACCCTTGTTTTCTGTAGAGGTGTGATCATCCTTGGAGATGAGACCTATGGACTTGAGCCTTTGCCAGGTTCTACCACTAATGAACACCTTCTATACCTACTGACGGACATTAAGTCTGAGCCTGCCACCTGTGGGGTCATCAATGAGGGTGAATCAATTCACAGCAATAAATCGTTTGACCCTGGCCGATCACTGTCTTCCCTGCTGCGGGTTAAGATGTTCACTACATCTGCTTAATCAAATATTTACAATATCAACGGGTTTTAAAATGGATAGTGGGTGACATTCTTATTTACTGTTTGTTTCAACAGGTGAAGCGCAATTTACCTCTGACTAATTACATTGAGTTGGTGCTGGTTGTTGATAATCTCAGGGTGAGTGTGTATTTCTGTCATATAATTTACTGATGTGGAAATAAAAGCGATTTGGGTGCAACATGTTTTTTTTTTTTTTTTAGACTAGGTGCATGTAAGTGCATTTTATACCCTACTCACTGACTGATCAGTGTTATAAGGAATGTGCTTTTCTGACAAATACTGAAGTGCTTTTTCTGTACTGTGCAATGTAGTGCCAAAGGTTCTCATCTTTCTAGCATAACTGTTATGAACCTAATAAGTGTCTCTCTTATTACTGTGTTCATTTTATTAATTAACAGTACAATATTATGAAGCAAGATGATGAGGCAATACGAAAGGAGATGGCAGAACTGGCTAACTTGCTGGATGGGGTGAGATATTAAGTTAGTAAAATAAACCTCTAAATGTTACTGAGTTCTTTTGTTGTTTTGTGATAGGGCTGTACTATACTTTAAACACCTTCTGCTTTTAATTTCTGTTCTGTTCTAGTATTACAAACAGCTGAACATCCGTGCTATGCTAGTGGGCCTAGTTACGTTTAAGACTGCTAATCCTTTTGATGTGAGCGGCTCAGCAGGAGACGTGTTGGGCAGATTTGCCAATTGGAGGAGGGATAATCTGGTACCAAAAATCAGGAATGATGTTGGTCATCTTGTTGTGTAAGTAATGCTCTTTGTATTTTTGAGACATGATGTCGTGATTTGAGAAATATGATGCCTTCAGATCATAATGTTTGATACAAGACACATGTTTTAAATTCTTTTGAAATGTAAAGTGAAGTGTGTAACTTCTCTTTTGTTCCACAGTGGTCAGAAAGATCCATACTTAGGAGGAGTATTAGGTATGGCCTTCGTGGGCACTGCCTGCTCTGCATCAACCTCTGCAGGAATTAGCGTGGTTAGTTAAACTCCTTTTTAACTTATAGCATCAGCTGACAACTTGGTGCTTTAGCATCATGAAACAGACACTGTTTGAATTATCAACAGAACATTTTGTACATGCAGCTCATTGCGACAGGCACTGAATAACACAGGAATCAAACAGGTTAGACCAGAACATAAAATTCCTAATCTCTATGATGACGAAGCTGTGTGTGTGTGTGTGTGTGTGTGTGTGTGTGTGTGTGTGTGAGAGTGAGTGAGTGAGTGAGTGAGTGAGTGAGTGAGTTACTGAATTCCATAGATTCCAACACTTATACTGCCAACAAATTTATCATTTTAACTTCCTGATCAACTAAAAATAATTACACCTCTGTAGTAAATCCAACAACATGGCAAAGTTTCAGCACTTCACAAAGAATGGAGCATTGTTTCAATTAGGTGTAGGGCTACCAACACTTTGAGCCACACCTTTGAAGCCAAATCTCTTTTTAGTTTTTGTTTTTACCTTTAGTAATATTGACCATTAACTACAAACATTTACGCTGACTAGCCACTCTAATAGTCACACTTGTACAGTTGTATGTACTGTATTGTCTCTGTATTTTTGTCCTCCCCAGCTACATACATGAGAGGCCCAGAATATTAGGAACACCTCTAAATATAATGTAGTCCTGTACAACATCACCTTTAACAATGACCTCAATTATAAAAATATAATTGAATGTATATATTTATGACCATTTCACCAAAAACCGAAACATTTGAGCTCCATAAACACAGATGTTAAGGTGGAAGTGTTGCATTTGAAGTGCATACAATTCTAAATGCGCGACTATTAGAGTGACCGTTCAATGTATAAACTTATAGAGAACATTGGCACTGAATGTACTGGGTGTTGTTTGTTTGTTTTTCATAGTACGGTAACACCAACCTGAATTATTATTCCACTGTGGTGGCCCATGAGGTGGGTCATAACTTGGGCATGAATCACGACCGTGACGGCTGCTGTGCCAAAAGCTGCATCATGGGTCCCTCAGCCACGTAATTGTTTACTCTTTGTTGCTGTTGTTTTTCACAGGGTTGAACCTGCCAAGTGCAGTATGCTTCTTTTGTTAGTAGTGTATATTTTATTGTAAACTTCACATGCATAAACACTGTCCTTTTATCAAAAGATTATAAAGAGCAAGCACCTGGTTTTGTCAAAGATTGTCTGAACAGGCATTTTTGTTAATGATTTATCTTGTTACCCTGTAGTGGTTCCACCACTTTTAGCAGTTGCAGTGAACAAGACTTTGAGTCGCTGATCTACCGTGGAGGAGGTCTGTGTCTGAGAAACCTTCCTAACCCATCATCCCTGATTGGTGTTCCTGAATGTGGCAATGGTATTCTGGACCCAAAAGAGGAGTGTGACTGTGGCAAACCAGCGGTAGAGTGGTTCCTTCCAGAGAAACACATACACACAATTCATGTGTTATGTATCGTAAAAGTCTTTTGGTGTAACACAAATGTAAACTAGCATGGACACACGTTATGTTAAAACCTCATGGATTTTAGAATGAAATGAGTCTAGCTTTGGAAATCTGGTCTTTAATTGTCATGGAAAGTTTTTTTTTTTTCTGTTTTCGTTTTATACAGGAATGCACCAATAAATGTTGCGATGCTGCCACCTGCAAACTCACATTTGGTTCCACCTGCGCTCAGGGCTATTGCTGTGAGAATTGTCAGGTCAGCACTGTGCACCAAATAGTGGCAATCGGTTGTACTTGTGAAAATGTTCTTTGCACTTGAAGGGCCAAATGGAAAATAAGTTGGTCTGTATTGTTGTATATGATGATTTTAGATCAAAGTTTCTGGATCGATATGCAGAGTGGCTGCTGACACCTGTGATCTTCCTGAATACTGTAATGGCAGCAGTCCATTCTGTCCTGATGACTTTTACGGCTTGGATGGCCTGCCTTGTCTAAGCAGTTCTGCTTACTGCTATGAGGGCCGATGCCAGACGTATGATTTCCAGTGCAGAAATCTCTTCTCACCAGGTACATTCAGTAATTTCTTATACAAAGATTTCTGCAGCTACTTAAGCGTTAGAAACTGTGAGGTTTTCTACTATTGGACATATTTTCTTGGCCAGTCAGAAACATAACTTTTAATTTGAGTCTGATTATGAAATATTGTACATTAACCCAAAGTCTACTAAGATAGAGTGGTCACCTGGCAAAGTATTCACTTCTCTTGTCATAAAAATTTTATCTTGGAAATAAATTTTCTCTTGGTTAGATCCAGCAACAAAGGCAGCAGATGTTTGTTTTCAGGCTGCAAATAGTGCGGGAAACGCATTTGGAAATTGTGGATATATCAACCCGCAAAATCCCATCAAATGTACTAGCGAGTAAGTACTCTGGCTTTAAACCACTGAATGCTATAAACTTAGCAAATAGATCTTTAAAAATGTTTAACTCTTTGAAAAACTGCAGTGGCAGTTGTATTGTTCACAGAATTGAAACTTGAAAATCATGTATTGTAAGATGTATCAATATAGAACCGACTTGTTGAAATTATCTGGGGCACATTGAAAGTTTTCAGTGTACAGTTATTCCTATGATTGTCTGGTCAAAAATCAAATCATCTATCTTCAGTAGAATTGGGCCCAGTGGACTTGCAGATACAACTGTTAAAGTAATATTTTCTTTTAATGTGTTGTTTTCGCTGTTGTAGAAAGTCTTCCAATTGAATATACTTGGTCATTTTAAACTAAACGATGTGATGCAACTTCATTTTGTCAGTTGAAGGAAAGATTAACTTCTTTCATCATTTATCCGATTACCAGCAGTGGGAACTGACTGTTTTCTCTTGAACCTGTGCTGTAGAAATGTCATGTGTGGAAAGGTGCAGTGTACTAATGTGGATGTCAACAACCCCCCTCCTGGTGCCCAAGTCAGCATCCAAGTAGTTCAGGGCCAAAAATGCGTTAATGTAGACTTCGGACTTGGCTCAGATGTGCTCGATCCTGGCTATGTTAAACCTGGCAGTCTTTGTGCTACAGGAAAGGTAAGCATACTTTAAAAGACTGGAAAGTATTTTAAGAAGTGTAGATGCCAAATAGACGGAATGTTCCTGGAACTTATGTGATTTGATTTGTTCCAGGACAGTACTTTTATTGTGAAAATACATCACTTGCAGTCAGGTCATATGTCTTCCCTTTCAGACCTGCCTGGGCTTTAAGTGTGTGGATGCCGCTCTGCTACGGCCCAAATTGACCTGTGATGCCAACGCCACCTGCAATGGCCAAGGGGTCAGATGGAATTTTCTTGACTTTATTTAGCCAGTTTGCAGCCAGTAATGAGAAGTCTGACTTTGCTGTTGCTGTTATATTTTCCACAGGTGTGTAATAATTTAGGACGCTGCCACTGTAATGATGGGTGGGCCCCACCCTACTGTGACACACCAGGACGAGGTGGCAGCATTGACAGTGGCCCTGCTATGATAGGTGGGTTTAAACTGATTCTTTCAGTTTACTTCCAAGACAAAGGAAGTTCTCTAAATGCATCACTAGATATGTGGTAATCTAATATATGATTGTGTGGCCTAGAGTAGTCCTGTATCAAGGCATCATATTACTCATACAATAATCATCATCTGCAGGAATGACTACGGTTACAGTGCTTCTTTATTACCTCTGCCAAGGTAGAAGAAAATGTATTTATTTATTTATACCACCATTTGTTTGCTGGTTGGTTCATTCACAGCATAACTCAAAGGTAGTGAATAGATTTTGATTTGATTTGATTTTTCCTGGGGTGGTAGGTTATGGCTCACAGAACAGTCCAGTAAATTTTGATGCTGATCCAGATCATCATCTGGATCCAGTGATCCAAGTAATATTCTGGTTGTGTTGATCTAGAATGTTAAAATTTATTTGACTCAGAAAACTTGCTACTGTGTAACAACAAATAATGCTACAGACTTGCGACTAAGGTCAGATTCTATTCGAAATTCTGCTGATTCAGTGGTGTCAACAAATCTTGATGCATCTTCAAAAGTTACTGAGCTAGATCCTGAAGACAACCACCATTACTGAATTATCATTTTTCTTGAATAATGTTGAGACTAATAATAATATCAGTGTGATTCCAAATAGTAGGAGTGGATTTTTATGGTCAAATGATCATATTCTGAGGCCAAACTATCATGGGAATATTGTTTTTAGGTGGAATGGCATTAAGGAGCCAGTGATCTTCCTTGGTGGAGGTTTGCACTCTGAGTGCTGCCTAGTTACATCTGTTATTGAAGCACCCAGATGTCAACCTGTTTTGGTCTTAGATAATTTTAATAACATGGAAAAGTTATCAGTTGTTTCCATTAACCCAGCTGTATGACGGTGTGTCCATTTGCTTTTAATCTCAGTCTGGTATATCTCTCAGCCAAGACCATGACAAACTTGAAGAAACTGTAATCCCACCAGTTATATATAAATCTAAACAGCTTGGGCTGCATGCTGTCCCCTCTTGTGATATTTATAGTATGCAAGTTATGTTTATCTTATATTGTCAAGTGTCTGAAAGTGCAGTTAAAATAACCTTTAAGCTACAGTTAGTTACATAAAAGGTCTGCAAATTGTGGAGAGAATTCAAGGGAATCTGTTAAGAATACAAGTTCACTGTTCTAACTAATGCAGTTAAATATACTCTCATGACCTGTATTAACTCATAACCCTTTCTCTCTCAGACTACTCCCTCAGGAATGGCCTGCTGATCTTCTTCCTGTTGGTGGTTCCTGTTCTGATTCTTGTCATTCTAGTGTTGCTCTACTTCTTCAAGAGAGATTCCCTGGACCCCTGTCTGAAAAGACGCCCCAAGTAAACATTACACAAACATTACACATTAAAATATACAGATAGATATTTTTGAAGGCTGGAGCTGCAATGTTTTATGTTCCAGCTAAAGGATTTTATAAGTGTTTTGCTTTTACAGGCCACGTAATGCAAATACACCATCAAATAGGAATGTTGAGACAAGTGGCCCAACCCAGCCTCCAGTACAGGTTCCACCTAATAGGGTAAATACTGTAGTTTTGTTTTTGTTCATTATTATTGCAGGGAAATCAGTGCAGTGTTTATTTTCCAGTTTGATTTTTCATTACCTAAAAATGCAGTGGCACAAAATGAAAGAGGCAAGTCATTCAAAACAGGTATATGTTTTATTTTTTGGTACTTCTTTAAAAGCTTACTGATTGTGTTGTTTTTACTTATAATTCTAGCCTGAACATTTACCAGAAGCCTCAGTTGTGGTTCCTGGGTATGTACTTTTACTTTCAGTCTGCATCTTGAGCTCACACATACAGGTTTTATGTTCAAGCACACCTTTTATAGCTGGTTGAACTGAATATGAATTTTCATATAACTTCTCAACTACAGGTATGGGGAACTGGATTACTGGAATGATGAAAGGAATGCTGCCCCAGCAGTGCCTCCAGCTCCTATGCAGGGCCCTGGGGTGCCCAGACCAATTCTATCCAGGACAGAACCAATTTGATTCTGTTTTTGAACTAAATGTTTTCAATTATATTGTGAAGGTGTGGGGTTTACAACAGCTCAGTACAATATGAAGATGACCATTTTATGATTCTTAACAGAACACAAGGGTTAAAACTGTGATTAAAAAATTCACTGTAAAGTGTTGCAGGGCGTTTACAAGGTTGACTGTAGTAATATGGCGGTGGATGAAGCTGTTATATTTATTGGAATATATGTTTTATTCAGTTCCTGTATCACTCTTTTGAAATATGTCCATATAAAATGTAATGAAGATTTTTGTATTTTATGCTGTTATATTTCGCACTGTATTTACAAACTGTTGTAAATTTTGAATTTGAACAATTGTAATAAATAAATATCAGGTAATTAATTTAAAGTTTTTTATGTAACCTAATTGTGTGGGTTTCTTTGTAGTAACATTTTTGTACTATCACATTAGCCCTAGTTTAATGTAATCGGTACATGTGAAGCGCAGAGTGAACATAGGTGTGAGGAAGTAAATATTTTAGTACGCTGCTAGTACACTGCTTTCAAACGAAAGAAATGTCTTACAGTCAACATCTCCCACCTTATTCAACTCTTACTTACTCTTACTGGCCTTGCTTCAGTTTCTGGGCTTTTATTTTGAAAAGAGTGTGCCGGAATTACGCGTTTCCTCATGTTTTGACGCAACGTGATGCGGAAGTCAGCTGACAACAACCACCCGTGGTTAGACTATAACACAAGGAAATATTTTAAACCAGCTCTCCGGTGGTGTATGGCAACAGAAGAGGATGCAGGTGTCGTTCGGGTTCCGGCTTGTCTGTGTGTCCTGTGCGGGTTACCTGCCGCTGGGAAGTCCTCTCTGGCCCTCGCGGTTCTGAACGCCGCTGCACAGCACGGCTGGAGAGCTACTGTGGTACCGTACGATGACCTGATCCCCGAGCATGCTTTCCATACTAGAGTGGTGGAGGACGGTGTCAAGCTGCAAGAAATGGTGAAGACGGTTGAATTAACAATCAATGTATTTTAAGAATTCCATATAGATTGCTACAAAGTTCAGCTCTTGTATTAATAGGAATTACTTGGGGGCACAATAGGAAATTGTGCAGGAGAGCTGAAACAATCTTTTGTTATTATGTAGAAACAAATACCTAAAAGCCACTGGTTGCAGCTTCTAACATTTCTTGGCTTTCTATTATATTTAACAGCTTGTCTTTGAGTTTTGGACTGGTGATGGAATAGGACAAGTAATTTGAATACTGTAGGTCAGGTTGGTTCCATGTGAATTCACAGAATTATTCATAGACCATATAATTAAGAAGGTCAGATATATTAACTTTAGATATCAGATACATTGTAGCAAAGTCATTAAGTCACTGTCCTCTTTCAGATTTCTGCTATATGCCCCTGTTTAAATGTTCACAGTACTTTTGTGTGACGACAGTGTAAACTGAGTTTCATATTTCCAAAATGTATATGTTTTTAGCACACTGAGTGGAAGTCACACAGACAGGCAGTGTTGCAGTGCATTGAGCAGTTCTTGAAGAAGCCTGAAGTGTTGGTAGAGCTGCCGAGTAGCTGTCAGATTAACAGTGCTGTATGGAAGCAGTGCACTCAAGCTCTGCTACAGCCTGAAGCTTTGGACCGCTCTTGGGCTGACCGGGCAGCATTTCTCTTTTTACTGGATGACAACTTCTACTATCCAAGCATGAGATATGAAGTATACCAACTTGCAAGAAAGTGTAAGTACTGTTTTCTGTGTAGGCCATTACTTTAATCAATTTAAATGGTGTTCCTCTGACTGATTTACTCTTGTCAATTGTGGCTGCAGATTCTCTGGGGTTCTGCCAGGTGCATCTGCAGTGTGATTTGGAGTCCTGCATCAGTAGAAACCAAAGCAGGGACAAACCCATTCCCACTGAGGTTATACTGGAGATGGTGAAGCGTTTGGAGCCTCCCAATCCACAGAAGAACTCATGGGAGATTAACAGTGTCTTGCTCAACACAACAGACAATTTATCCAAATGTGACATGTAAGACAGCTGAGTGATTTATTAATACTTATTATTAAGTTCAAGTGCATAAAACTGTTATTAATTTGTTGCTTCTGTCTGTTTCCCCTCTGTGTGCCTTATCCTCAGCCAGAAGGTGATGGAATTGATTTCCTCTTCACTGAGAACCCCACTAAGTCCAATTGAGGACAATACTGAACAAAAGGTGTGTCAACATACCTTCCCTGAAATCTGTGAGTAGTGGATTTTAAATATGCAGGTGCAGAATTTAGTTGCATTGTTGTCCCGTATTGTGCAGGAGGCTGATCGCCTGAAATGTGCAACCAGCGTGGTTCACCAGGCTGACCAGGCCTGTCGACGCCTGATCTCTGAAGCCATGAAAACTGCCAGAGGTTAGTTGTGAATTTTATCGTTCACATTTGATTTTTTTTTTAAATTCAGTTTGTGTTTTACAGCCCTGCATAATGCATCATTTTGTCACTTTAACCTCAGAAAATCAAGCACCCCCTGATCATATGAGGTCTTTGGCCACTCAGCTGAATGAATCCAAAGCAACATTTCTTCACAACCTGAGAAAACAGTTCATTCAAGAAGTGTCTTTCACTCAGGAAGAGGACATTGATGTGGAACGTGTGGTGAAAAGAGCAGTGGATGTTTTTGATCATGAGAGAAAGGAAATTTTGTTGAGAATCATAAATGACTTTCTCAATTCCAGATTTAATTGCATCAAAAGTGAGAAGTAAATGTGTTTATAATTAATAATATAATAAATGTAAATACAGTATATGTTTGCTAATCCCTTGTTCTTCAGTTTGTGGACCATAATGGCACTAAGTGAAACAAACTCTTGTAAAAGGTATTTTTGTCATTTTATTTAGAAATTTAAAAAAAAAATCCTCAGAACTCACATCAAGCTCAGATTAATCTACCATGTAATGGTCATGTACATGATTTCTGTACATATGGAATAACATTTTTAACTTGTTCGTCAGGATACACATGATGTAATTAAGATTAAAAGGGACAAAAGATGATTAATCTCAAATTCCTATAAGATAACCACATACAATACAGCTAAGTTAGCCAATAAAATAAGCCTTTACTTTAGACAAAGATTTACACAAAATCAAAATGTACTACTTAAAAGGTAAAGTTATTTCACATCATATCGCTGAGTCACAGGGTTATCCTGGATCTTTACAATACCTCAGCAGCAGCTACTACGCAATTAAGAATTCGCTACGGTAAAACTTGATTTTGTACTAAAAACTGGTATATATAGTACCATGAAAACTACTCAAGACAATTTATAAATACTTGTAGAAAGAGGTTTCAAAGGTATAACTCAGTAACAAAAGCAATATTGAAATCCATCTGAAATATTACTGATTGATTTGGCGGGACACCTTCTACAGTATGTAGAGTGAGGTATAAATAAATATTAGAACAGCAAGCAGGATTATAATGAGTCTGGCTGCCTTAAATTTTCAGCAAAATATGAGCCAATTAGACTGTTAGTCCCTGAACATCCCACTTAATTTGCTCACAGTGAAAATATGTCCAGATTATTTAACTGAGGTGTAAGTGGTGGTATAATTAGCATAATAAGTGACACACAGAAGGTGGTCAACATGACAGTTTTAACAGACCAGCAGCTCATACAGAGCTGGTGATGCTCATAATGTTATTAGCTTTTAAATACTGTTGGTATTTTATTTGAAATGTGTCATAAATAGCTGCCTGTGTAACTGTGACTTACTATAAGCTCCGAGTGAAAATGTGATAACTCATTGTAAAGTGATGAGAAGTGAATGCTCAGAATCAGTGAAAAGCCAAACACAAGCAGCTGCATTAGAAAGTCGGGTCAGAAGGTCTTAACTAACACTGACTGCAAGATGTTCCTGTGCTTTTGTCTGTTCCAAACTGAAATGAAAAGTTGAACATTGGGAGTCATGTAGAACTTCAGTAAGGCATCAATATAGTGGAGTTAATGAGTGTAAAATAATAATAATAAAAAAAAAGGTAACCTTATAACAAAAATATAAAAAGTAAATCAGTGTCATTATGTTTAAATGAGGTACAAGGAATACAGCAAAACCACAGGGATCGGTGATTCTATTGGCGTCTATAGGACGTTGCAAGGAATCACTTTTTATGTTGGCCACGGGCAAAATGGCATGCAAATTCATATTTGTCTATGCACATGTGTCCACAGATGTTGCACTGGAATGGATTTTCATAGCCATGACAGCCCATGTGAATGGTATAGAGGATATTGTCTGCGAAGTGAACATCACAATGCTGGCACCTCTGTAACAACTGTTGGTCTGATGTGGTCAGGGCAGTGGGGGGGGTGTTTGGACAGCTGCTGCTAACGCTCGCAGTACGAGCGTTTGCATTG
Organism: Monopterus albus; assembly: GCF_001952655.1. Classification (NCBI taxonomy): domain Eukaryota; kingdom Metazoa; phylum Chordata; class Actinopteri; order Synbranchiformes; family Synbranchidae; genus Monopterus; species Monopterus albus. The sequence continues at coordinate 3,312,427 of NW_018127949.1, forward strand.
TTCTCAAAGTTGAGGCTGGGAACAGGACTGCAAGGCCCGCACCCTGAGTTGGGAGATTCTTTTTTAGGTGGTGATGTCTGCACTCCATTTGAACACACTGCAACCTGTTCACTAGAGACCTGTTGTAGGAGGATGGGCTTCTCATCTTTTAAGGACTCCCTGTCTGGAGATGCAGGAGTCTGAGACTCAGGGTGAAGGCTGGCCAACTGGCCAGCAAATGTGGACAGTCGGTCCAGTGGGTTATTAAAGGCCAAACCATTAGCGCCCCTGTTGCGACTGTTTTCATCCACCTTGGGAAGGTTCCTATACTCACTGCTGTTCAAATGGTGGTGGATTTTGTGAGAGAAGTCATTCAGATAATCTGACTTTGGCATCACCATGGAAGGAGGGTTGAAGTTTATGAGTAGTCGCCTGCTAAAGCCAAGTGACCCAGTTCTTTTCTGCAGGGTGCTCAACATTCTCTTGTTGGTGAAAGGAGAGCGGATGACCCTTGTGGGCAGAAGTTTGTGGCGGCGGCGACGATGGTGGGACAGGTTGCTGCGGTCGCTACAGCGGAAAGCACAGAGGTCACACTTGTATGGCTTCTCTCCTGTGTGCGAACGCATGTGGGCTTCCAAGTGGCGTTCGTACGCAGACGCAAATGGGCACAGTTGACAGCGGTGAGGTTTTTCTCCTGGGTGACATCAGGAGAGGAAATAATTGCAGTTAGCTGATTACCAGGCATAGTGGAAAAGGTAAAAAGCAACAAGGCAATAAGTACTATACAAGGAATTACACAGGGTGAAGCAATATGATCTATACAAATATAGACAGCAAGAGATTTTCTTGTTCTTCCTTTATTGTCTAATTAATGTAGGTCATACTGTAACCAAATCAAACTGCAACCAACATTTTTGGGAGATACAAGAAATTCAAATCATTGACATAAAAATGACTTACTACTTTGTATTGTTAATTCAGAATTGCTTCTACTGTGTGATTAACAAACATCCTCTTGTACATTTGCATATTTGTGTAGGATTTTCAAGACTGCTTCAGGGAAACTGCATCTGGACTCAGTGGTAGGAGTGTCTACACTACTGCTGCAGCAGTCATCATTACAAATTAATCTGCCAGATACAAATAATTGATTATTTATCTGTAAAATGTCATACAGTGAAAACTGCCCTTTGTAATTTTCCACAGACCAAGGTCTATACATCAAAGCTATAACGTTTACTATTACTGTATAAATGATAAGAGAAACGTATGATTCACACATCTGAGAAGCATCTGGCCCCCACTGCTGAGGAATTGCATCAGTGCTTCAAATATATGTTTGTAGGCATGGCCTTGCTTTAGCTCATGAATGCAGCGTAAACACTGACCTGTGTGGATGCGGATGTGCTCAATTAAGCGAGCCATGCCCTTGTTAGCATAACTGCAGTAGCTGCACTTGTACTTCCCATCGCAGGTCCTCTCCAGGCCATCCATCTGCACATCTGGCCCATCCTCCATTGACAGGCTCACTTCCACAGCCGGAGGGTCCAGACCATTCTGCTCATTCCTGGGGGCAGCTAAACACAAACACACTTCAACATCTCACTCTGTACTCGTACATTATCAGTTATTGTGAGTCTTTCTCACCGGCTTGAAACGGCTCCGTTGACTCCTTTTCGCCACAAACAGAGCCTGAGATCATATTGACATGCTGGGTTTGTTGTGTCAGGTATTCTTGAAATTCCTTCACAAAATCCAGAGGCTCGGTTTTTATCTCGTCCATTTCTTTCTTCCTGGTTGAACCTGACAAGATACAGAGGATATTAAGCGATAGCCAGACGTGTCACAACGACGCTTTCACATCTGACAGCCGACAGTAACTAAAGCAGCTGTTTATAAAATGTCGTTGTTTAGCTCGTAGCGGTTAATAATGCCAACGTAACCTCGCTAGCTCGCCTCTTCTGGCATTTATCATGAAACCCAATTATTTAACGTCTTCGCCGCAGCCCATACCTTACCTTTCAGCACCTGAGCAACATTATCGACGAGCAGAGAGAAGTACGGAGACCTGGGGATAGATTTTCGTCTACAGCCGTTACCCAGGGCTGCATAACAGCTTCCGTTTTTCTGATACGCCCCCAAACGCACCTGTTGCCTTCGGAGACCGTTAGACAGATGTAATGCATTTCGCACATACAAACGAACTAGTGGCCCCAGTTTGTGGCTCCTATGTAATCAACACATGCAATAGCCTATAATTACGTCTAAACCATATATATGTACAATACACACATATTTGTTTCACCCACAATAAAGTGTCTATTCTGTCAACTCAACAGTTTTGTCTTCGGTAGCTACACATCTAAAATATTTTCTCAATGATTTTTTTTACGGGAGCCATTGAAGGCAGCAGCACTCTCCTTGTGGCACATGACCGTATGTAAACATTTCGGAATGAATCATGGCTGCTCCGTTGGTTAGGATTTTTTCAAAGGTGAAACTTGCGGTCGTATTTATTTATATTTACTCGGTTTCTGCAGTGATTTTAATTCGTCTTACACTCTATTAGGCCTTCATTCTTAGCTTATGCAAACTAGCTGGCTCTTCCTTTTGTGACGTTATTAGCTATTGACAGACGGCTAACACTAGCTAGAGCACAAAATGAACTTGTGTCTTTACCAACTAGACAGTAGCTGCACACTCCAAATAGGAAGGTGAATTTATTAACGGTAATTTCACCAGTGGTGAACGATGGCCGACATCATTGTGTGTTAACACAAACAGAATATTTTCACAGTTCTCTGCCTTGCTATCAGTCTTGCAAACAGATCTCTCGACCATGGGGGGCATATCATGCTGGATGGAGGAGTACGTCTACCAGATCTGCCCCAGATGTGGCTGCAGACCGGGCAGCTGGGGTGGTCTCCTTTCCTCCACTTCAGACATTTTCAGAAGAGGAGAACATGATGAGAGAGGCAGGTGAGCCGGGGATCTGGTAACGTGTGCCCCAGTAATACTCACAGCTGGAGACATAAATTCCTAAAATGCTGAACATCTGTTTTGTTATTTACAGTGAAAAAATATGCACAAGAACGCATTGCTCCGGTTGTGTCAAAGATGGATGAAAATTCTACCATGGACAAGGAAGTGATTGAATCTCTCTTTGAGCAGGGTGTATGTAACTGTGAATTAATAGATGTGGCATTACAATCACTGTCACCAGTTATTTTTTTACTATCTACTGACTGTGTTTTATTGATTTTATTTATCTATTTTTCAGCTCATGGGCATTGAGATTGACCCAGAATATGGCGGCACTGGCTCTTCGTTCTTCTCCTCCATTTTGGTCATTGAGGAGCTGGCAAAGGTGGATCCATCTGTTGCTGTGCTCTGTGACATCCAGAACACGCTGATCAATACGCTGTTTGCCAAACTGGGTACTCCAGCTCAGAAAGAGCAGTACCTCAGCCGCCTGTCAACTGATATGGTGAGAAATTTAACATTGAGCTCTTCAGCATATGGCATTTTCCCACACTTCCTGATGTACATCTGTCATGTCCCACAGATTGGAAGCTTCTGCCTCTCTGAAGCTCAGTCAGGAAGTGATGCCTTTGCTCTGAAGACACGTGCTGAAAAACATAAGGACTATTACATCATCAACGGATCCAAGATGTGGATCAGTAATGCAGAGCAAGCAGGTGTATTCCTGGTGATGGCCAATGCGGATCCCGCTGCTGTGAGTCAATGCTCATCTTTCTCTTCTTGTTACCTGTTTTCATATTTTAAAAAATGTTCCACAGCTTATTCCTTAATTTGTTATATTTGTCTTGGAGATGTCTTAATGCAAAAAACTGAATTTCATCATCTTGTGTCAGAAAAATGAACTGTAATAAAGAGTAACAGTGGATTTTCTAATCCAAAGACATCACAAATTATAAACCAAAAAATGACCACAGCGTTAAATCATGGCCTCACTAACTCAGTCTCATTCAAATCTAATTATTTAAGCCTCTCAGAGGTATTTTTCACTGAAATCACTGATTATTGTTTTGGGTTACATTACATTTTACTTGTTTTACTTTAATAATGTTCACACCTTCTTGACACAGATGCTTTTATTACTTGACCATAATGTAATGGCAGATTTTCTTGTGGTTGACAGGGATACAGAGGCATCACCTGCTTCATTGTGGACCGGGACACTGAGGGGCTTCAGATTTGCAAGAAGGAGAACAAGCTCGGCCTGCGTGCATCCTCCACCTGCCCGCTCAACTTTGACAATGTCAAGGTACTGCAAACACATTGTACTCTACAGGACCGGTGTGAAATAAATACATATTGACTTTTACTAACTTTCTGCTCTCCATTAAAGGTACCGGACAAGAACATTTTGGGACAGGTCGGCCATGGGTACAAGAATGCCATTGGAATGTTGAATGGGGGCAGGATTGGCATAGCTGCTCAGGTAAACCATGAGACATTTTAATTTAAATAATTTGCAGGTGCATTAACTAAGATTTTACACATTCTATGATAAATCAAGGGAAAATGTGACTAGATGTGGTAGAGTCTGTAAATCTGGGAGTAATTTGAGCCTTATTTAATGTTAATGCTTTGTGTCACTTTAGCAGTAACCAGAGCATTCTACTGGATTGACAAATTTACTTAGTCAGCTAATGCTAGCTTTGGACTGGAGGCTGCATTTTGTAGAGGAAACAGGACATGACAGGAGGGGCAAAGAGCAGTTAGAAGCAGCTAATGGTGTAGGTTTATTTTGAGTGTCAAAAGAAATTAGGTAGAATAGCTTAAAAAAGTTTACAACATGTAAAATAGAAATGCAGAGTGTGCTGGGTTTGTGTTTTTCAGATGCTTGGGCTGGCACAGGGTTGCTTTGACCACACTATTCCTTACACCAGACAGAGGGTGCAGTTTGGAAAACGCATCTTTGACTTCCAGGTTAAGCTCCACAGCAGACTCCCTTCTTTTACATATCATATTCTCATTATTCCTGTGGTTAGTATGTGGTTCAACAAGTTATGTTATTTACTTATGCTCTCTTTATGCTGCAGGGCATGCAGCACCAAATAGCCCATGTAGCAACACAGATTGAAGCAGCTCGGCTGCTGACGTACAACGCAGCTCGTCTGAAGGAAGCTGGGAGGCCTTTCATTAAAGAGGCCTCCATGGCTAAATACTTTGCTTCAGAGGTGAGCTTCCTGACTCACCAACTACAGTTCAATTCAAGCATGGTGTTTCTGTTTATGTACATTTCTAGGATATATTATGATCATCAGTGTTATCTGATTTATTTTATAGATCCACTTAAGTTTTTTTAAGGATGCTTTCCTGTTTTATCAGTTTTACATCATTTGTCTGATTAGGTTTTTCCTGATTACATAAAAGGTATTATATTATCTCTTATCCTCTGTCTTCTGCAGGTTGCAACCTTGACCACCTCCAAGTGTATTGAATGGATGGGCGGTGTGGGCTTCACCAAAGACTACCCCATGGAGAAATATTATAGAGACTGTAAAATTGGTGAGCACGACTGGACTAATGCTTTGCACACTGTTTGTTATGCTGCTGTTTAGATTAGAGCTGGTTTAGGTAACTGTGACTAAAGCTACAGTGATAGAGCTGCAGGAAGGTCAGGTGTAGCTGTTTGTGATTGGACCAGAGTTGGGGTGGAGAGAAGACCTGATAGCAGTGGCTGTAATCGGACTCTGTAGGAATTCCCCTGTCTGATCCCACTGAGTGTCATTATACCAGCACACAGCCAAAGAAGCTACCACTACCAGGGCAAAATGTCACATTTCCTTTCATCATCTCCATTTTTTCTCCCCGGGTTCTTCACCTAGAGCACCAGTAGACTGAGCCCCCTTGTCTCCTGGATAGTCAAAGCTGCAGATTTATGTACTAGGGAATGTAGGTGAATGCTTTGTACTGCAGGACTTCATTCTAATGATTTGTTTTGTCTTCATGTGCAGGTACCATTTATGAGGGCACAACAAATATCCAGCTGTCCACAGTTGCCAAGTTCATTGATAAGGAGTATGAGCACTAAAACCATCTGATAGATTGCACTTTGCTATGTTACACTCCATTTTTTTCCTCAAATGACTGATTATTGCAGAATAATTGATGTAGCAGTAATGTTAGGCTGTAGACCTCAGTTTTGTTGCTATATCACCAACTTGTACTTTTATAAAGTAGTCGCCCCAACTGTTGTTACTGCTGTTGCTGGTTCCAGTTCCCCATCTTTAGGGTTAAATTTGCTCTGGCAAACTCATGCTTTTTTAAATTTCCCATTCACTTTCTGTCACTTTTTCAAACCACCAGGAACAAGACAGTGTTTGTCTGTAGAGACCTTCACCATTTCCCTTTTGTTCATTCTGCTTATTGAGTTGTGTTGATAGATTATGTCAGAAGTTCATCTGTATGTTGCAGTATGAAAATGAATCTTTGAAAAGTATTGATCGGGATTTTCTTTGAATGTTTCAGTGCCTTCAGAAGGTCTGCTGTGACTGAGAGCAGTAACGTGTGTTTCCTCTGCACTCACATAAAGTATAAGCTCCATAAACACTGTACATTTCCTTGTTGGCAAAATGAGGAAGTGACTTCACATCATGAAAATAAATCATCTGTAAAGAGTAATCTAACATAATTAACAAAATCAATAAATGTGAAGTAGACTGGAGTGCGACAATCATATTTCTTTGGTTACCTGTTTGCAGGGTAACACCAAGTTCTGTCACTAGATGGGGGCATTCTCCTGGGGGACAGCAGCCCTGAGCTGAGGCTACCTCTCTCTGAAAAAAAGCAGTCAATTACCATATCCTTTAACAGCCTGTCACCTCTAATGATATTTTATATCAGTTTAATTACGCTGGTGCTTCAGATGAGAAGAACCTGCCTTGCATAATTGACTCACTGATAATTTTTCAGGTGAGACAGATTACATTTCCATGGCCTATGTGCTGTGTGAAATGAGGTCTATTGTTTTACACAACGCAGACAAGCTGTGTCCAATACAGATACATAATAGCTCTTTAAAAAAAACTACCAAGTGTTTCTTTAACATAAAGAAAGCCCTTCATTATTAACATTTTATCTATGAACATGGATGTTAAAGTCAGAAAAGTCAGAACTTCTTCAGTGGTGCAGATTGGTTGTGTTCCTGCCAAATATAGAGATGTGTAGAACACATTTATGGACTCTTAACTATAGAGAATTATGTCATTTTTCACTGCATTGGTGAAACCTTTTTTTTTTTTGTTTGTTTGTTTACAGAGAATTAAAGCATTATATGTAGCTGCACTGGGAAAAATTAGTAGAGAAAAAGTAAATTGCTCTATAAAAGGAAAACATTTATAAAGATATTTTATTTTGGCAAAACATTCGTGCGTGCTTGCTGAAAATGCCCTATTTTACATTTTCATTCAACTTGAAACTTAACGAAAAATGTAGATGTCTAATTAATTCTGTTTGTGTTGTCATGGAAGACAACTGCCTAAGATTTAGTATTGTATAAGAATTAATTTACTGATTCATTTATCATCAAACAGCAGTTAGGTAGAATAAGCTGGTAAAGCCAAAAATATATATAATTTAGGTCTGAGTCATCAATTTGTTCTAACAATATGACAGGAGTAGATTATATGTGATGTAAATGTATACACTTCATAATCCATAGTACCACTTAAAAGTGAACATGACGGGTTGAAAATGAAGCTAGAAAAACAGACAACAAAATATATTAATAACATCCGCTCCATGTTTGCACAGACATTTCCAAAATCACTTAAATGACCAAGTTAAAAAGGGGAAACACAGGCCTGCATTTGCATCATTGATCGAGTGTACTTTGTTTTCCCCTGTATCCACTCTGACTTATTCTGTCTATTCAACAAGGCCCTGTTTAATGAATGTAAACTGATGAAAACATAGCTATCTGTTTTTCACTTTGCACTGGCAAACAAGCTCAGCTAGCCACTTTCTCCACCCCCATCTTTAACACAGCTATGAGACCTCTAATTATGCAGGGATTCAAGTAGCCTTTCACAAAACACTGTGTTGTCCTTTAGAGCTGAAGCGTGCTTCACGAGCTAAAAGGACAGGCTGCATGTTTGTAGGTTGAGCAAATTCAATTTGTGTGATTAGTTCTCGGCATCTGCTTCAAGTTTGGTTTAAATGATGAATCTTCAATACATCTCATTTTGTGTTTTTGATATTTTCTTTATATTTGCCATACTGTATATCAGTATTTCAGAGCCAAAGTGTACCTCATGTGATCCCAAATGTACCAAAATACTGAGGTTCCTTCTCCAACCTCCTTCATCATTGGCCTGGAGTGAGAGAGATATTTTTTATCTTCGATTTTGGGTTTTATCAGTGACAGATTTATGTACTGATGCAAAGTACAAGCTTTAGATTCAAGAGTCCAGGATCTATCATACCTCATTCTCCAGCTTTAATTTTGCCTTTAGTCTCAACCTGAAAACAGGAACAAATGGAAAGGCTATCTCCTCACCACTTATTGTGCATTTTTCTTCTACTCTGATCACACTTGATTATCTGAATGTCTCATTTCACATATCTGCTGCAGCCAAACACTAGTATCATTATAACATGTGACAGAAACAATACTTGTTGTGTCATGCATTTGATCACCTGCTGCCCCTGTGGGTTTGCAGGCTTTTGTACAAAGCTGATTTAAAAGGCCTTTATCACAATGGTACACATTCAGTTTGATGTCTGGCTCTAGCACTTCCTGACTAATTAAATTACATTGAAGCCAATGTGAAATGCACAGTGTTTATTGCTTTCCTGTTGCACACAGCTGTAAAAGATATTTGAAACACAACTGATGAATGACAGGTTCAATGACAATGTTCAACAACGCCTACAAAGTCGAAAACAGTGTATCAAGAAACATATAATGTATCTTTCTTGTACTATAAGAAGTATAATACTGCTTTTTAAATTCAAGTCTCCCTTTTCATTAGTTTTATGCTTCGCTGTCTTACATCAGTACGTAAAATATGCGTAATTTGAGCCAAGGCCAAGCTGCTTAGCTCCACGTTGAGGTGTGATAATCTCCAGACCATTTATTCAGTTTACTGACAGGTGATTGTGGCTCGTGCAAGACCCAAAATCTTTGAAACATTTCCTCTTTAATCTAATTGGATGATAAGTGGGTGCCTACTATTGAGCCCGAAGCCAAAACGCTTGCGCTGTCTCTTTTGGAGTCGATTCCCGCCACAACCCATCGCGGTTTTATCTCAAATCCCATTTGCTATTGTACCTGTCCAATAGCAGAGACCGAGCGCGTTTTAACTCGGATGGCATTTTTATTTCATCAGTACAATCCAGCGCACGTTTGACGCAGTGATCTCTGCGCTCTCACTAATCATTATCCGGAGCAGGACGCAACTTCTAGTAACTCTCTGGCTTTTTCCCCATCTCTTTTTCGTATGGTTTAAATATAAACTGTAAACCAAGAAATCTCTTAGTTTTTTTTTGTATGCGTTTTTGATGGTGATCCACGTCGGACAGTAAAAGGTGATGGCAGACTCTGAAGCACAAGAGACTCGCCAACCCACAAAAGACCCCTCGAAGCCGAAAAGCTTCCTCAGCTCGTCCAAAGGAGTGTTTGATGGCAGCTTCTTCTCTCGGCTCGGTGATTTATCTTTCCCTCGCTTTGACTTGCCCACACAGAGAATCGGACTGTCAGCGCAGTATTTGGAGAGAGCGACTCCCTGGTGGTACCCATACACGCTTGGGACTCATCTGAGGACCGGAGGTAGATTAATATTAACTGTCATTCCGCGGGCACGAAAATGACTGCGTTTTGGTTTGGAAAAATGAATTTAAATGAATATATAGATACATATATTTCATGGAAGCATATAGCCCATGATTACCGTAAACCTTTTAATTAGAAGTAAACCTTATAAATTCGAAGCTTAATTATGAGGAATAAATACACAGCCAAATATCAACACTTTAACCAAAGGAAAATGCAGTTCCACAAAGTGAATATCTAGAACGAAGTAAAAGCACATGTTTAATGGCTCAGAGGATCAAGTGTACTTACTGTCAAAAACTTTTTCTGCAGGATCTGAGAAGATCAATCTGAGGGAACTATCACCGGCATCAGACAGGCGCTCCCCGGACATCCAAAAAAGTGACCAAGATGGCAAAGAGGAAAGCGCCGACGACGATATTGCACTTGATGAAAGTGACGTGGAAGAGCCAAAAAAAGAAACAGACCAGGAGGACGAGTGGGGGAGAAAATCGGACGAGATGGACTCCGAGAAGAAGCCCTGTCGGAAGAAGAAGACGCGCACGGTGTTTTCCCGAAGTCAAGTCTTCCAGCTGGAGTCCACCTTCGACATCAAGCGCTACCTGAGCAGCTCTGAGAGGGCAGGCCTGGCCGCGTCTCTTCACCTGACGGAGACACAGGTCAAAATCTGGTTCCAGAACCGGAGGAATAAGTGGAAAAGGCAGCTGGCCGCGGAGCTGGAGGCGGCCAACCTGAGCCATGCGGCGGCGCAGAGGATTGTGCGGGTTCCTATACTTTATCACGAGAACGGAGCCCCAGAAACGACCGGGAGCTCCGCTGCAAACTCATCGGGCAGCCAGTCACTCCTGGCTTTCCCCCATCACATGTACTATTCCCATCCGGTCCCATTGCTGAGGCCTGTTTAACACCAAGTGTCATAAAGCGCTGTATATAGCCTACGTTTTTAAATGAGAGTGACCTTCATTTAAAAAAAACTATATTTTGTAGATTTAACAAACACAATGTTAGGTCATATTTATTATTATTATTATTGCTGTTGTTGTTGTTGTTGTTGTTGTCGTTGTTGTTGTTGTTCTGCTGAAGTGTCCTTGAGCAAGACGCAGTCTCAATACACCCCCACGGGGACAATAGAAATTTATTATTATTATTATTATTGAAATTGTTACATGCTCAAATATTTTGTGATCAGCTCGAAAAAAGAACTTGTGTTGCAGGGTTGGCTGGTCTACTTCACAGAGATTTGTGTCGGTGTTTGTAGGTAAAAACGTGGAATTTAATATTTTGATAGTCTATTTAATATTGTGCAATACTGTTGGCTTCACATTAGGCTACCATCCTTTGTCACCTTCAGCTCCCTTTTACAATACAGGCTATCCCTTTCCTTTGGTAACACTGAGAACAATCATGTGATCCTTAAAAAATCCCCGAAAAGCTGCAGGCAAAAGGTGAATAGTTTTAATGACGCAATGTTTTGCCGGTAATTTTAAAGCCATGAAAGAGCCAAAAATAGCCCCTGTTTTGTATATGGTTTTACTCTGACATTGTTATTTGAATCCTGTATATTATATCGTCTTATACGCAGTAAAAACTTTGTTCCAAAACATGTAGCGTATCTTTATTCTGATGGACATGGAAGAAGCACGCAACTCATGTCATAAAGATCTTGCTTTTAAAACAAGGATGGAGTGATCTATAGGCTATTTTAAAATAGGCAAGTTTAGACAAGGCATTAATGCACATTGAGACTGTAAAGATTATTTCCTAAATAAAATATTCCACTTTGGTCATTTAAATTGTTAAGTAATGATTGTCATCTTTTTTTAATCTGATGACTTTGGGCAAAGGTGGCTGCATTGCATTTGAGCAACAACATTTTATGTCTATAGACTTTTTCCTAGTTCTATTTCGACTCACAAACACTGTATCTCTTATAGACTATTTTTTAGTTTCTGATTTTATCGTGTAGATCCACAAAAATTAAATACAATAGGCTATAATTAAGTTGGCCGCGTGGAAATGAAAAGAAAAATTCAGAAGTTTAGCCTAGTTGCTGTAAGATCCAGTCGTTATTCATTTTTCATTTAGGCGATTTAACAATATAGCCTATTTAAAGGCTGAGTTATTTTCTTCTTGTATCCTGCTGACCTTTAAATGACTGTTATTATATCAGTATAATCTCATCTGTTAAAGTTTTCCTCAAACCACAAATAGGATATGACGGAAAATATACGGAAAGGCTACGGTTTATCATTCAGTACGAAGCATACATGGGCCTAGCATATTACCTTTAATAGTAGGCTATTAGCTAAAGGATTCACAACTAAAACCCCACTTTAGGCTACATTACTATTTTACTATGGTGTATTGCAATGTTTTATAAAATCTGCATTGCAGCTATCTCAAATCAAAAACACAACCCCAGAAACGACCGGACGAGAGAGAGGGAGAGAGGGAGAGAGAGAGAGAAAGAGAGAGAGAGAGGGGTCTCGTATCATGTGATCTCTGTTAGGACAACGGAAATATACGTCAAGGTTAACTCAACCAATAAAAGTGCAGGCGGGAACTTTAGTTTTCTTTTCAACCAATCAGCAACTCTGCACCATTCAACACCGTCACATTCATGCGTTTGATAGCGAATGTGTTACCTCATTAGCTTGTTTGTTAGCATTTGCTGCGTTATACATTCTATCGTAACCAAGGCATAAAAATTTGGATTGTTCAAGAAAAGAATCCTTCCTGTCTGAACAGCACCAAACTGACGCGGTAAGTGAAGTGCAACGGCTAACGTTAACACTAGAGTTTGCTTTGTATTGCACGCACAACACCGGTACAAGCTACCGCTAGCTTGTAGCTTTAGCTTGTAGCGGTGTTGTAACGAATCAAGTTGTTGCCGCTGTGAATTAAAAACAAATGCTATCGAAAACCCATGAAGTTATTACTCTACCAGATATCGCAGCAGTATTGTATGTTATTTAATTTAGATGATAAGTATCGGTAGTCCAAAATCACCGTCGCTGAGATAACGTTAGGCTAACAACAGGGTAGGAAAGCTAAGGACCACCAGTAATTGGCCTACTAGTGGGTTAACGTTAGTCCTTAGATTAGAATTTCTAAGTGAGAGACGTGTTTCCAAATGAACGGAAGGGCATACACGCACGATTTTAGGAATTATTGGCCATCAGAATTGCATTCACTGATGTATACCAATTTGTTTTCCGCAAGCCCGCTTGTATTAGAAACTGGAGCTTTCTATTTAAGGTGGCAGATCTAGTAAGATCTCTCTTTTTTGTCACAATTGCATCACTTGGGCCTCCACAGGATACCTGCTAATATTCAGATCTCGAATTACATATTATTTTATTTGCATTACTGCTAATACTACAGATGCACTGCTGAACTTGTTCTTTTGATCTCATCTGTGCAGATTCTCAGTCATCCAGGTCATAGTAAACTGAAAAAACTTAGATTTCTAGGTCGACGTTTTTTCAGTTTTCTTTTGATCTTATACTGTATGTTATACTGTGCTTGGCATACTGCTAAAATAACTGAATGAGTATTTGCAATCGCCATACCCACTGTTATGAATAGCTAGTCTATTGCTGTATATTTTTAATTTTGTATATTTTAATACTATGCTGAGCCAATGCAACGAAGTGTCATTCTGTGTACACTTGTTATGTATCTGAATGATAAAGTATAAGTCTTAAGTCTACAGCGTAAATGTCAAAGTGATTGTTTTTGTGTGTGTATGAAGCAGTGAAAGGCAAGCATTTATCTTATCTGGTATGTGTGGCAGTGTATCAATGCTGTGACAAGGGGTGAACACAAAACCATGAATACCTTAACCTTATAATGGAATTCAGTACAAGTCTATAAATGGAAAAATTGATGAATGAACCATAGACAGTTTCAGACAGGTGTCAGTTCACCTCTATAAATCTTTTGTTTACAATATTATTGAATTGGATTGCACGTAATCTATGTTAAAATATTTTAATTTATCTTATCTATTCGTCTTGACTCCAGAATTTGTGTTTGTTTGCTCTAATGCAGATGACAGGCTCAAATGAGTACAAGCTAAACCAGGGACCAGAGGACAGCATCTCTGCTGTCAAGTTCAGCCCCAGCACAACTCAGTTCTTGTTGGTTTCCTCCTGGGACTGCACTGTCCGGCTTTTTGATGTTGGAGGCAACACTATGCGGATGAAGTACCAGCACACAGCTCCAGTTCTTGACTGTGCTTTTTATGTAGGTCACAGATTTGAATATATTTTTAGCTTCCATATTGTCACATTAAAGCATAGAAGCCTGATACACACAACTTTTCTACTTTGCAGGACCCAACACATTCTTGGAGCGGAGGTTTAGATGCGCAACTAAAAACCCATGATTTAAACACAGACCAAGGTTGTACATAAAGCTGTGTAACAGATTTATTATCTTCTGCAATAATTTATAATAATATAAAGTTTTTTTTAATGTTCTCCTTAAACAGATACAATAGTTGGAACACATGATGCCCCCATTCGATGTGTGGAGTACTGCCCGGAGGTTAATGTCATGGTAACAGGGAGCTGGGACAGATCAGTTCGACTGTGGGACCCGAGGACGCCCTGCAACGCTGGCACTTTTACTCAGCCTGAAAAGGTAGCTCAGAAGACACATGAATCTTTTTGACTGTAAGAAAGTTTTTAAAGATATCTTTAAGATAATTTTGTGAGATCTGAATCACATTGTTAGTTACAGCATGATATAGTAAGTATAACGTACTAGTTTGTATTGTGTATTGTTTTTTTTTATGTTTGTTTGTTTTGTTTTTATTTTGGTCCCAGGCTTCATTTCTCACCCTAAATGACATGATAGTAAACATTTTTAGAGCTTTCTGTCCTTGGTAATTTGTTATACCTCTTAAAGAAACAATTAAAACATATTCTTTTTCTGATTTCAGGAGAACTTTGCCAAATAGGTTTATTCTAACAGAGTAACAGTGCCTTATAGGATAACAGGCTATGCAATAGGCAATTTCAGACCGGCAACTGTGTACCATTGATACACAGTGAAATAGCCATTACAGATCTCTATTCTCTCGAATGTACGTCATTAAATACTGGTGTTACAGCATAAAAGCTGTGACCAGGAAAATGCAGACACCCGATGAAGGCGTTCTTTCACTTTAACTTTGTTACATGTGTTTGTGTATGTATTTAGTGAGGCTTTTGACACTGCTAGTGTTGTCTTATACATGTTGTCTATATCAAAGGTGTACACCCTTTCTGTGGCTGGAGATAGGCTGATTGTTGGCACAGCTGGAAGACGGGTCCTGGTGTGGGATTTGAGGAACATGGGCTATGTACAGCAAAGAAGAGAGTCCAGTCTCAAGTATCAGACTCGCTGCATTAGGGCCTTCCCAAACAAACAGGTACACTTTGAACTATGTTGATTCAGCATCCACTTCTTATCAAATTGCACACAGTTCTAATGAAAGATACAGACATCAGTTATAACTTGACAGATAATTTGCTCCTAAAAGGGGAATCATGCTACAGAGCTGGATTCCTGTGTTAATGTGAAGAAGTTGGATGATAACGTCTCATTTTCGGCCTTGGCTCCAGGGCTATGTCTTGAGTTCAATCGAGGGACGTGTAGCTGTGGAGTACCTGGACCCGAGCCAGGAGGTTCAGAAGAAGAAGTATGCCTTCAAGTGCCACAGACTGAAGGAGGATGGAATTGAGCATGTTTACCCTGTCAATGCCATCTCTTTTCACAGTGTTCATAACACATTCGCCACAGGTATGATTGGCTAGTTAGTACTTGATAATGCACATATTTGTCTTCCTACTTTTAGTTTTTCTATAATGAGGCGATTTATTTTTACAAAGCTGTAACCTTTAGCACTGAGCTTCCAAGGTTGCATGTGGAGCACAGTTATTATAGATCCATATTTCAGCAAGAAAAGTCAAAAGTGTTTATTTGTCATATGCACAGTTAGGAAACGTGTTTCCCTGTACAATGAAATTCTTACTTTACTGTCCACATGAATGCCACACAATAAAAATGAAATATAAAGTAGATGAATAAGTAACACAAAATCTAAGGCACTTTAAGCAGCAAATGCAGCAATATAATAAAAATATATAAGAATACAATAAGAGAATGTATGGTACATGGGAGCTGCATGTGCAGTAGTCAACAGTCAAATGTGCAATTATGTATGTACAAACTGCTGTAACACAGGCAGTAACATGTCCTAAGTCTTCTGAGGTTGACCTTGAGTCTCTCCTTCAACCAGGTGGCTCAGATGGCTTTGTGAACATCTGGGACCCATTCAACAAGAAGCGCCTGTGTCAGTTCCACCGGTACCCGACCAGCATTGCCTCACTTGCATTCAATAACGATGGTACCATGCTCGCCATCGCTTCCTCCTATATGCACGAGAAAGGAGACATCAGCCACCCAGAAGACGCCATCTTCATCCGCCAAGTCACAGATGCCGAGACCAAGCCCAAGTGAGTCTTCCTCGCCTTAGTGTCCTCTGTATGTCAGTTATTCACCAAATCTGTGAGCAGCTGCATTTACAGAGAGCACATCCAGCTGCCCCATATGCTGATCTGTATCTCTCTCCATCCACTTTTCAATATCCGACAGTTGAAAGATAGATGAGGACTTCAAAATCCTCCACCCGGTTATCTGTGCTGTTGTAAATATACACTCAGTGACCAGACAAATAGAAACCTGCTTTCCAGTGTAATGCAATCCGCCTCACTGACCTTGTCATAAACACTACCTTTGTGAAAGTAGGAGCAACAATTTTTGGTGGCACTAAGGAGGTGGTGATTTTCAGGTGGTAAGTTTTGCAGCTGTTTGTGTATATGTTGACTTGTATTATATTTAAATGTGATTATAATACTTTTTGTTCTCCTTGTATATCAGTGAGAGTGAACAAAATACTCGGTGTTTAATTGAAGACAACTGTGTTCAGTTTTAACTGTGGATCTGGGCTGGGCAGTTAATCAAACTTTATTTTCAGCTACAATTTTGGCTTCCAAAGATTATGGAAACAAAATAATCTAGCTAAAATAATTTCCATTTGGTAATGATGCTCCCGTTGTGTGTCATGTTATAAATCCGGCACACCCCTTCAGTCCTCTACAGTGCCAGCATTTTTTGCTCTCATTGGTTGACGTGAAACATTACTAAGGATGGCAACACCTAAATTTGTTACTGTATGTGCAATAAAACCTCCACAATAAACAATCAGTAAGAGTCCTCTATCATAACACCTGCTAAACAAGCATAAACCTCCAGAGAACTGACAGTTTCTGCCTTGCTTGCACTCCATCAAGCTTATGTTGGTTATGAACAAGCTAAAACTGTTAAACAAGAGGAAAAGGAGAATGTATGTCTGTGTCGTAGTGAGATTATTTAGGTTATGACACACAATAGGCTATTGTTAGTTTTATTTGTAAAAATCAATACAGAGTTGAGTATTTTCCACTGAACTGTCAATCACAGTTGAGTAGATAAAAATGTTTGTTTTACAGTTAAATCATATTTAAAGTTGAAGAAGCCACACAGTTTATTTTTTTTATTTTTTTACATTTAGCATGATGTTTTCAAGTAACCGTGATCTCAATATTGACAAAATTAATCATGATTATGATTATTGCCATGGTCATGCAAGCCCTACTCTAGATGTTAGATTTACATAGGCTTCAAAAGATTAGTTTGGAGTAATTTTCTGCTTTATTGATAGTCACTGATTTGGGCGAGTTCACCTCAGTTTCTGTTTTAACCTCAAACACTATGAAATGGTAGTATTTAGTGAGTAGGATGTCACTTGTGTCCATGCCTCGGTTCGGTGAATCTGTTCTCTCCTGTCTTGGTTTACAGGTCAACCTAAGTCCACCTGTGTAGGAAGCCTTTCTCACATTTGGGTTATCTGCAGGCATCCAGTGTATCATTCATTACCGCATTGTTTCCTCTCATTTCTTTCCATTCAGATACCAGTCTTTCTTTCCTCTAAGTAATGCTTGTTAATCTTTTCTTTTCTGGCTCTTGTTAAATATGTTCATTTATCTTCAGCCTATCTACTACTGCTGTTCTCCTTTAATAAAACTGATTTTATATGCACACATTACATTTTTTGCTTGGTTATTTTTAGTCACTAAACATGACCTGATTTCGATAATTTTTGCTGACTCTCCAGATGGAGTTATAGTTTAACATCACACCGTAGCTATCCTTTCTTTGCTTCTTTTTTTATGCAGTCATAAGTTTGACACAGTAGCATTAAACATTTTGACCAATAGCATAAAGTCAGTTCATACCCTTAACATGTGTCACGTGTACTACCTGAAAAATGCCAGGAATGTCTCGGTGCAGAAGAGGTTGTCTTGATTCTGTTGAAGGAGAGCAATGATCCACTCGTATTGCCGACGGCTGCACTTGCCCCCAGACAGTGACCTGTGCTGATAGACATCAGAAATCTGCAGCCTAAACTGGGATCCTACTTTATTACTTTTGAGAAATTAGAAGAAAACCACTAAACCGACTAGGTTGTGTCTGCTATACAGGGGGAAAGTTTCCAACTAAAAGTTATCACGAGGCTCAGTTCTAACTTTATTATTTTTGATAATTACATCATAAAACAAGTACCCTGGGCGGTAAATTCAGGTGTTTATGGGCTGAAGCACACTGCAAACCTGAGTGCTCCATTTTTATGGTTTTGCTGTGGGTTTGTTTTTAACTTAGTAACTGAGAAATGTATACAGAGAAGAACATCTCATCATGGAACATCCTACTCATTTTATTGATCTGGAAGATAAAGGGTGATAGAGACATTTCAGTGTGCTAATTCTGTTTTCTTCATTAACACTTAATTTATCTGCTGCTGTTTTGCAAGCTGTTACACTGGTGACGGGGTCGGATACAACACAGACTGCAGTGAACACAGCAGCGCCCCGCAAAAGTCTAAGTGGTGTCTTTCCCTCAGTTCAGATTTTCAATTGCAGCTAATGCAATTTCTGAAGCCCTTCAGCCAAAGCAGCAGAGAAGATATAGATGACAATTATTCTATTTAAGAGCTCCAATTTTTTTTTTTTTCTAATGGCTCTATCTGCTTGTGCAGTATCCTGGAAATGATTAGTTCGGTTTGGTTAAATTATGTAACTAATTCCTTTGATTGCTGATAATGACTCAGTCTTTGACATTGGTTTACAACAGCAGCTTAATATGAAATGGCATTCATTTTGGGACATAATTACAGACAGAGAATGGCCAGGGTTTGTTGTTGGGGCTACAGTGAATTACCCTGTTTCCTGTCATCTTTGGCTTCCTCTAAATAGGAAAATTGAGTTCTTGAGTGTGCATTAAAACTGTTAAAGTTTTCTTGTCTATATTGGTTAGCCATGTTATAAGAAAAAGTAATTTAGCAGCCAAAATGTTAGGTGCATTAAAGCAAGTTTATAATCCAGTGTGCACAGAGTTTCAAATGTAGCCCCTTTTCCTTCAGTACCATAAGAGATTTAAGGTCTGTATTTTAACAAATTGCAGCAGATAAATCTGCTGCATTATCTATAAGCATCTTACTTTAAGCCTGTCTCACCAGAGCTCTCTCCAGTTTTTTTTTTCCCCAGCAGTTAACCACATCTGTGGTTGTGTGGCCAGGCTCTGGTTTCCAACCGCTGAAGTGTTGCAGACAGTTTGGCTCTACACGAAACCATTACACGACAATTAAAATGGGTGGTTGTGCTCCAACAGCCTGTCAGGTGCATTTAACCCAACCACAAGGGCTCTTATGTTCACTCAAGAGGGCACAGATGACCTTCAACCAGACACCTTATCTCTCAAGAATGGTTTCTAATATTATATCAAGCTGATGACAACGTCCTTCATGAGCTGTGGAGAAATGGGGAAATCACATGATGCTTCAGGAAAATATTGACAGCATTCTGGTTTGTCTTCAGTTTCACTGTCACATACTATAGAGCACTTCCTTCCTTTGAGTAACTTCACGATTTCAGGTAATAAATCACACATTTCATGTCACAGCAAGGCTTTCTAATCAGGTTGGAACATGCTTACTTTAACATTGTGGGAAAGTTGATTTTCATTGATACAAGGTTTAGCAGCTCTTTGAGACATGGATCACAACTTTTAAAAATTTATTTTATTTTTTTTTAAGGAAAGTTGTCTTATGGAGAAGGTCAACTACTGTATGTATAAAGGGTTTAAGATTTGTGTGTTCCACTTTCTAAGGATGTTTACTACCCCTGATAACTGCCTGACAGAAACCCTGTTGAAGTTTTCTCATGTTATAATTAACCAAAAGTCTGAGTTTGTGAAATGTATTTATTCATTTTTTTATATTGACATTGCTTCAGTGGTTCTGATGCTTTGCAGCTCTTTCCAGAGGGTAAGTGGTCAAATGCTCCATTGCTAAAAAAGGCAGCAACTTATGGTTGTGGGCACTGACTTTTCACAACCTGGCAACCCACATCGCCACATATTAATATTTGAGTTGTTTTGTCTTATTGTTTAAAACAGCCCCATGTTTCTGGTTTATTTGAGGTGGTGACAATTTGGAGATGTACACCTTTCAGTTTGTCTCATTGCTGGTACATCCCAGCTTGGAAATGAAACCTGAGCCTCTGACTTGGACATGGCTCGCCACAACACCTCACTCCGAGCTGCCACTGCCCTGGGGAGGCTTTTAAAGAGCTTTGATGGGCAAGACAACATCTCCTCTCCAGTGTAGTTACATTAGAGCCTAATTAGACGCTAAAGCTCAAGGCCATATAACCCATTTGGTTTCACACTCGCAACCATCCATCTCTTTACAGGCCAGGCACCATGGGGCTGAAGAGTGAAGGAGAAGCTCACCTGGGAGCTGGGCTATAGTAAATCAAAAGTCTGGGAGTGACAAGAGGGTCACAGATTTTTGGCTTGAGGTTTTTTTTTTGGCTTTTGGGCTTTTTGCCATAGATTAATCATTTGCTAATGAATCATGTGGCACTGATGTTTAACAATTAGGTCTGCAAATTTATGAAAGTGGAATGAATTTGTACTTCATTTTAGTATTGTCTGGTTGGTCCAGACTGAAACATCTAAGTGAATTGCTGTGAAATTTGGTGAAGACATTGATGTTCCCCCGAGGATGATTAGTAATCACTTTGGCAACCCCACAGCTTTTCATCTAGCACCATTATCAGGTCACATTTCAATGTGTCCAGTACTTCTGTTTGCCAAACTAATGTTCGACTTTGAGGCAAATTTATCAGTAGGCTTCCCTGAAAGACGGCATCAAGATTTCACAGTAAACATTCTCTTCAAAAGGTAAACTGTAAAAACTGGTGCTTTAAAGGGGAAAAAAATCAGTGCTCAGATGAGCTCTAATGTCACCTGTCAAGCTGATGAATGTATATATAAAGACGGGAGAGTCGGTGCATCTGGGGTCGTGTTTGAATGATGTATGGCCAAGGGTCACCAGAGCTGCAGAGACTAAAGGTGAAAACCCACAGAAAAGTAAAGTCTTGCTTGTGACTTCTGTTTGCCCAGAAATGGAAATGGAAACCGCTCTACTCTGAACAACTGATTTATTTTAGGTATACAGATGTTTAAAAGTGAGAGACAATACCTGAGGGTTGCTACTGACAAAGGACACCTTTCCTATGTATAGGGTGTCATATAGTACCATGACTGGTTTATTAAGTTCCTCCAGGGGTGAAACCACAAGCACTTAAACACTGATCCATATCCTACAGACAGCTACCTGTCGTGCTCTGTGAGAATTAAAGATAAGTCCTTTACATCACATAGCATATCCTACTTGAAAATGTAAAACCTGTTATACCAAAGATTTGCTCTCAGCTTTAGATTGACAGGAAATTGTCTTTATATAGTCAAACAATATGGAGAGGGCAGATCCCAAGGGAAACGTGCGCTTGTTTCCCCCCATTTAAACCAGAATCTGATTGCAGGCCTTTTCAATCCAGCCTCTCTGTGCACTCCTTGCATCTATGAAACCCTCTGTACTGTTTAATGGGTTCATGGCCACAGGGCAAGGGTTACAGTTTGTCCTTCCTGCAATTAGCATTCATGGTTAGCTTAGCAGAACTAATGCATCACATCTTTGAGGCTCAAGTTCCCTGTGCACCTTAGAGTGACTGCAGGCAAGATTTAGCTGACTCCTTGTATCCATTTCAACCAGCTTTATTAGATGTTATTGGCAAAATCCCCTGACGAATGCCAGTTCAAGTTAACTATTATCAGCCAATTATGTGTCGGTGTCACATTGTTGGTCTTAGGAAAAAAACAAAGGACATGATAAACTTACGCGAGCTGTGTGCTGACATGCAGTACCTCTTCAGGTTATATACTGACAAGAATATTAGCACAAGGGTCTAAATCAGTGGCGGGCAGAGGCACAACTCATGGGACCTTATTTTTCACATCACAGATCAATGTGAGCAACTTATGTTTGTTTTCTCATACATTCTCATTTTTCTGCATCATAAAATGTTTCATTCTCTGTTTTGTAAATACTTTCTTGTCTGTTTTGGGTCAAGACACTGGGATCTCAAGGCAGTTTTCAATACACAAACATTTACACCAAGGCTATTGTGGAGGCATTTGTCTGTGGGGAGCTCAGGGGTCTTAAGTGACACCACTGCTCACATGAAGCACCTCGGAACTGTTCTATGCTAATACATAGTTTATGTATGAATCTGTGGATGTTTGTTTAGGTCGACTGCTGTATTGCTTCAGAACTATAGCAAATATGCAGATTGTAATATAAACTGTGGGACCTTCAGACAGCATTGAATGCATCTTTCTTAATTATGGGGGACTACTCAAGCACTTTTCAAATGCAAGTTAGCAAGTTATTTTACAAAAAGACATTAAACCAAAAGATGCTGATCTGAGCAAAATAAGATATTACTTAGATGAAGGCTGAATAAATTAAAGTATGAATTCAATAAGAGCACACAGAGATGAAGACAAAGCACAGCTTAGGAGATTTTTAAAGACATTTAACCTAAAATAAAGCGTTATCTTGCCTATTCTTGTTTATCAAGCAGATAATATACTAGATATAATACATAATGAAGTATATACAGTACATCTTCAGCATCCCAGAACTATAGCTCAATGAGAAAATTAAAATGAAATGTTCAGTTTCACAACTTATTATGGATATGGAAATCTAATTTTTGCCCATGTGCTTAAACTCCAACCTGTGGCTAAGTGGGTAAAATGTTACTAAATATAAAGTACGTTTGTCTTTTCTTAAGTGCATTCTTGTTGAGCGATCAGTGCATTATGGAGCCAAATCAATGACACAAAAAGGAAGTGTTTTCCTACACAGCTCCTGATTATCGAGCATCATTACCTTCTCTGAATTCACTGAAGTGAAACGGTGTGTTGTCCTGTCAACTCCTATGTAGATTAAGCCAACTAATGTGAATACTGAGATCAATGCATTCATCCAGTGATGTTTCTGTGTGTAGAGCAGCGATGGATTGAGAAGTCTGGTTCTAATTTATCATTGTCCACACATTATATTATTATTGATGGCTCTTGCCTAGGGCCAGTCCATTTGTTTTTTAGGCGTGACAGGCGGCAGAATGCTGGACAGAGGTTTGTTCTGCAGCTGTGCCAACACAGGTCTCTCTTATTTATCTATTGATCATCATACCTCCCAATAATCTGGCACCTGCCACATTTGACAGCATTCTGTGGAACAGGTCAGAGGACAGCGCCAGTAAAACTGAATGATGGATATTGTTACCTGAAGCATTAACCTTGCTAACAGTTGTCACAGACAGCACATTTACTCACACATAGCTGTAATACTGTAGAGTCTGCTGGGATTGCCATAAGAATAAAGAGCTGAGCATTCAGTGAGGTGGTCTAGAGCCATAAATGCATAAAAATACAATAAAACATCACATAGGGTTGCAGCAAGCATTAGGGGGTCAAAACATATCTAGGGTTAAACCAAACAAATGGCAAAATCTGGCTGAAAAGTGGTTTTTGGTTGTGCAGGTTACATCATAACCATCGTTTTAACAGCATTTAAATAGCCATATTTCAGTGTTAAGCAGGTTCAGACTACAGAGTGAAATGAAATGCACCTGAAATAACAGCTGGTTATTGTACAGTGGTTCTGTAAAAAAAAAAATTTAGCTGTAAAAATTGTTAAAAGGGAAAAACAAATTATGGGATAAAAGGAGCAGCAGATCTGCTTGACGTAAGAGCAGGCTCACCTCATTCCTTACAGATAGGTTCTACTGGACTACAGACTTACAGGTCCACATTAGCTTTAATGATCAGCAAAATAGATTTCCAGTCAGTGCAATCAGAAATTAAACAACACATAAAATGTCATCAATTACACTTTACCAAAACAAGATAAAAAAAGAAGCAAGCAGGTATATATTTTCCATGTCTGGATATTTGTCAACATCTTAGAAAAGAGGTAGATAATGAAAGTAAAAATCACATTCTGTGCAAGCAGTCGTTAGAGAGGTGTGTAACACCAGGCATGAAGTGAGCTGTATGACTGCGAACGCTCTGTTCCTCTCCACTCCATCCATCCTGCCTGGCTAATGTATCCCTCTCAATAGCGAGGGACAATGGGAGAAAAGGCTGCTTGTACGAAGCGCATAAAGCCCCACCACAGCCATGTTCACAACAGTAATTGGTAAAGAAGCTTCATTTCAGTCACTGCTGTATATGGCTTTTGTTGTCCTCCAGGTTTTTACAAGTGTGTTGCTTCTGAGGGTTTTTAATAATCTGCAGCTAATTTCTGCAGCCCCTTACCAGTTGTTGCCCGTGTCTCCATTTATTTATTTTTGTTGAATGCACAATTCAATGATTCTCTCTTTATTTTGGTAGACATTGAAATATATTATTAAATCAACATTCAGCAGTGTCTTCATGACATGCATGAGCACCCTACTTAATTTTGAACATCTGCAAGAGGCAGCAAACATTTAATCTCTTATGAATCCTGCTGCTTTCACACTCTGAAAGCTTTGTTGCTGTTCAGTAAGTAGCGGTCACAGAATAGAGGATGGTGGGCATTAGAGGGGCGACATCTCTCCTTTCACCATCACATTGTAGTAGTTGTATAAAAGCCTGCAAAATGTAGCTTGTAGTTACACTTCATCCTGTTGTAAAATGCATTAAAATATTTTTCACAGTATTTCATTGGGGAATTTTTTTTGTGCTAAGCACTCTTAACCTTCTGATACATCAGTTTTATATAAATACATCCATGATGGTCCCAGTGGGAATGTCTGCCATTTGCTTTTTCAGGTGTAATTCAGTTGTTTTCATGGATCTTGCATTCATGTATGTTTTAACCTGTTCACAGTCATTTATATAGCTGTAACAGTGTTGCATGTCAGTGGTTCCCAACCTAAATGGGTTGTGACCCCCTCACTAAGCCATGTCTAGCCTATACAGGTTGAAGACAAAAATTAAGACTTTTTTTCCTTTCTCAGGTGGTTTCATTATTTTACATGTCTGAATAGGTTTAGCTGTCAAGTATTTCACATGTAAAAGAAAGACATTTTCAAGAATAATTGTGAGAAGTGATGTTTTTTTTCTCAGCACTTCTCCTGTGACCCCATGAAAGGTCCTGACCCCAAGGTTGGGAACCATTTGTATATGGTCTCAAAGTTGAGGAGACTATCAACAGTTGTCATTGGGACTGTTTCTTTAGTACAAAGTAGTCTGAGTGAAGAGTGCTGACAGCAGGGTCTTATCCAAAGTAACCTGTGGCATTTATTTCTTTCCTCTAACCAAGCTAGTCTCATTCCTACTGTTGTAGCACTATAAGTACATTTATCTTCATCAATGTTACTTATTATAAACACAATATCTAAATTTTCTTAGAAACATTCCGGGGTATAAAGCTTCATTTCAGGATGATTGCAAACCATTGGATGATTAAATTTAAACACATTTTCCCACATATTGTGGAGGAATTCTTAAATTTTTGTATTTAGATAAATGTAGTTGTTTTTAGCTTAGCTATACTGGTTTTAAGATATACAGTAATTCCCAAATATATACCCTTACTTAAAGATAGTGGGACTAGCTAAACTCATAGTGAATGCAGGCAAGTGAATTTTCTGAAAAAATTATTCTTAAATATTTCTTTTGTACCAAGCAAATTTATTTGTTTTTAGTCGAACTGCCCTAGTTTTAAGACATCTGTGGGTTCATTGAGACTAGGTTTCTTTTAAAATTGTTTTAAAAATCTTGGCCAGTAAAGTTTTCCTGTTCTGTTGGTAGATAATTTTGCTTATTTTAAGTAATTTTCTAGTTTTTGAGAGCTGAGTTTTTCAGTGTGAAAACATAGCTGCACAGCTCTTAGCCACTTCTGCAGCATGGCTGTATGGATGGGGATGTTAGTCTGTTAACTGGTTGGTGCACCGCTTTGGTCCAAAATGAAATATATTATATAAATTATTTACATTTTTTTTCAGTTTGGTACAAATATGGCTTTATTCATCTGTATTGTATGGATGGACTGTATGGGTGAAGGTAAAAACCTCTAAGGTGGTTATCTGAAAACCAGGGCAAATTATACCAAAGCTCTTTTTTATCTCTTAAGCTCAAATAATGGTGCATTCAGGAGAAATACTGTTGTGAAACTGACTCTTTTAAAGCCACAATAGCCGCCATGATTACAGGTAAATAATGGATGCAAAGTGATGTCAAAATTGTTAACCTCTTTTTATTAATGTAGTGACTGTTTCAGTGCATTTTGATGCTCATGTTGTGTTTACATTGGGGCACAATCAGAGACAAGAGTTATTCCTAACAGTTTCCCCACTTATAGTAAACACAGCTTTTCCTGTGAGGTTACTCTCAGTACAACACAATCTCATATCTAGGGCTCTTTACGGGTGAAACAGGTTTGCATCACAGAAAATATTAGCTAAAAAGAGCATGTTGACCTTTGCCTAATCAGAGCCCTTATGCTAGTCAAGCTAAAACAGCTCAATCACAGAAGACAGTTTGTTGAGTTTGCTCAGTGCTGAATGTCTGCTGTCAAATGTATCTGTGCTGAAGTAGATGAAAGGAAGTGTTGCAAACATTTGGAGGGGAAAAACACTTAATATCCTCAAGTACTGACCTGTATGTATACAGCACTATGGTCCTGGATTTCCAAAAGAATGGCTGTGGCTGAAACAGTGGCTCACATGACCTGACAACCCTGTGGGCACTGTGCCAAATGGCCAGAGGTCAGAGATGGACACCTGGCCTTATTTGTAGGGTCAAGGATCCCTCACCTACTGGTGATCCTACAGCTCACCAGGTCTTTCTATATGTCACATAACCAGCTTACAGATGATTAGAATACCTATCCTGTAGGTTATATGATATACATGTTTACTCCAAAAGAAAACTACATATTTACTGCTAATTGTATTTTACCATAGATCTAGAGAATTTCCATTTTAACAGAACCCTCATTGATTCCAGAGGAACTGCAGCCTGGATCAGTTTACCTTGTTACCTTGTCACAGTATGTTCTGGTCTGATCTCCATGTCCATTTCCGCTCAGCTTCCCCTCCCAGTCACCACTACACTGCACAACAGAGCTTGCTTTGTCCCTGTGGCCAGTCATCCATTCCCAATCTCCAGTGTTTTGGAGATGGGCTGTGTGCTTTAAAAGAGCCGTGTGAGCTCTTGATGCATGCACACCATCTTACAAATGAAGTTCTGAAGAAATCTTGTGACCCAGTAGTGACAAATGAGTGGATATTATAGATCATTTGCACCATGCAGATCTGGAGGACACCGTCAAAAACCATCTTATTCCAGAACTCTGAAAATCATTAGGAAATGCATTAAATCATTAAATGTTTTTATTATGACACCAAATTGTATAAATGACACTTGATGACACCATGACAAAGAAAAGAAGCACACACACACACACACACCAGTGAATAAAACCGCCACACTTAAATCACTCAACTGAAGACTGTGGTTAGTGATCATGGTTCTTGATGCTGAAAGTGCTTTAAACTTACTTTTTAAACAAACAATTCACTTAAAGATATAATGAACATGCAGTAACATACATGCACTCATTATCAGAATTACATGGAGTAATTTCCATCTCATCCCAGATTAATATTATCAATTTTGTCTATCAAGTGTATAATTTTCAAGAAAATATTCCTGAGGACTATCTTTAGTACATAAGTTTAAATATGCTACAACAAAACAAAAATTCAAACAATTTAAGCAATGTTGACTGATATCTTTCAAAAAAAGTCTAAAAAAAGTCTTTTAATGCAAACGATGCTATTTGTAAACAGATATTTTAAAAAGGTGAGGCGCTTGTCTACAGTGTAATGTTTCAGGTAGAGATGCCATGCAAACAGATACCATCAACACAGAAACCTTCTATTGCATTAACTAAAGGCACTGATATCTTGATGGAAATAACCTCATTTCAGGCGCTACCAGGCCCAGTAAATATAATTGCTAGCTGTTAGCGCAGCTGTGTAAGCCCAGTAACTGATGGAAAGTGACTCAGACACAGCTATGAACGGTGCTAGTGGGTGCGCCTGTGTGCTCTTGGATACGTTATCGTTTCCTCTGTGCGGTGGAGCATATTAATAAAACACCTTATAGTTATAACCTCTAAACAGACCGTAAATCTGTCTATTAAACTAATAGAGGCAGCAACATCCCCGGCTCTCATTGTACTAGAGGCCACCAGCTTTTTAACTATCACAATTAACACATTAAACACTTCAGTCCTGAACTGATGTGACTGTCAGCTAGCATAATGATTAATTAATGGATAGTGTAAAGTGTGGGCCAGCCCTAGACATGCAGAACAAGAGAAATTTAATCAGGTTAATTGTCAGAAACCATCTTCATTAACATAGCATTGCCACTGAGGGTCAGAGAGTCCAGTAAAATTTGGCTTCTTCTTCTTCTTCACTTCCTTTATATACATAAATGCTCACAGACATTCAGAACTTGTATTAGTAGTGCAACATAACAACACACAAGCACTACATAGTGAAAGGTGTTCTGTAAAAATGTGACTAGGTTTGAGCTAAATTAAGAGGTTTGTCTTTTTTGCATCTGCACAGTTACTTCCCCAGCAATGCTGCACTGTAACAGCCATCCTCTTTACTGGCTGATACATGCTGTCATATGCTGAGTGTGATGCTTTGAATGCTGTCTGCTGGGATTTTGGCATCTGCTTGCTCCCCACTGATCCTGAAGATCACAAAGGTGTTAGAAGGAATGGTAGTGGTAGCACTCAGTGATTTGCCCAGCCAGCCTTCAGATCCACGCTTGTACATTTTAACTGTTACCTGCAAAGTAGCAAAAAATATAGTTAACATCAACATATAGTAAATTAAGCTCATGAAAGTGAATTCAGAAACCTCCTGTCCTCAAGTGGCTAAAACTGAGAAGCATTTCATGGTTGTTTGGGGGTTTTGTCTGGGGTTATGACCCTGACTGAGGCCTCTGGACTTCTGGGTAGACCTAATTTGACATTCATGATTTTCACCTTTGACCTCTACATGGACAAGCTGTTGCTTGTCTGTGGGTCTGCAAACTGAAGAACCAGTATAAACCTATTCATTCGAGGCTAGTTTATTAGGAACTGGGTCTATTAATGGGTAAAATAAAAACTTCTGTCACACCTAGGGTCCAGCGAATTTGGTTGTAAAGTTAGTTATTTAGACATTTAGATTACAAGTAATAACATGATGGCTATATTTCAGTTCATACTTGGTAACTTCACAGTGAAATGTAGCTCTTGAAACTTAGCAACAGTTATATATGTAACTCAGCTGCACTCACATGGCTTTTCAACCAAATTTAGCCTGGTTTTAATTTAGATATCTAAAAATCTTTTTACCTGAAAATGACAAACAATATGCTTTAGAAATTAAAATAGTTATTTTCATTACACACACAATAACATCATTAAATTGTTTCATCTAACCAGCAGCCCAAAACTCAGAGGTATTCATTTATACCACTTTAGCTTAAAAAAAAAACAAAAATGTTGAATTCATTAGCAAAACAGTTGCTAATTAATTTTCTGTCAACTGACTAATTGATTACTGAATTATTTCAATATTTACTGGGATGGGGGGTCCATTCCAGTTGTTACCCTGGACTCCAGTACAAGAGTCCAGCTCTCTTTGACACAGTTTGAATATGTGGGGTTCTATTTGGCCAAATGTTATTACATGACAAATCCGTTCTCCTTTTAGTGAGAAATAGGTGCAACAACTTACTCCTTAGGAGCTAATTAGTCATTTTGCCAAAATGGTCTTCACAAAACATAAACTGCCAAATTTACCTTAGCACTGCTAAATATTGTGCAACTCTGTCAGAACAATGATCCAAACATCAGTATGAAACCAAATAAATATTAAATTAACCCTGTTCTCACTGTGAGATTTTAATTCCCCTCCACATCTTGAATGGAGTCATACCTCTCTTGATTTTATGTAGGTTGTAGGGCATAATACGCTTTAACACTACATCAAATCTGCCTGTTATGTTTGAGCCTGACAATGGAAGCCTTAACTAGATTTAGACATGCAGGTAATTGAACCACATCCATTTCAAAAAGAATGCCTCGCTGGATCTCTTGTTTGGCTGCATTTACTGGGGATAACAGAATATTACAGTGCCTTTTCACAGTTCCATTTTCTTTCACTTTAGCATTAGGCAATTTTTCAATTATTATTTTTTCCATGTTCTTTCATCCCCGACTCTCTATAATGTCTGGGCCTTTTAGTTAATGGTAGCGACAGTCAGAGCCCAGTATATCGGCCCTTGTCCATTTTGCAGGTCATTGTGGAAGCCCAATAGGCCTTTTATTACGCCAACATCAAAAGGCAGATAAGCATTAGAGGTGGGGAAAATACCCTGCACTAGATATGTTCCCTCTTTCCTTTGTCTGCTATTGAAAGTGATCATTTTAATAGTGAAGAGGTTGGTGAGCTTCGGGGCTGATGGGAAGTGCGACACCCCTGACAGCCTATGAATATGAGCAAGTTGATAACACAACACGAGCGCACAGCACACCCTCAACACCTGCACACTCTTGCTGCTAACCTAATTATCTGCAACAAAGGCCCTTGCATTTTCAGACACACATCTTTCCACCATTTACTTACTTATTACTGTGCATTAAAACAGGGAGAAAGAGAAAAAGAACTAAACAATTGTCTTATATTGCAGACCTGGCTGAATGCCACATGGCTTGTATTACAATAGCATCCGACACTTCAGAGTGAGTGTCTATTAATTTTGGACGCATGAAAAAATAGCTTTGTGACAGCTGGTGGCAGAAAGGCGTATGAACCAACACAAAGACATCACAGGGGGGAATTATTCTAACAAATCATAGCCAAATGTAATAGTCAGCAATTATCTAATTTAATGGAGCTAAAGTTGAGTACTTTCATCTTTCGTGGCACTGGCACAGACAATACTGGTTCTGCATTATATTCAAGGCCAGACAGAAGTAGAGAAACTATTTACTTTGAGCGACATGAGAGGCTACGACACACATTTGTGGGAATGCATCCAAAGAGGATATACCTCCATCGAGGCTGCACAAACCTGCACAAACATTCAGAACATTCAGAAATCTGCATAGTAGTGGGCATGTTGGCTGGCTGATTGGCAGTTTATTTGGAGAATACCCAAATCTTGTCTGAAAATATTATGGTTTTGTGCAATAATGAAATGTGCAAAATTTCACTTCTAGCCATTTAAATTGATCCTATTTCTGTATCAACATCCAAAGTGCAAAGCAATCAAATTGTGCAGGATTACTTTTATTATCTCATTTAGTTGTAATTTACATCATCATGATTTACTGTATGTCAGCCTTGTTATGCCATACAGGAAGGATACTGCCGTCTTTAGTGTAAAATCAAAGAGGGGGTGTCTAGACAACCTCTGTGCCAGCTCTTGTTCTACATAGATGGTGTGTCAGGCACAGGAACTGTCACTGCATGTTCCCCTCTCAGCCACTTCAGGCAAGTATCTCAAGGTAAAAGCAATACTGTATCTAATTTTCAGCAGAATTACAAAGTGTGACGGAGCAGCTGAGATACACTTGATGAAATGCAGCTACACAACCTTCTGCAAACAAAGATCCACAGTTACTAAAAATAACATCTCACTTTAGACTGTGAATAGTCCATAAGTGTATGAGAATCACTACTATTTCAAGCTCAGACAGGGTTAAATGTGTATGGATGTGGATGTGTAACACTTCATGGTGAGGACAAGACCCTTGGGGCTAAGGCTGGGTGTCACACAAAGGGCTGAGAGCTCAACTAACGGTGTCTGCCCCGATCAGCTTCTCGCTTTTGGTGTCAGGGGAGTTGTGTGAATGACATCACTCCTTAAATTTCAAATTTCAACAAGACAAACTCTGTCTTCTTATTTACCGTCTGCTAATAGTCATAAATCCTGCCTCTGGTTCCCTGTTCACCTTTTAACCTCTTAAAGTCGAGACAGCTCATTCTTTAACAAATAGCTGACACCAGTCTCCACTGGTTTCTGTATCTTCTACTTGTATGGGTGTTTATGGAGCAGATTCGGAGGCAGTCTGGTGTAATGACACTTCAGAAATCCCAAATCACTTCTTCTAATTTGAAAACAAAAATAAACATGCATCATAAAATTTGCACTGTGGCTGCACAAGGTTGGTCGTCCAGTTGTGTCACTATAAATGGGATAGTTTGCTATTAAATGCCTGACAGGTCCAATAATGTGAGGAACTGTAATTGGGTGCGGACACATCTCCACCTATGTGCATTGCCATTCACAAACTTCAGATTCTTCCCCTGACAAACTCGGTGAATCTCAGTGGGATATCAGTCATCAGGGGCTGTTACCTGGAGCTATGGGTGCAGTGTTTCAAGTGAACTCCAAGTGAGTGTAACGCCACACCAGCATCAGGCGGCGAGCTCTTTGTTCCAGGAACACTAAATAACACACCTCTGGTGCACCAAATATCATTGTCGATGAGCCAAACGCAATGGAATCAGACCAGAGTGGCTTGTTGTCATTTCAGCTAGATGTAACAAGGCAATTAGGCAAACACTGTGTAGTTTGGCTCACTGCAGGAATATATTAATGACCTGCTGAGAGGGGTGTGAATCACCGGATTATCAGTGATTTGATTGATTTCAGTGTTCTAACTTGGCCAGTGTGGTCATTTTCAAAAGAACCCCGTCATAAAAATCTATTATCTCAGTCTGAACACTGCTGAGCACACTGTTCACTCTCTGCAGCAGGTCACACTGTTCTGACAGTGGCAGCCATAGCCATAGTATTAGCAATATTAGCACTAGCCATAATATTATTCCTGACAGTGGCAATAGTGGTAGTAGTAGTACCAATTATAGTAGATGTGACAGAAGTAGTTTCAGCTTTCCAAACCTGGCAGAAAGGAGGGTGGCTCCTATTTCACTTGATTATTGTAATTTAAAGCTTTTTATATCAGTAACTGAAAACAGCAATCTGATCTGATGAGTTCATTTAGGAGATAAAATCAGTGGATTGATGATGAATCAATGCAAAAAACAAGTCCTGGCACCTTTACCTACTACAATGAGGAGAGTAGGGCTACAATAATAATAATAATAATAATAATAATAAATCCTTATTATTATTGTTATTATTGAATAATAGTGAAAAATATGACCTGAGTCTAGGGTGCATCTTCAAATTGGCTATTAAAATATTTAATTGTATATTTATTGTTTTATTAAATGCACATTATTTTCTTGTTTGCACATTTTGTCTCTTCTTCTCTGGTTTTTCTTGCCTCCTCATTGCCTTATGGAAGTACACTGCACAAGCACATTGAGACATCATATCTAGCCAATAAAGCTGATTTTGATTCTGATTGTGATTTACAATGACATAAAATTTTCATGTTTGAATATCTGGAACCAGTCTATGTTTAGCATATTTCCTTGGTAAAAGACTTCAATAAATGTCTCACTGCATATAATCATTTGACTTTTAGTGGAAGTAATCAGTAATCAAACATGTTGCTGACCAACTTCTCTGTTAATTGGCTAATCATTTAAGTACAAGAGGACTAAACGAACTCTGGCACAACAGCTCCTCCTCTGAACAATCGCCACAATGCATCCTGCCTGAAGTAACCAAACACCATAACTGAACTCTTATGCTCTCCAGATGTAGACCATCCATTAAGATGCCTAAACTTTCCTTTGGTGACATTACCCTCTACATCAGTAACTACATTTGTCTAAAGCCATGAATAAAAAAAAAAAAAGACTGGTTAAGTTCTGAATAGCTATGTCTGTTTCCAAACAACCTGCCTCAGCTAACAGGAAGCCATTAG
Source organism: Monopterus albus (assembly GCF_001952655.1). Classification (NCBI taxonomy): domain Eukaryota; kingdom Metazoa; phylum Chordata; class Actinopteri; order Synbranchiformes; family Synbranchidae; genus Monopterus; species Monopterus albus. Next base: position 3,346,626 of record NW_018127949.1, read on the forward strand.
ATTCTCGGCAATAACCATTTACTTCCATTCACCCAGCTCTGACTTTATTTCCATCCACATAAGTGCATTTTCTGTGAGAGGTTAAAATATGAATCCTCTTTCTTTTTCTCCTCAATGGGTCTGGTTGTCTGGCTGACTTGAGAGGGCACAATCTATGACTGATTTAATTTGCTCTTTATGAACATCTCTAACAGCATTACCCCCAGAGCATACACTGACTGCCCCCATCTGACTCCATTAACTCCCAAATCAGGTTTAAAGACCATATTGATGCCGTCTGTTATTAAGGGTGATTATCAAAACAACAGACAATGGGCCAAAGTGTCTGTTAACTAGTTTATCCATAATTTCACATAACTGTAACATATGGCAGAGCTGTCAATTAAAATACTGTATCTGCTGCACACAGCGGCCACACACTGTCTGGATATGCAGCATATTAGCCTTTACATTAAAAGAACGATAGTCTGCTCACAGGTGGTCAGCAGAAATGGACTGAACACACAAAATAAACTATGATATTAAATGTCAAAGAGAGAACTGCTTCAGTAGCTTGTGATAAATACCTAATTTCAGAGCTCAGTGATTTGTCTCACTGTTTAATAATAAAAGTCACAGTCACAGATAAAAAAATTCTAATGTTGCTGCTCAGTCCACTTCAGCACCTTTATTCTCCTCAATTAACAAGAATGGCTTTTGAAGCTGTAATTAAGTGTCTCTGCTCCACTCAGCCTCTTCATTATTCATGAATCCCTATTGATCATATCTTACAGCCTATACTGTGGGGATCACTGTAATATCCTGAACCCCCCCCCCAACAAGCTGATCTTACGGAGATAAAATTACATCTTGGCCAGTGACCAAAAGAAAAAAGTTCAAATAATTGAATATTATCATTTCACTTTCAGTGGAGCTGCTGATTGGTTAATGCTGTTGGATCTATGATATGTCAAAAATAATTTTAAAAATGCTTTATACAATATCTCAGAGCCCAAAGTGATGTTGTCAAACTGCCTGTCTTATCCAACACTAATCCAAAACTCAAAAGTATTCAGTTTACTATCATATGAACATGGCAGGAAAAGCATCTAATCCCTACGTATGACACGCTGGGACCAGTTTGTCGTTTTTGCTTGAAAAAAAAATACTGTAATGATTAATCAATTATCAAAATAGTTTCTGTGAATCATTTCATTGTTTCGCTAGACACAATGTTATTGTTTTACAAAATTCTATTGTTAAAATAATTCCACAGTCCACTGAATGCATAGGCAGAAGCTAGGACTCTTTTATATTTTTTTTTATTCACTATACAACATATCAGTATATACATACAATATTTATGGGTATCACAGAAATATTACCCACTGTGCATCTTGCACAACCGCAACTCATTACACATTCAAAGAAATTATTTTGTAAAGAATAATAAGGGCTTGGAACTTTATTTTAAACATGTATTCAAATTTTCTGAAACTCAATCTCCACCTGTGTTAAGTAGGAATGTGTAAAACATGAACTCTACCAGGTGATGTTTAACTTAATTAACAAAAGAGCACTTGAAGAGCTCTCTAAAGTGACTGGTATTGCATGCTGGATGATGAATTTAGTGGAGAAACATTGAGTCATCTTCAAATTGACAGATGCAGAATCTCTCCGTGGGACTCTTCACTGTGGCTTAGTGCTCCAGTGAAAAAATAGACTTTACCAAGTTTAATCACATGCTATTACAAGGCAGCTTTTATCACTGCCTTCCACTGCATAAGTGCTGGTGTCTTCACTAGTTCATTCCAGACACTTGTGATTCTGCAGCACTCTTCTCATGTGTAATTGCATGGTTAGCTTTCCTCTGTAGCTTCCTACACACACTCTGGTGCAAATTATTTCCAATTCCAGTCTCCTTTTGAGAGCAATGCTGCAATTACAGAAATCTGAACATCTGTGCAATTTCCCCACAATTTTCATTTTTGTCAAAAACAAAATGCTATGCAACTGATAGATCTTTCTTTCTGGGAAATTCTTCAAAAAAGCTTTTCTGGGAAACTTTTCTTTAGTATAGAGTCATTCTTCCACCGAGATTAGTCGAGTACATGATGACCCAAGCTGATAAAGAGCAGTTTTGCTGTGTTTTTCTTGGAACACATCTGGCAAATGAAAATTTGCACCTGTGTTGTATCTGTGATCAACAAAGATCAATTTACTGAACATACTTATGTTCAGAGAGATTACAGACACAGATCATATAGCTGTTTTGTTTATATAGTATGCATAATGTTTTGTTATATTTGCAAATTATTATCACATTTTAATAGTAACGGGCATTGAATAGGTTTTATTTAAATGGAAAAATATAGTTTTTTCTCTACATAAAAAGAGACCAAAAGCCACTGTGGCTGCCAATATTATCTATTTAGGAAGCAGAATTTGCAGGCTTTGTAAATGGCCAGCTCCTGGCCTTTTGTGTCCCTCCATTCATTATCACCACAAAGCAGTTGATGTCTCCCCTCTCTGCCTTTTCTGTGCTAAGCACCGAGTGCACCAGCCTGTCCATTACAGGCCTGTGACACGTGCAGCCTGGGAGATGGCCATGCAGAGAGGAATTTCAGCGTAGAGTAAAATTAACAAGCTATATCTATGTGGCATCTGCAGCCAGCCGGAGAGACGAGATGTATCTCTGGCAACCGAGATCTGATCATTTGTTAGCTGAGATGTTGTTGGTGAATTTGCAGCTTTTATTAATCAGCTGACTGGGCGGTGTAGTCAAGTTACGGTTAAAGGAACTCAATTGTTGGATCTCAGCTATGCAATTAAAAAACACTGTGCTCACTATGAGTTTAAATACAGGGGGGTTCATTTCAGCTCTGCCTGAATAATATAAATAAACTGGTATAAAGGCCTCATGAAACAGTCAAAAATCACAATAAGAGACAACATAAAGATGAACAGCATAAGTAACCTGAACTTTAAATTATGACATGACAGATCTTTAGCTCTTTCTCTAGCACACACGCACACACAGTAACACTGTAATTATGGCTCAATCCATACAAATTGAATGAAGCCAGAACTGTGGTCTACGAATATAGACCATAATTAATAAATTACAGCCACTCTACTCAATCATTCTCCACTTTGGGGACATGTAGACATCCCATTCTCCACAGAGTAATTGACCGAGCCCACAGAAAACACACCTAGTGCCTCCATGATGGCTTTGTGGATAGATCTGGTGCCACTTCTTACAACCAAACAGGGAAACTGTAGGTCATATCACAGATCTTTAGGGCCTGTGTGTTTACAACTAACAAATCAAAAGCATGCATTTTTTCTGGGCTCTGAAAATATGCCTGGGGGAGCTATCTGGTTTCTTTGCCACCCTCAAGCCTTCCCTCACAGCTGCTGCACACAAGCAAAGATGTGTTTTTTCCCCTAACGACAGAGCGCAGCCATGGAGTGCAAAGGAACAAATCTTAAAATGTTTTACTTAAGTTAATTGTACAAATCCAAAGGCAAGAAATCTACTTTTCTCAGTGGTTATTGCAGCTCAATACTTGGATTTAGATCATGCATTTGAACAGAGTAACAGACATCCTGACTGGAAATTCACCATATATATTTTAAAAATATCTATGAAATACTCGCACTGACTGTATTTTAAAATATTTCTTTGAAAATAAATTTTGTTGTCATCGTGTGTGTCCCCCTGGGCTAGAAAAGGGTCCACTGGAGACCGCCTAATGATTGCTGGGTCATGTATCAAATACACAGCAGCTGGAGGCGAAAGGGAAGACCACGTACAGTCTGGATGTTGGGGGGAACTAAAGCCTGAATGGAGTCTGTAAGGGAAGCCCAGAATGTATGGGCGCTGAGGGTGAGTCTGAATCTGTAACGCTGAAGAGAGGTCACACTCACCAGGCCTGAAGTGAGCATGACCCACATTTTACAATTTACATTTACAGTACTTATATTTATTTTACAAGCAGAACTGGAGCACCAACAACTAGCATTTTGTGGAAATGTCATAAAAAAACAACAGCTACATGTACGACCTTTACATTAAATGCTATAGTGAGAGTTTAGATTTTCTTTCATGCCAACACTGAACTAATTAGCCAAACTCTTTCAATAAAATAACTGGTCAACCAATAGGAGAACGTGAATATACTCAAATGATGATTTTCAGACTGTGTAATTAACTTGATGTTTAATTAAGTTAAATAAGCTGATGAATACCTTACAGGCAGAGTGACTGACATCAATAAATACAATGAAGATTTAAAGCAGTAATTACGACCAGGAGTGTTAATGGAAATGATGTGAGAGAACACACTAAAATGAAGGCAGCCAAGCGGGTTGCAAAGAACCTGTCATTCAGCTTTTTCTAGCTTGTAAAATAAGTATTTTGTTGGAAAAACAACCACTGTAGCTCGAAGTGCTTCAATTTTAAATACATAAAACCTGTAATTAGTTGGACTTAGCTTGATAATTATAAATTATGTCTCTATGGTGCGAAGAAAAAAAAAACCTGAATTCACTGAATGGCTCTTGAACAAAATTGTACTGTAATCATTTAATCGGATGTTTATGCAGTACTATCTACTTTTAAATAAAAGCCCTAATTGTTTTCACATGACTGTAAAATTGTTCTGCAGTCTTCAACATGAATTAAACCTGTGTTTTTCCAGCTCCCAGAACAAGAGGGGAATGACTGAAAACTGATTGAGATGGTCATAAAGTACTACTGCCATCTGCTGGTCCTCTGGTTCATGTTGGGCTTTATGTTTTTACATTACTACTGCATTTGCTGCCACTGACACAGCTTTCAACCCTCATTTACAGAAAGCACCTCTAGTCCTGGAGGCTCATCATAGCCAGCGCGGTCGACTCACCTGAGGAGTGTGTCCCAGCAGGGCGCACAGCAAATCAGCAGACAGGTTCTTGACTCTGGAAAACTCGAGCGTGTCCGTCTCCTGTCTGTTGAGAGCGATATAGTGGCAGTCCCGGTAGTCTCCTTTCAGCTGCCCACCACAGTGCAGCTGCACCAGATCCCACGTTCCCACCCTCCTCAGGATCTCCCGCACTGAACCCATCTGCCGGAACGACAGATGACCTACAGGATGCCAAAAATAAAACAAAAAGCTGAACAGGTTTTGCTCCTGTTAGAAACCTGCTTAACTTAATCATATTTTATGGTGGAATGCATTAGGCAAAAACTATCAGACACGTCAACTTAAACAGGTTTAGCACTGAAAGTCGTATTATCTTAAAACATCTGGAAGTAAGACCTATGAGTAAGACTTTTTTGGGCATTTTAGGTCAATTTTAGAGTTATCAGGAGAGAGCTGGCAGGAAATGAGGGGAGAGAGAAATAGGATGACATGCAACAAAGGTACTCGGAATGGACGTGGTTACCACAACACAAGAAGTAATAAGCCAAGGGGAAAAACACTGATAACAGGAAAGTCTTAAAAACAAGTGGATTCATTTTGTAAACTGATTATTTACAGTATCAAAAGTTTATTTTCTCTTTATCCTAGAACTTAGGTTTGTCTTATTCTGTCGGGTTCTGAAACAAGCTGATTTGGAAACAGACAGAAAATAATCCTTCAGCACTGACAGACTTTTTCACATTTGAGGACTCGGTCTTACAAAAAGCTGAAATATTTATATGGAAGTCTTGTATCATAACAGCAACTGACCAACTCATATATTCATGTAAATCTTTTCAGGAGCCGCTCACCAGAAAACCAGGAGGGAGTCAGTGCATCTGATATCCAGGCCACGTAGCCCTCCCTGAAAGATCTGAGGAAGCCATCTATCTGGCTGTGAGAGACCAGTTCCCTCATCTTCCTCAACTCCTCATCCAGCTCACAGTCTGGAGAGAGGAAGATGACCCTGGGGATGAACAGGCTTTGGCGCACAGATACTCCACTCCTCTTCAAATGGCCATGTAAGTTAGCTGTCTTGGTCTAGAGAAGAAGACAAGTAGATCTAGAAATGTATAGAAAATGTACAGAAACTGTGCCACCTTCATCTTTACTTTATAGTGTCACCTGATGTGTGTTCGTAACATCAAGAATCAGAATTACTGAAAGCGGGTACAGAATGTATGCTCAGATTTGTGATCTTGCTTACTTTTACAAAGTATGTAACTTCTTTCAAATACTTTATTACACAAATAAGTTTCAAAACTTGTCTTAATGTTGCTGTCGAAGCCTGCTGTGACCCAGAGTCACTGAACAACACTGGCAGCAGTGCCAAGATATTAGCTTCTAAGAGCTTTTGAGCAGAATTGACCTCTCTACCATTCAGAGATTTTCACTTATTTCTGCTTGATCAGTAAGTTTTGTTGCATTCTCATCTCTTGTCATTTCATAACAACAAATATCTGAAGAGCTGGGCAGTATGTGGTGGAGCGTAGCAGGGAGAGGGAGCGCTGGGCGAAGCAGATTGGCTTCATTTGGAGTTTCATGCTAGTGCTACCTTTGTTACATACTATAGTTTTAAGAACTAATTTAGCTGATTATAGGCTGTATTTCTTTAAGCAAATTTCTAAAAAATCATTTGTATTATATAAATAAAAGTTTCAAAAACAGTACTGCTTAGTATTGGCACCGAAACCGGCCATCCAACAGAGACACTGAATTCACAAGGATATAACAAAGAGAAAAGTAGCAAACAACTAATTGGCTCATTATTTCATTAAGTGAATCAAGCCTGAGTGTTTATTAATCCAAGAAAAAAAAATGCACGTGCTAACATTCACACACGATGTCCTGATGACCTCAAAGACTCACAAATGCTGATGTCTAACAGGACTTATTTGAAAAAAAAAAAATCTCACAGACAGTCAAGCTGTATCTGCTTTTTGTGTTTGGGTTAATGAAGCTAAAAGGTCTAATTCAAGTAGGAATATTTCAATATTTACCATCAGACACTTCTGTGAAGCTTCCAGTCCAAATTGAGCATCTATAGAGATGGAAATGAATGACTCCTAACAAACCCAGGCACATAAGGTGACAGCTGTGTTTAGGCACCTGCCTGCTTTCACTACCCCCATGAACATAATTATGGCCTTTCAAATCAAGAGCGCCCACTTGGGAAGTTTAGTAAGCACTGCTGTAGTGTTAGAAATTTCCATATAAATTGTTACAGTGACTCAGAATCTCTTAACCCAGCTGCGATTTGGATGAAAACAATGTAGTGCACAATTGACTGGACCTCGGACTTAAGTGAGCCAGACAGTTTGACATTTAGGTTTTCATGATGGTATTTTCACATTTCAGCAAAACGTCTCTTTTTTTTACCCTGACAGCTTTAAGAGGATCTTCAATCTGCTCAATGCAGGTATTGGTAAAGTTTTGGTCCTCTTCTTTTACTTGAACATGCCAGTTTTGGTTGTGTACAGACACAGTGCCTCTGCAGGTTTTTACATCTATGCAGAAAATCCCCTGGCCTAAAAAACATAAACAAACAAACAACAAAAAAAATAATTAATCCAAGTGAAAGTTTATAGACTTTGAACATGGTTGCACTATTTATGTAATGCTTTCCTGAAAGCCTTTATCTTACAGTTCATACAATAACATTATTGTGCTTTTTTTACTATGACAACTTAAAACATTTGCTCTGAAAAAGAGCTATTAGAACAATTCACTGCACATGTAGATGTTCTGGAAAAGATTCAATCTAAGCCACGTCAATATTGCGAAAACCAACTGTCAACATTGTACAGATTTACTGTCATGCTGATGAAATCTTATTTTTTGCTCTAGACACCAACCTGTGAGGATAACAATGTCGATGTCATCTTTGGTAGCCTGAAACTTGTCTGGGATTCGCAGATTGCAGTAAATATCTTCCTTTCTCAGCCCAGTGAGTTTCCTAGAGTGAAGGAACACAGGTAGAAAAGGACAGAAACAAAACGAGCAAAAAGGCAATATTTGGTTATGTTTTGTGTAAAACAACAAATCATGAGTAAAACCAAAAGCTGCGTTAGTGGATTTTTGGCTACTTGGTGGCAGCCGGACTGTAATTTTTGATGCCAAGTGTGTCAGTCAGCAGTTTGTCTGTTTAACATATGTCAGACAGTCACATTAATTTGAAGTTTTGTTTCTGGTCACCTGTAAACCCAAAAATCACTATTGTTTTAGCTCTGATTGGGTCTATGTCCTCTCCTGAGAGAAATATCTATTTAGCTGATTAATGCTTGACAAGCTAGTCGCTAACCTCGGTCTGTGGGCAGGTAGCATATGACATGTTTATGAGAGCTTTTTCAGTGTGAACAGCTGTCTGCTGCAGCTGGAAACAAGATTACAGCGAGCGATGAGTAGGAACAAAACAGTAAAATGGGACTTATAAATTAAAACAGCTAAAATGCTCCATAGAGCTAAAGAGAACCATGTAGCTGGGTACAAATTCTCCATGAAGTCATCATAATAGCAATTATAATTCTTACCTGACATGCTGTAAAAAGTCAGGGAGTGTTGGTATCTGCTGCTGGTTCTGGCCTTGGGCATTCTCTGAAGCTTTGGAGCTGAGATGAAACTGGGTAAACAGGCTTCCAAACTGAAGCATTATAGTCTGGGGGAGAAAGATTATTTTACACACAGACAGGTCAGCATTATTGTTATGCTTTAAAAACACCCTGAAAACATGCTAACTGCTGCACTCAAGCCCAACAGCTTTGGTGACAACACTTGAACTTGAACTTGAGGACCCTGTGAAGAGAACACAAGTTCTGAAACAAAACATTACATAGCCTACTGTTGAGGTTTCGCGTTGTTTATAGAGCCGTTGAAGAGGGGCACAAGAGGAACTTCACTTTGACATTTTCACTTGTTAATGTCGGTCTACGGGTCGTTTACAAAATGCTCAGCAAAGTAATTCTATATAGGAAAACTGTTGCACAACAGTCTGCAGTAAACAGCAGACAACGTGCTTGGCCTGCAGCATCATATTTCCTGCACCGAGACATCAGGACACGTCACTCAGTCCCGCAGCGCTTGCATGGAATGATGCCTGTTATTTTCATGTGATGTTCAGCTGATGAGAGAAAGTGTTTGACAGCTGGTGGTGTAAGAAGTATTGAGTCTGAACGCCCATGGACAGATATAGACACAATGGGCCCCTGGGCACAGATGCGTAAACAGCCCCCTACCCATCCTGTGGTCCTTTCACATTTGTTTGTAATCCTTCTGTTTCTCCTTGCAGTCGTTTTATGCCTCTTTGTGATCATTTAGCATTTCTGTTAAGGACATTTTACAATGGCAGATAAATGAAAAAAGTTACAAACATAGATGGACTTATATTATTTTTTTAACCAGCTATCCTAATTAATAATACTACATCTTGTCAGTAATTGTTGGGTCATGATGTTCTGTGTGATATAAATCATGGAGGGCAGCACGGTGGTGCAGTGGTTAGCACCGTTGCCTCACAGTGAGAAGGTTCTGGGTTCGGGCCCCACCTGGGACCTTTCTGTGTGGAGTTTGCATGTTCTCCTCGTGCTTGCGTGGGTTCTCATATCTGATCAATACAGGACTGAAAAATGAGTTTGTCAAATCATTTAATTATATTGTTGGCTCAACATTACAGTTATTATAGTTATGTGGATAATTCAAATACTTCTAAGATATAGAAATGATTTTAGGATATAACTGTGCATAATGAAGGTGAATTGAGGAATAAAAATTAAATTCAGCCTTAACACTAGAGCAGACCTTTCACAATAATGTTGAAAGGTTTATGCTAAACTTGGCTGAAAATAATACACCTTTACATTTCATAGCATGTGGGAGGATGCTGATGAAATATATATATGTATATATATATATTATATATAATGCTTTTTCTGAAGCTAGATAGTCTACAACAGGACTGACTTGCACATGCAGCAGGATTCTCACATCCTGCATGAGGATATTACAAAAGTGATGAAGAATATTTAATTCACCAGTAAATACACACTGAATATCTCAATGTGATGATAATCAGTATCCGGATAGCACAAAATACTATGAAAGAGCTTAATATCAAGAGCAGATAGCCAAATCAGCTCATATGTGCTCAATGGAAGCCAATAAACAGAGGCACTCTGCCTCTCCTGACCTTCACTTCTGGTTCAGATTGGGGCGATAAAGCAGGCGCAACCTCAATAAAATCCATACAATGGGGTAAAATAAATAGATATTAAATTAAAGCAGAAGCAATACTAGTGAACTGCTGCAGGAATTCAAGAACAAAAGCTTTTTTGTGCAGTTTAATATTGTCTACAATCACCACCTCATGATACATTTCCAAATCATTTTCATCTCCTGCCTTGACGTATCAACACGTATAATCATCTAGTATTGGAACTTACAAATGACATGTGTGTGTGAGAAGGCGCATTCATACTGTATATTAAATGTGCTTCATGCTCTTAGTTTGGCCTTTTTGCTTGGACTTAATATCAAATTCATAATCTGTCTTATCTCCAACTGTCCACCGAGTTCGTGGTGTCAAACATTGTCATGAGTGTGTCCTTTTCTTGTACAAACTTTAGCCTGTTACATTTTACGTTCTTTTAGCTATTAGGCTCACCCAATATACAAAACAATGTATTTTATGAATAGACTGCTGCTAGACCCAAGTTGTTGTCTTCAGCATTTTGTCATGAACTGAAATGTAGACCCTCTTCAGGTCTACTGCATGCTTCAAGTGGTCCCCGAAGCCTTGCATCTTCCTTTGTCAGTGTTAACGCCATTTTCACCTAATGCACCTGAAGAGCTCCACTGTGTGTGTGTGAGGAGTTGCTAAGGCTTTTCAGGTGTCCTCTAAAATGTAATTACCCTTTCAGGGTTCATACCTGTGGGGCTTAGGTACAGTGTACAAAGGGCTTAGTGACCTTAAAAGAAACAAGCTTAATGTGGAGAATGATAGTGTTATGTAATGTATTTGTCATTCACAAGCAAGTTTCTAGTACAAAAAAAAATCACATTGATGATATTTCTATTTTCACTATTTCAAATCCAATATCCCATTTGCAGAAGTAATGGCTGCATGACATCGCTGACGCTCTGCTCACTAATTTTTGCTCATTTCCTTTGAATTATTAATGTGAGAGATTCTCCATATGCTCTCTGAGGATTCGTGTCCATTCGTTTTGAAGAGAATTTGCATTTTACAGTGAAGAGTATAAAGAGCTTAACTGCCTCAGTCAATCAGGGTGATTTAAATCCTGTCTAATCATGATGTTTAATAGGGGTTGCAGCTGGATGACCTGAAGTAAATGGTCTGAAAATGTTCTTGGGTCTCAATCACCTGCAAAATTAAGATCATTTCACCTGGAAAAGCCTGGGTACCAAAATGAGGTTTTCAAAAGGAGACTGTAGTAATTAGGTGAAATAGCCCTTTAGGGGGTGTTTTTGGCTAAAGTGCTGAATGCAGAATTACTAACAAAACAGACTACTAATAACCTGTCTGATTTAATAAACCCAATTAAACCTGGGCTCAAAATTGAAGCATGAAAGTGTGGCAAACATTTTTGATTTTGACTTCAGAGAGCCTTCTTTGTGGCTAGCCTGTCTCAGTAATTTATTATGCCTTATGAAGAGGCAAATTGTATGCTAAAGTTTAATTGTTCAATTATCACTGGATGTGAGAGGAGGCCTTGATGTCATTTCATTATGTTGTAATAGTTAGTGGTTACAGAGAGGGCCCTCTAAGTAAGCTGACTGATGCAGGGTGGCCTTGCTAAAAAGCTGTTGCTATACCTACCTGGTGCAGTTGTTGGCAGTGAAGAGTGGGTCCATCCATTCAGCCTGCAGAGCAGACCCAGGCAGGCACTCAACTAGCTGCTGACAGACAGCATAAACACCAGCTGAGGATGACTGCTGCTGAAATAACATTATTGCAAAGTATACAACAAAAGATTAGGTAACTATTCAGAAAGACTACAAAGGACCTACTTATACTTTACTTTGTCCAGAGTTGAACAAGGATTCATGAGCATTTAGCACAGTTTCAAAAATATTTTTGTAGTTCTCAACTTTGCATGTTTACATTTCATATAACTAGTCCAAAATCAACAAAATATAACTTATATTAGAGTGACTTATAAATGAAGGTCAACAAACAACATGGATTGTTTATATTATTATACTGATGGTAAAAAAAAAGACCACTCAAAGAACACAAACCTCCAGCAAGTCAGCTCAGTTCCCCATAATGCCATTGCACCTTAGAGCAATAGAGCAATGCCACCATGATAGTTCCATACTCATTATATGATCGTTTGACCATGAAGACCTATCCCTAGTATTTGGAATCACACTGATATCATTATTACTTTGAAAGTTATTCAAGAAAAACAATAGACATGAGTGATTAGACTGAAATAACAATATATATTTGCAGTCCTTGATGTCACATTAGTCCACTTTCCACTTATTAGCTCCACTCATCTTTGCGCCAAGTGCTCTGAAGCTCTGCATGTTATATGGGCTTTGCAGAAAATAAATACAAACTTCATTTGTGTTTCTGTCCATTATCCTGATTTTCTGGGAGCTTTGGCGGTATGTGTAACACAGACATTTATTCTGCAATCACAGCCACACAGTCAGTTCCTGATGACCTGGGATGACCAATGATTATGGTTGATTTCATGATTTTCAGGGGCCCAGATGGGAAATGACAAGACAACAGGGAGCCCTGCACTTTCACCCAGCAGCTTTTCAAGATTCTCATTAGTGCTCTAAATTGAACCAAATGTGTCTGATTTGTAATTAGCTCCTATATTAGCTCCTGACTGACTTTTATTGTGTATTTTGATATAGATCCGAGACACCGTATGGACAAAGTATTTTACACATTTTCCTTCATCATAAAAAACAAACCGATTTTGCAGACTTGGTGAAGTTAAATATGTTTTTTAGTTCAAAAACAGCTTTTGGGGCTCAGGGTTTTTTTTAAAGATATGGTTCCATTTTCATTTAGGTGGTGAACATTCTTTTTGATTTGAAGAACAACTGGCAGCCCCTTTGATGAGTGATTTGTAAAACCAGAGGTATGACAAGAGCTATTTTCAACTCTCCCCAAACAGAAAACACCTTTCATGTTCCTCCAGCTTGGTACTCACAATCTGAAACAGGGGTCCAATTGTGGTTGTCAGCAAACAATGACATTTATTCTTTCTTTCACTCTTTAAATTCCCCATATCATCTCTACACAGATGAGCAATTTGTCTGTCATGAGGTCAGGGGCATCGGCCCACTCTGAGCCTGTTTCACTGACAACACTGTTATTAGCTGTAAGCTGAGCCTGTGGCAAATGAATCTGCCTACTGTTCAGGTGGCCAGGGCTCCTTTCAGCGATTAATTTGATAAATATATTAATTATGAATCTGGATGACAGTACAATCAGATTGTCAGGCTTCCAGGCTTGGCCTTTGTGATAAGTCAGCTTTGAGGCTGGTGCTGCTCAAGTTTCAGGAGCTGTCATCCCCGGGGCTCAGTCTCTTATCAGTGCCTGACCCATTCACTCGGTAATTTCCTGTGTGTTGTAATTAAATGGAGGCTTTCTGATTGCAAGTGACTCTCTTTAAGATGTGCGTCTGGGGTTTCAGCTGAAAGGGAGGTTCAGTGGACAGGCTGTCTCCCCTGCCCTCTGCAGGTCTCAGTGGGCTCTTGTTTATAGAGCAGTATGTGGACCGTTCATACATCAGCTTTAACATAGAAGCCTTGTTAACATGCCGTCATACTAGATATTGTCCATCTGGGTATAGTAGTGAGTAAGATTTAAGGTGGCTTGTCTTATCACAAAAATGACTTGAAGAAAGACAAATATTAGTAATTAATCATCACAAGTCTGAAAAAATTAAAGTCAATAATATCAATGAAAAGAGCCATTTAGAATTATGAGTACTCAAATGAGTTGTTTTTGTCTTCTTCTTGTGGCATGAAAGATTAATTCAAACCACCATTGTCATATTTAGCACAGAGTACCAGTTACCAGTCAGTTATCTTTGTGCTTTAAAACATAACCTGAATGATGGTCTGTTTATTGCTGGGGTCTTTAAGCCACTGCTCAGAGGTTTAGCAGTCCTCTGCTGGCTGCTAACAGTAGATTATGGAGGTGCTGACTCCACCTGTCCATCTTCACTTGGATACTGTTACAAGACTGGCAGACAAATATCCTGAACCTGGCTTAAGAAAAGTAAAGGATGTCAGAGGTGTTTCAAAACCAAATACAAAATAGTCATCATTTTTTATTTTACACATCTTGGTATATTTTTGTTCTTGAAGGAAAACATGTTTATTATAAGAGATGGGAGAAAACGTTTAAATGTTTAAATCCATTTCACTTGCATAAAAAAAAAACTATTTTGATTTTTATTTCCATTATTCCCTTATTTTCTCACAGACTGACAAATATTTGTGCACTTGAGCTTCTTATCTTTGGAGAAAAGTGAGACTTTAAGGGAAACTCAAAGTGACACCTTAACTGTGTCTAATAATTTCCTGTTTTAAGTCATCAGTAGTAAAACCTTTATTTTCTAGAGTGGAATCCAGTGAAAGCGCGAATTAGCTTGGCTGTGCTCCCTGCTGCCCTCTTCTCTGCTATAGCCAGGGCCTATAATTAAAATCGCGTTTTTTTCAAACTGCCAGCAAGCGCCATTAATTCAGAGAGTGGAGCCATTATGGAGGTTGTGGCTCCCAGGGTAGCACTGGGAAGAGGTGGGGCAGTGGCTTTTCAGCATTAATGGCCCCCGTGTGTGCCTGCTATTAATCTCAACAAGGAGTGAAGTGGCTTCACCCCAGCTGCAGGAGCAGGACAACGCACTCCAAAACATTGCAGAGATTGAGCTCTTTGCTCCAACCTCTGACCTTTAACTTTACTTACCAACATAGTGTCCTTAAAATCTGGAATGTTCTCTTTTACCTAAAGCAGCTTTTTTTATGTTATAAAGGAGCCACTTTCTTTTTGCAAGTGCAAATATTTGGGCAGAAACCGATTTTGCATTAATATTTCAGTTTGTCAAACTGCCTAATTTGTAGGTCAACACTTATATATCTATGACCGGGGCAGACCATTAACAAATATTATTCAACATGACATCAACTATAAATAGCAAGAAAAAAATTGGTAGATAAAAACAGCAGTGACCATGTTTTGCCACAAGGTGGAACCACTGATTAAATTTTGCTGCAGTTGTAGTTCATAGCTCATGGAATAACAATCCAGCAGAGGCTTTGAGTCTGTTATATTCCAGCATTTCACTAGATGGCAGCCATGATGTAATAACTGAGCTTGTGTTCTCATGACCCTGGACTTTAGCCAAGGACCTGAACATACAGTAGAGTCACACATTTTGCCTTTCAATCTGGAGGCAGCTTTCTATCTATAATATAATTTATAAACAAGGTTGTGGTACTTTAAATCTCAAGCATGTTTAACAGGCTCTATCATATTCCTTCAGAGATTTAATATCTTACCTTATGGGATCTGATCAGGTTTCCATCTGCGTCACCACAAAAAGCAGTTAACCTGACAATTACATCACCTTGAGAGAGCTATACGCTGAAGAGGGTACACTGGTTAATTGCAAACTCCTGCAAACTAGATAGGTTAGCGTCATGCAAGCAGGAAAAAACAAATTACATTCTCATATTCATGTAATCCTTCTGATATTAAATTAATTTTCTGAAGCTGAAATCTGCTGTCAACCATTCTATTCATGCTATCTTAAGCCAGAAATAAAAGAATAATTACGTATTAGCGCTTCTAATTAAGGTTTCTCTCAAAGGTGAGTGGAGCACTGATGTAATTTTAGGATTTATTAAATTACTGTGAAATCAAATTAGAGGAGCAAATTAATCCTTGCAGTGAATTAGATCAGTGACTGAGAAAATTGACTTTTCAACACAAAGCAGGGGATGACAAGGCTGAATTGGTGTAAAACACTAACACACTCACTTACCTCAGTGAAAAAATAAATTGCACTTTAAAGGGTATTTCAACTACTTTTGTTGATCTAAACTTTGACAACTTGACACAGTGTGAATGAACATAGGGAACTAGCCTTCACAGTCAAAGCTTGATTGATTTCCACATGATGTATCTAATAAGATATTATTATGGTCAAATAAAGTCAAAGTTGAAAGACTGATCACCTCATTTCAGATAGCAAAAGGTATAACATCTTTATAAACAAAAACAGGGTTGCTTCCTCCTTCACATTACTGCAATTTCATGTACAGGATCTGAAAAGACAAATAGATTTAACTGCTGTCAGGAAAGCATATTTAATTCACACTCCAGTGTGGGGGAGGAATCTAATCAAGTTCAAGTCAAGTGAAGGAGAAAAAACTTTTTTTTAGTACAGTAAAAACATTAGTGGCCAAGAAACAAAACGCAAACAATAATCATACAGTATATGTTTGTCCTGTGTCTGTCTTGATGTTTCTCAGTAACAAATCTGCACAGCTTCACAGAAAGTCTGATACTTTGCTGCAGAAGTGGTAATAAGACGATCAATACGCAGCAAATTGTGTTTGCTTTTGCTGTTTGATGTAGCAAAGGCTTCAAAGAGCAGCTGATAATGACAGTGTGAACTCATCTGTGAAATAAAGGGATGAAAGACCGATAGCCTCATATTTGAATTGCAATATAACTCAGACTGACACCTTAAAGGGTGAACATGCAAAAACATTTGTATTTTATTATTTTGCAATATTGCAAAAATCCCACTGGTATCAATTGCACATTAGCCCAAAATCCAGCTGATTCTTCCTCTTTTCTGACAGATTGAGCATAATTATGCGCTAAGTCTGACACCCTCCTACAAAATCTGGCCGGCAGACGTTCTGTCCAGCTTGAAGATAATTACTGCAATTCAGTGTTTTATGATACAAATATTAACAGGAGGTTATTTCTCAGCACCTACTGTGAAACACTAACACTGCATCAAGCTAAAGTCCTTTTGCTTTTCTTCTCAATAAGCATTACAGCCTCAAAGAGCCACTAGCATGGCTGTAGACTAACACGTCAGTAAAAGGGAAAACCTCAAGTCGAAGTACCTCAGAAGTATACTTAAGCACAGAACGTGAGAACTGTCCATCACGGACATAAACGGCTACAATAATAAAGACAGTGGTTGTGTGTATTACAGAGCATATTGTTAATAACAGTGAATCAGAGAAAGCCAACTGGTGTCAGTGTTAATAGGCTTGATCCTTATACAATCAAAAGCATCCCTGGATTGTTCAAACAAGCAGACAAGGCTGATTACATGATGTAATCACAGACAAAAAGAGATCAGAGCAAGGTTTTATTTTTAGCCATCCATCTTCAGTTAGTTTCTAACAGCTTCAGAAAACCAGAACCGTACCTGTCATGATCTCTCACTGATTCATTTGCTAATTATAGAGCTGTGTGACATCAACCAGTAGCCAGAGATTTACAGTGTGACATAAGTTGTTCAGGTTTATCACAAGACCTCTTGTGAATATGAGCTGAACTGTGAGAGAGCTGACCAGGGAGTTTCCTGAGGGGAGGGAAAGAACATAATCAGTCCTTTCATCACCATGACAGTTGACTTGAGATGACAGCAGAAGAAGGAGCTCCAGATATTAAAGTGTCACTTTCACAAAGTCTTCAGAAACTATTTTACCTAATTCTAGCTTCACACAGTGATCTGGTGTTGGGAGGCCACTTTGGCCCCATTCGGGTTTAAACCTACTGTTCTGTTTGTGCACGTTCATACAAGCTGCACCAAAATGGATACAGTGGTGGAAGGCAGGAAGCTGGCTTCTCAGCATTATTGTTAGCAATGTCAAAACCTTCCTGTCTCCTCACTTGCAGATTGGCATTTCACTCTATTTCTATAAAGTTTCTTGTTTGAGTGAGTGTCCCTCCTGTCTTCACTTATGAGCCCTTCATGAGTCATAAGACTGCGGTGCCACCAGTCAGCTCATGCAGTATGTATGGACTGTTCTGAGTTACATAACACATTCTCTCTAGTCAGTTTTCCAAGTTTCTCTGTTGTCACATTTACACCAAATTCCCCGAACTGTTCCCCTCAACATATCTCACTAGCTGACATATGGTGAAAATATAAGCAGGTTCAAAAGGTGAGTCAGGCAATCTCAGGTAAGTCAAGTGTGGAACTGAAACTGACAGCTAATTCAAATCCAAACTGTCACTGCAAAAAAAAAGGTGTGCCACAGGGTCTCATCCTCACAGTCAAGTCCTGCAATTGTTAAATCTTCTGACAAGAGGTGTTATCTTCAAAAGGCAACTCTACAGACCAGAGATCTTCTCTCAACCACAAGAAACACAAACAATCCCCTCCAAAAGAAACTTTGATTTTAGACGATTGTATTTTACAGAAATATGCAACTTGGTATTTTGTGCTTTTATTGTGTTTATAATGATTGAGAAGCACGATTAGAAGCATTTTACCAACATCACACAAAAGGAGCTGCTGTGCTGTATTCATTCAGTGATATTACAGTACCTGAGGCCAGGACGTGTCAAAGCCCATGTGTCCACCTCGAGTCAGGCCTCATTTACATGGATCTGCATGAACATAATGCTATCCTTCGATAAAACCCCTTTCACTCTGTATTTTTGAAAACAACACCCATATTTATCAAAAGCAATTTCCATGTGTTTCAAGATGTGGATGTTTGTGTGGCAAACATCTTCCACATTATCCATATCGAACCATATCACTCAGTCACTTCAATGCTATTTATTTAAAATTACTTTTTTCACAGGTATTATTGTCTGTGGAGCTGGCATTTAATTCTGAAAAGAATAATTAATGCAATGCCTAGAGGAAGCTGCTCTTGTGCCAGAGATCAGCTGGTGGCTCTGTGCTGATAAGGCCTCTGACGTGACAGAAGAGAGCTGCACAGGCACTTGCATGACAGCACTTGAGTGTGCCTCTCTCCGAAGGCACATGTCCCATCACATGCACAAACTGCTGGAAATGCATCCATCACAGCCAAAGCCTCACTCCAGACCAAGATGGAGCTGCATATCAGTTGAATTACATGCAGCAGCTGGCAGTGTTTTCTGTCCTTCCTCTGCAGCTGCATTCTTTTTGCATTAAGAGTAAGTGTCCCATTCAGCATATGGCATTTTAATGAGCCTCACTTTGAAGGCAAATCTGTCTTTTTGTCTCCTCACCTTTTGCCACCCCAGGGAGAATAAAGAGAACACAGTGGCCTGCATAGTTTCACATCTCTACTGTCAAATACCTTGAGCATGTGTGTTGCTGTAACAACAACTCTTTCCGCCCACACACTCTGATCCCCTTCCCCTCCCCCCACACACAGACATTCCTCTTAATGCAACCACCTCACCCTGCTCCAGTGCCCTGGGTAGCTCATGTGCCACAGCACACTCTGCTGAGTCCCACGCTTCATTCTTCACATCAAGTCCAGAGTGGCAGCAGAGTGTGGGGCCATCATCTGGCTTCTAGGGGAACGGGAAGATGCTGCTCCTTATCAATCTGATGAAGCAGACTTAATTAGTAAAGATATCGGACTAAAGCATGAGCAGGGAGGGATGCTGGAATGCAAAGATGGTTCAAAGAAATGAAACATTAATTTCCTTTTTGTCAAGTTAGATTCCAAAATAAGGTTTACAGCCAGAGTGGTAAATGAATATTTGAGAATTGGTTTTGCATCAAATTATTTTAATTAAAATATGTATTCCCTAATACTGTGTATGCTCTTTTATGCAGTATGTGACAGTTTTTTTTTATTTGAATAAGTATTTATTGTCATGACACTGTCTTTGTGGTCAGGTCTCCCTTGAAAACAGGAAGGAGAAAAAAACACCAGACAATGATGACATCATTAAATGCGTATTAAATTCAAAATGTCGAATTTATTTATTTTTTTTAAATATCGTTCAAATCAAAAACGAACCGCATTTTACTGATTCATTTCCCAGCAAATCTAAGTTTACCTTATGCCAAAGACAGGAACTCCTCCGGGGATCACTGCCATCTTGTTTTTCTAGAAAGGACCCCCCACTTTACAGTTTAAAATGTTCTTTGTCTTTGACTGTTTCTCAGAGGAGACGGGGGAGAGATTAAGTAGCCCACACGCTATGCTGTGTGCGCGGAGGGATGATGCCTCGGGAGTGCATCACAGGACGACAAACCCCCACTGCAAGACGCAGTGCCAGAATAGCGCGGCTTTGGCACAAGAGGTTGTTTTCTGTAGTTTATTGTGAAAAGGGGAGAATTCCCACGAATCTCCAAACATACTTTTTACTATGCTGGAATCCTCCTGATCATCTTTTCTGGCTCGTGTACAAAGACAATGTAGTGGAGAGAGAAAGGGGATCTCCACCGGTGGAGACAGCTGGGGATGCGCGGACACGGTTATGGGTGATTAATGACATTTTGCAGCTGCAAAACAAGGCAGGATATGCGCACAAAAAGTGGTGATAAGTAAGTTTCGGGGTCCACAGGATGGACACTGCAGAGGTAATACTTTCTGTGTTGGTGGTTGTGATTATTACAGTGTCGTTGCTGTCTAACGTCCTGGTGCTGATCTGTTTTCTGTACAACCCGGAGATCCGCAAGCAGGTTCCCGGTCTGTTCAACCTCAACCTCACCTTTTGCAACTTGTTGCTGACCGTGTCCAACATGCCGCTCACTCTGGTGGGACTTGTCAGTAAGGCTCAGCCAGGAGGAGACGGCTTCTGCCAGATAGTGGGCTTCCTGGAGACCTTCCTCTCTACCAATTCGATGCTGAGCATGGCAGCTCTGAGCATCGACAGGTGGATTGCGGTGGTGTTCCCCCTGAGGTACCACTCAAAAATGCGCCATAGAGACGCAGCATTCGTGCTTGGATACACATGGGCGCACTCCATGTCCTTCTCCACTGTAGCCACCTGCCTTTCCTGGATGGGATACCACCGGCTTTACGCGTCCTGCACCCTGTCCAACCACAGGGCGAGTAGTCGGACCCAGTTTGTTATCTTCACCGTCTTTTTCCACTCCTTCACCTTTCTCCTGTCTTTTATAGTGTTATGTGTCACATACCTCAAAGTGCTTAAAGTGGCAAGGTTTCACTGCAAGAGGATAGACGTTATTACAATGCAAACGTTGGTTCTGCTGGTGGATATACACCCCAGGTGAGCCCCTTTAACTTATTGCTATTGTTTGTTATACTCCTGCATCAGGCACCTCTCACTGCTGACGCTATATGAATCAAAAATATAGATTCACCTGGAAAAAAAACCTTTAATAAAGTCATTTTGTGAAAAAGAACAAACTGTACAAAGCAATCCTCTGAGAAAGAAATTCTAGTCACTGGGAACAGTTAGTGTAGTTGGCGCCATCATTCCTTCTCATATTGATTTTAAAGTCTGACATGACATTGTTCTGTACTGCTGATCTGTATTACACTGACAGTTGAATGTGTGCTGATTCTGTTGAAATGTCATCCAGAGTGATTGAGTTACTCAGCCTCCATAGAGTATAGCTAAAAAATAATAGGTGTGTGACAGATCAATCAAGCTGGGTCAATGTAAGTAAGGTTACATAGTATAATGTTACACAGGTGGAGACATACTGTATATACAGTAGCTATAGGTGCACACTGGTGGTCTAACTCCTGCCAGTCTTTACTTACAGTAAGTCTGTGTATGACTTTATATCCACGGTGCATTCAGGTTGACACAAAAAGTCACATGCACGCACATAAGCACACACACACACACACACACACACACACACAAAGGATCCTCACACTTAATACACAGGAGTCGTTGGGATAAATCACTTATTTTATCTCAACTCAGCGCCACTGGCTCCTTCTATTTAATGGCTTTCCGATAGAAATGGACAGATGTGTAATCACGCCTCGTTATCTTTTATGATATTTTTAGAGACATTTTTTTGGACCTTGCCTGAGTGCATCCCACTGATTACAACCCCAGCACACTTTTTGTTTTCAGTGTTCGACAGCGCTGCCTGGAGGAGCAGAAGCGGCGGCGACAGAGAGCCACAAGGAAGATCAGTACCTTCATTGGCACCTTCATGCTTTGCTTTGCTCCCTACGTGATCACAAGGTTAGTGCTAGAGAGAGGGAGCTGAAACCATGGCGGCACACTCTACGGCATTTGCAGCCTTTTTATTTTGCAGGTATCCCCCAGACTTCCCCTCCTCTCCTGTCAGCTCTCCCCACTGCCTCCACTCTGCCTCGTCTCTGCTTACTCTCCACACCAGCCAGAGTTAGAAGATGAGACCGGCTGACCTTGTGATAAGTAATATGCTTCTGGCCTGCTGTTGCTGCTGCATTAGCACTTTCCTACTCAAGTACTCTGGTTGCATATACTCCGGGGGCGACTGTGGTTCAGAAGGTAGAGCAGTTGTCTCCTAACGGGTCAGAGGTTCAATTCTCAGTGCCTGCAGTCCACATGTCAAAGTGTCCTTTGGCAGGACACTGAACCCCCAAGTTGTCCCTGATGGTTAGAGCCATCAGTGTGAGTTGCCCCTGCCGATGGCTGCCTCGGTTCTGTACCGGAAACAAATTCCTTGTGTGTGTAGCATACTTACCAAATAAAGGTGATTACAGAAGGTTTGTTAGGTAAGATCCACTTGCATCATTCACGGGACAAAGACACAATTTCACATGAAGACTATAGTGGAACACATACAGTAAGAGCTGTGTGAGTTGACATGCAGAAGAAAGTTTTATTTATACAAGTTAAAACCTTTTATCAGTTTTAAATGAAGGACACTTTTTGATGCCACAAAGGAGATGGAAGAACTGCTTAACTCACATATGATGTCACAAGTACTGTCATTTCCTGTTAGTATAATACCATAAAGTACAGTATGTTCATATGTTGTATACTAACTACAAAATCAATAAACAGTACTGTAAAGGTTAGCACAGAACATATTCTATACAGTTGGAATGTAGTAGCTATGGGCTTTAGACACAGCACATGTTTATGTAATTTGAGTGAACTAAACATTGCCCATTGTGATATTTAATTAAAACTGTAAGAACTGTGCTTTTGAAGCACTGAAAGGTTTGACATGGAAATGTTCATCTATAATACCAGCAATCTGATGGCAGTTTACTAATTGCAACCTGAATATATTACACTAAAAGCTCCACTGGCTCTGATGCTCATTTACTGTCAGGGTCATTATGTGTATAGTAAATCCCTGCTGTGCGGTGTGGCAGCTGACTTAACCTTATGTTCACTCTACTGCTGTGGAGTGTGTGGGCAAATGCCAGTGGCCCATGTAAGGCCAGCAATAACACACTGACAGAGCTCAACTGTGGACACAGCAATCATACAAAGTGCAAGAAGAGGGGATCAGCTATTTTTTGAGGGGGGGTGCTGCCTTTTTTCTCTCTAGATATTTAAAACCTGACAAAAACTTATGTGAGAGCTCTTTGTGAGCATGACTTACATGAATTTCTCTGAGATGCAGGTAAGACTGTAAAGCTCATTAGGTGCTGCTTCAAATGAAATATACCACATTTTAAGAACAGATGTTTTCCCCCAGGCTGCTGGAGTAACTCACTGTCCTCTGTCCTTTTCATTTTCTGCAGAGTCTTCACTTTAATACTGTGTTAAATAACAATCAAAATTAATTAGTTTGTTCCTGCCCACTCATTACTGCTTGGACAAGTCTGTTTTATTTTTCCATGTCTCTTTTATTGACATAAAATACTGCTGGCTGCAAATGAGAAATGGGATAAAGCCTCAGTGTGCAAATCTCCACACATGGGAGAAAAAGAGACTCTTCCTGTAGCTGCCCACATTTTATCTTGTGGGTGACTGCAAACAATAACAATTAGAAAGCATATCTCTAGGTGACTGGTTCTTTACATAATTACACAGTAACAAAGAAGCACGCTGCTCCAAACTAAATATTATGTTATGTGCAATAGTGTGTTGGAAATATGTTTCTAGTTGACCATAACATATTTAGAGCTTGCATGTCTTTTCCAGCATGCTGACTTGCCTTTCCACTGCTTTCTCTCTCTCACACACTACCTTCTCTTTATGCATGCCTGCAGGATTGTGGAGTTATTTCCAGCAGTGCCTATCAATCCTCACTGGGGAATTGTCTCCAAGTGCTTAGCTTACAGCAAAGCAGCCTGTGACCCCTTTGTGTATTCCCTGCTTCGACACCAGTACAAGAAGACATACACCGACATCATCAACAGGCTGCTGAAGCGGAGGTCCTTGAACGCATCCGGACATGGGCACGAGAATCAAGGCAACAGCGCACCAACAGTAGAGTGACAGAAAGCGGATTGATGGGATATGGTGTTAGAGCTGACCTGACAACTGTCAGGGAAATATGAAGGTGATTTATTGTTGATGAAGAAAAGGACAAATATTGGTTGTTCCTGTCCACGTCTGTTTAACTTTGGTCTGACAAATCAAAAAAAAAAAAAAAAAAGAGTCACAACAGACAAGGGCAAATCCCTGGACAGTAATGCCACTGTGCTTGAATACCGAGTGTCCAGAACATCAGATCAGTGCACAGAACTTGCTTTGAGGACAATAAGCAAATGCAGATTTCACATCCACCTGGAAAGACAGATGTGCTCATTGAAGAAGAGCAACCAGCTTCATTATTGTAACTGTATATTGATTTTACAGTATATCTGTTTGTTTGAACATTACTGTAGTATACATTCATATTATGTTATAAAAGGATAGGGAGTGGCTGTGTCTCTTTGAAAGGGGCAGGCTCATACATTTCATATTGTGTGTAGCACTGAAGACTAGTCTAACCAAAACTGGGTATAGAACTGAGTTCCTTAACATCACAGTACAGCAGACAGTGCCACTGCACAATCAGGCTCAGGGTTTTCCAGAAATGGTGGAGTCAAACACATTTAAGGATCATTTTTAGTACATTGTCTTTTAGTGTAAGGGCCAATGGAAGAAAACACAAGATTATGTGTTTTTCTTTCCTTTACATCAACACATTGCCACTGTATTTTGAAGGACTTACTACCCAAATTTTAATGGGCAAATGGGGCTTCAGTCTGGATGTTTTTGCTGTCGTGACTGACATGTGGCCCTCAGGTTGTTTTGTCAGTTGGAGCATGATCAACTGTACTTGCCTGGGTTTGCACTCACAGAGAGGAGTAACAGACTGGTTCGTGCTTTCTCACACATTTAGGCAAAACGGACAGGGAAGGAATATGTACATGATGTAATTATTTTCCCATGCTCTACAGAGCGATCACATGTAAACTAACACCTTTGTGTGATTGTTAGTAGTAATGAGCCATCCACAGAAGGCTACGAGCTATTCTTAGAACGAAGCAGCTTGGATAGGTCAAATAATCTTGTTGTTTGAGTCAGTGGTAAAGCTAAGAAATACACATTACTATCTGTTTCTAAACATCAAATGCACATTGAACATGTAACATTTCTGACAGTACCTTTTTTTTTATTATTGACAGCATAACTAAAAATCATCTCAGTTTTGTTTTGCATCATTGTGTATTAAAATAGGAGTTTGTGACTGCTTCTATAGATGCTGGATAATGTAATTTAGTAAATGTGTGTTAAATTAGCTATAGAGACCAAAACCGTTTTTTGTACCAGGCTGTAAAAATGTTTATTTCTGCTGTAAAGTTGGATATTTTAACATAGGGGTCCATGGGAATTGACTCCCTTTTGGAGCCAGCCTGAAGTGGCCATTTGAGGAACTGCAGGTTTTAACACTTCCACACTGGCTGCATTTCTCAGCCTCCGAGGTTGTTGTTTGCTAAATCTTCAGCTTCATACATAGTGTCCATGGAAATCACAATGAAGGCATTTCTAGTATTATGAAGAACGATACTTGGCAATCAGTAAATATACAGTACATGTTTTGTTAATGAGAGCTACAGTACCATACCGAAAACAAAGTTTTGAATATTATTTTGGTCCCATTGCTTGTGCAATATGTAGCTTCCAGCTATTTCTTGGAGCCGTGTTGAGAGTCCTTTTTGCTGATTAAGTGTTGTCTGAGCTGCTGCATGTTTTATGTCCATTCTTTCTGTATCAGAACACAGGCAGCTCTGTATCAGAGAGCTTTTGGCTGGGGCTGCACTTGTTATAGAGTTAACACAGTGTAGAAGGAGGAGCTTCAGCACCTTCAGAGAATGATGAATACAGAACAATATGCATCAAGAAAGTTTATTTTATGGAGTTCTGATTTTCAGTTTACACTATTCACTTGGGATTTTGATGGATTTGAATACACAATGCATTTAGACTGTACATGCAAGGGGCCATCAGTGAGATACTGTATGCATCCACAGTTAGGACACACAGTGCCAATGTTATAAATGATGCCCAGTTAGCCAAATATTAGTAGCTACATGCACAGCTCATTTTCTGAAGACATAGGAAAAGATTAAACTATCAGTGTAAAGACTAATTGATATCTATATCCTTATTTATGCTTTTATTTTGCGTCCATAGCTTTAAGGATTTATGAGTATACAGAGCAGAAACTGTCTGGAATATATGATGCATAGTATTGTATGGCGCTCCAAGACAAATGAGGCCTTAAATTCTGTAATATATGGTGTTTATTCCATTTACAGTGTCATTTGGATATCTTGAATATAGATAGTCTCAATCATGGCCTTATTAACTTCCATTAATTAACATATACTGTAATTAGACTTGCCTCTGTACTCCTTTACTCTAATTCTACTTTCCATGGTAATTTCGTGGTGGTGTTTTGCACTGATGTACAGTTGTTATTTTTCTCATAAATGATGGTTATTGGCAAAAAAAATAAGCTAATCATGTTAAATATGCTGACAGATTTGAATAAATGACAAAGTGAAAAGTCTTTTTTCTTTTTGATATATCCAATTTATGACAACTCTGTGTTTGTTTGAGTGTTGTAACATGTGCTGCTTCAATGCAAATTAAGTTTGAACTGCTGTCGCTAGTTAGCAATGAAGTGAGTGTAACATACCTCATTTTGTTATGGTGACAGACTTGACTGCCTGAAGTGTTTTGTTATATACCTCTGGATCTATTCAACCTTGGCTTGATGCTACTGCTGCTAAAGATGGCTGTTGATGGGGTTTCCATCTGTTGATGGTAAGATGAGAAGATTTTGTTTCTATGGTTATTGTGATTGTGATGTTGGTTAAAAATAGAAAGACGACTGTTTATCATTTTGACCTTGATGATTAAAGCAATCTGTAGACTTTATCAAAGTCATCTGGTACTGTTTTTACAAAGATTTTCCAGGAAAGCCTGCTATTTGACTATATCAAAAACTCCAGAATGGGAGAAGAACACAAAGCCTGAGCTTTATGAGCTACAGTGAAGTGAGGAAATGTAAACTATCTGCCCGTCCCAGGGTCTCTTTTTTCTTCAAAGTATATCCAAGCTAAGCAAGTTAAAATTGTATCTGCGTTCTTTCTTTTCCATCTCAGCCCTCCATTTTCAGTTTGTTCAGCAGATGCTTTTGATGATAAAAAACAATGAAATAACACCAGTGTAAATACATTAACAATTCACTATTTAGAAATAGCTGACATAGAAACTCAGGTCCAGGCCCGTAGCTATGATTGAGTGTTAAATGAATGCCATAATCTTCAATCCATTTTGGATTTGAGGAACAACTATTGGACTATAAGAAGTTTGATACGAGTGATATGACCTCCAGCTTTTGTATCCACAGCAATTTGGACTGTGTCCACCTGCAATCAATCAGAGCCAGACGGAGTCCATTTTTTTAGTTCACACCACAGTGGAAGTGGTAATGAATCAACATCGCGGCTGACTGAGACGACCTCCGCTGCAAATGATTGAGGTTCTGTACACTGATTCACACCCCAGGAGCCAGTGATTATCTTCAGGTGGGTGGCGCTGACCTTAACACATGGCTTAATCATGGTTGGCCTCACTTGGAGTTAGAAATAAACCACAACACAAAGTGAAAGTGGACACCTTGATCTGAAAGACAAAGGAATATTTGTCATTTTACTTCTCATAACCCTTTGAATTGGACCATGAAGGAAATGAGGTTAAAGTCAAAGCTGTGAGAGTCTGAACATATTTGTCACAAAGCCGGTCTTTTTTTGGTTTATACACTGAAACAACATACCAGAAATATGTGTAAAACTATACTTAAGATTAATTAGAGATTAAATGTTAAAATTAATTCAATTAATTACTTTTCTTTGTAAACGTGTTAATGTAAAATGGCACATTATCCAGTCACTGGTTTAAAAGAAAGAGTATTTTCTGTTCATATCTGAGTAATTAAGTTATAGAATTCATATTCAGTTACACTTCTACCTCCCCCTATCATATTTTACTAAATCCAGAGCTCCTGTGTGAACCTGCTGTGTGTGATGACTCCATCCACTCATTTGTAGGGGCACGATAAATACAATAGGTCAAAGCTGAAGCAGAAGTGGGTCTGTCGACTAATGATTCCACTGTTATTCGCCTCCTCTAGAAAACTTTGGCCAAACTAGAGGTTTGTTCAAAACCTGTCCAAACACCTGACTGCGCATGTTTCTTGCTCTGTCAGACTTTGTTTTAGAGACCTCAGCAATTACCTTCAGTATAATATGAGAAGCACGATCAAAACTGAAATAAGACCCAGGTTGGAGAATTTAAATGGGAAACAAGTTAACTGAACCCCACTGAAAAAAATGGATAAAAATTAGATGCAGAAATATGAAACTTTTTCACCATCATCTCTATTTTTCTGATCTGCCCCATCATGCCCACAGTGAGTCTAATCTGTCTCAGAGGTTAAGCACTAGTTTATCAAAGCTGTATGGTGACTCACTCCTGATATATCCAAACCACTGCCCTAGGACTTCAAGAGCTGGACTGACTTCTGAAGAAGCGTCGGCCTTTCAACTACTGGCAAGGTCAGTTTGTGCCTGTGTTACAGATGCAGGCCACAGCAGCTACAATGCACAGGGTGCACATTGTACAACCCCCATTCCACATCACTTCAATTCAGGAATCATCTGTAGAACATACAGTATGAGGAAGTCTGAACTTCAGTTTATTTTACATGAAATAATAATGACTCTCACCACTGTGAAATGGTCTGCCTTTTTAACAAATATATGGCTTGTTTTACTTTAATTCGTGGGCTGGATAGCTATTTAACAACGTGATACATTACCGGACAGTCAAAGTGAAGTAAATTTTGTACATGTGTTGGCACTCAAGCATAACTACTGACCACATCTCTTCTCTGAGCTACAGAAAAATAATATTAAAACTGCTTCTGCAAAAAACAAGGTGCCAGAATCTAAACAAGTTGTTCTAATCAACTCTAATTTTACATACCTTTGTAGCTTTCTACAGAGTCAGCCTGGCTCTTTTTGCTTTGAATGCTTAAAACAATATTCCCTGAATTCCCTGCAATTCATATTTAATGAATTAAAGCCTGTAAAATCATGAAGTCGGTCCCTTTAATATGTTACACACATACATTACTTAGATATACTGTACATTTCTACTGTTTCATATTCAGAGTTGCTGACTGTGGTGCAGTATAGAGCCGCAGAAAGCATACAGTATTAAAATATAAATTATTAACTTGCTCTGATGTGCCTTTGCAGTGCTATGAGATGATGACAGGTGTGTGAGCCTCTGTTCAATAAAGGTTGGAGCAGGAAAGAAGAGGTCTTCCTCTAATTGCATGTTGGCCAGAGAGGAGGAAGGTTGCTGTTGTTGTCAGAAGAAGCCAGTGATGTGTAAAAGCCCCAGCAGAGCCCTGACAATTAAAGCCTTTCTTCTCAGACTCTCCAAAGATACATTTTCAGTGCTGCAGAAATCAAATGAGATAATGCTTAAAATTAGCCACAGTAATTACAGTAATGTTATGGGAATGAATTGGAGTCTGGTCTCCATTAGAGATGCTCAGTCAAGCAGCAGTGAATCTAAAATCAGAGATATTTTTAATATTAATCATACAGATAACCAGCAATATAATGGTCAGTTACTTGCTACTAGAAATGCTTTGACTTTTTTTTTATCAGTTCCTGGTCATTTTGGTGTGGAGTTCCCTCCAAACATTGTACATTAGGTGGGCTAAAACCTTAAACTGTCAAAGGATTTGAGGGGACGTGTTTGCCTGTCAATATGGGTTAGCAGCACTGTGCAGGAATGATACCTTCTCCTGGTGTGTTACAGCCAGTATGCTAAAGTGAGTTGCAGCCTCCTGTGGCCTTGAAAGAGACCAGTAGGGAACATTAATTTATGAGAGAAAATGCGTCTCTATTTTGCACATGCCCTATATACAGTACAGCCCAAGCCATAGAATCTGTAGTTAGGGGGTTGTATTGCCTTGAGCACATCATTTATATACCCTGCCCTGACAGGATAGTAGTTTTTTGATGTGTAAGGCACATTAATAATGTTGGTGGTTTGTTTTCACACAATTCATTCTTTGTTTTTGTGTCCTGGTTTTTCCTTCATTTTTTTCCAATCCCTTCAGCCAGTGGAGTAGGAAACAACTCTGTGCTTCACTTTCTGCTGGAACCTAGATGACTGTGATTGGCTCTCACCTAGCTGTCACTCACACTTCATCAGGGGATATTTGCATATTACAGCATTCCTCAACTTTCCCCCTGCAGTGTAGCTTTTTCAGTCTATCAAGCTTTGCAAGGGGTGCACAGCCACAAAGCCAGGTCTCATTTACACAGAATGGCAGCTGTCTCTGACCAAGTCTTTTGAATGCGTGAACTCACCATAACTCGAGTAACCAAGCTTCTGCTTTTCTCTCCTTTCTCTCGCCAGTCGGTTCATATGTTGGGAACTGTGGGCAAAACACTCTGGGCAGGATGATCTCCTACACAGGCATCTTGGCACTGACGGTCAATACAGACAGCGCTATTGCTAAGGAAGGCTTTTCTGCTAACTTCACCATCATCAAAAGGAGTGTTCCAGAGGCTGTGCACTGTTATAAAAAAAGTTCTAGGTTGCCCTGTTAATTGAAGTAAATTGAATAACAATGTACAAATTGAATACTATTATAATTGCTATCAAATTACAGTAAGTAGTTCTATCCAGTTAACATCAAGGAAATTGTGTGGAAGTTACAGAACTGTAATATAAACCCCTGTTGTAAAATCATTCTGAAATGACATCCATGTGGCCCCTTGCAATAATTTAAACTCTATATAACGTCTGATTGATTTCAAAAGTGCTTTCCATAAATAAAATCCACATGCTACCACATGTTCAGTGTGTGTAAACATAGTCTTTATTGAATACTTGCTGAAGTTAACAAAAAACTAATCAATGACAAATAGTCACTGAATCCACGTTTTTTTAACCACTAAAGATTGTACAAGAGTAGGTAATAAAGCTTTTGTAATAGTTCATCTAACTATGTTACATAAGTATGTACATAATGACAGTCAAGGCCATTGTCAGCGGCTAATATGAGATGCTAATACAGATTTATAGCTTGTAGTTTGTATTTCAGCCTTCTTTTGTGTAACAAAATGTTCTAATGTGACTATATTCTGTTGTCCACAATACATCATGATGGCACATATCTTAATATTTTTGTAAATTACGAAAGGGGTCATAAGAAAACTCAGACAGAGTCAAATATTGAAATGTTTTCCGTGGATATCAAGAGAAGTTAAGATGACAACAGTGAGCACAGTGAGAGCTTATGCCTGGGGACAAAACAAATCCAAACACCAAAATAAAACATCCCATTTAAATTAACACCCATCCTCAAACGTTAATTCCATTGACAGTAAACTGGAGGAATCTGAAACCTGGAGGCTTGGACCTCACCCCAGTTTGATCAGAGCATGTGCTTGTTTTTAATTCTTTCTCAGGCTTTCATATATACAGTCATTATGTTCCCAGACGTCTTTGCCTGTGCCTGCGAGCTTGGAGCGCCCTGGCGGGCAATCTGATGGGTTGCTTATTGAATTTTTCCATTATTTCTTTGATTCGTGACAGGTTGGTGCGGCTGATGGTGAAGTCGCACCTGGTGGCACCCATCTCGTAGCCCACTTCGCACTTCTTGCTGATGAGGCTGTAGCCCTCGGCCCTGGCCGTTACTCTGTA
>NW_018127949.1:3378740-3381298 GCF_001952655.1 Monopterus albus
CAGAAGAAAACACACACGGATACACAACAAATCAGCAGCAATACAGCTTCCTTAAAGGTATGTTAGAAAAAACTGAGTCAGATTTAAAGCAGCAGAGGTTACGTTTTAGTCCCTAATAAATGCTGGAACCTACATTTCCCAAAATGCAACCAGTAAATGTCCAGGTCTTTCAAATTCCAAATAATATAACAAAAGGATAGAATCTCTTGATAAATTTATGGATTATGATCATTTACATGGGCAATTTTGATGTTGACTGAGCAGTTTTTTAATGCTAATTTCACAGTAATAAGAGATGTACAGTTTCCTGTTCCCATTGTAAAAAAAAAAAAGACAACAAAAATAAAACTTTTTCCATTACTAAATTGGAGAAATGGATCTGTTGGCACAACAATTTTACTGTGGATCTTGTATCCTCAATGGTTTTCTCTTCAAAGAACCATGTAAACACTAAACTTAGATTAAATTACAACAAGTGTACCTGTTATATTATCAGTGCAGCAGCAGCAACATATGGATCTTGTTCTAGAAAGCTGAATTTAAAAAGCCAATTAAGCGGTAGCAATGCATTACAAAAGCCTAGGTCTAGAACAAAGTAAAAGCTAGAAAGGTCATAGTGTTCTACTTTTTAAAAAAGGAGATTCTCCCTATTCATGTACACATTTTTAAAATTGCTCTGGTTAGTCATGTTGGATTGTCTTTGGCTTTCTGTGCCGAGTGCTGCTTTTACGTGACCTGAAAACACTCGTGCATTTGTGGTGTATTTATAGCTTTTGACTTATTCACAGAAGTGACAGTGCTGCTTCCTTCCCATCATATAAAACATCCACCTGAGACATTTGAACAACCATCATGGCAAATGAAATATGGTGGCAAATTTGTCTCTACTGCTGATCTACACTCGGTCCAGACAGTTAACATGGACATATGTGCTCACATTATGCACAGAAGGGACTCAGATCGTTTCCTGAAATTCTTTAGTAAAAAATGCTATAGAAAAATATCTTTTGAGTATTGATGTACATCAGTGGCTGCTATGCTGTCTCTCCTGCTGTCTTAGCAACTGAATGGAAGGACACGTGTTTTCTGTTTTATAGGCTTCATACAGTTCCAAAGCAAATTCAAAACAGCTGATATTGAACTCTTTTTAGATAAATAGCCTAAAATCTTTCCTGACTGCAATTGAAGCTACAAAGATTTTTGAGAACAAGCACTGATTTATTCATGCTTCTAGGAATAATAATGGTTAATGTCCTTTTGGACAGTCTACTGTACAGTACAAAACTACTTTGGCTTCATGGCTGCATTTTTAGGCATCAATAGAAAACAGAGATTTCCTTGAGGACACACAATCAGTAGTCAAATTCCAAGCAGAAGGCTTCAGCGACACTGTGAAATGAGTCAAACTCTGACCTGCGGCTCTGCTAAAATACATCCGTACTGTAAGAGTGACTCATTTCCGAGGAATAAGCTGAAAGTGCTGAGATGATCGAAACAGCGCACCCCGGGTTAGCCTCTGCTGCTTTGATTGCAAAACCTGAGCTTAGTCACAAAACAGTTCAGAGAGCAAGAGAAAAAAAAACATCCACATGCTGCAAACTAGACAATGAAAGCTGCTTGTGTCCTGACAAATTTACAATGAACAGTTTGTTGAAGTGAATTTTACCTGTGCGAATATCATGGCCGATGCCCTCCACAGAGATGATGGCATTAGCTATTCCATGACCTTCCAGGTCCCTCACTACACCTTTGATCCCACGATGCACCTGCATAAGAAAAGCATGATCCATGCAACCATCAAGTTACCTCATCAACCTCTACTGTATAGTATAATACAATGTGAAAAACCATGATGTGATGATAATGTATGTTCTTCTGTTTAACAGAACTGTTAAACATGGTGTCATTTCCTCTTCTTTCAGCATCAGTATATAAATAAAAGCCATGCTGGGGCATGGGATCTGATCCTGTGAAGTCCACATTATTAGACAGAATACAACACAACAGGTCGACAAGCATGTTGCATTCCAAAATCTTCTCAAAGTGCAGCTGAGAATTTAGCCTCGTTTTGTTGGAGTTTGGAGGACGGAGGTCGATGATCGACTTTGTGGTTGTTTCATCTGACCTCCGGCCATATGTCTTGGACACTCGGGTGAGGGGCGGAGCTGTCAGTCGAGTTGACCATATTCTCCACCTCCATTGTCGATGCGGCCGTTCAGAGCTGTGGCCGTAAGGTCTCCGGTGCCTGTCGTGGTGGCAATCCCCGAACCCGGTGGTGGACACCGGAAGTAAGGGATGCCGTCAAGCTGAAGAAGGAGTCCTTGCGAGCATGGTTGTCTCGTGGGACTCCTGAGACAGCTGACGGGTACCTGCAGGCCAAGCGGACTGCAGCCTGGGCGGTTGCGGAAGCAAAAACTCGGGTCTGGGAAGAGTTTGGTGAGGCCTTGGAGAAGGACTATCGGTCGGCCTAGAAGAGATTCTGGCAAACTGTCCGGCGCCTCAGGAAAGGGAAGCAGTGCCCTGCCAAAACTGTTTACAGTGGAGGTGGGCAGCTGTTG
>NW_018127949.1:3382313-3389396 GCF_001952655.1 Monopterus albus
ATGGATGGATGGCACTTGTGCAGGTCACTTATTTAATGAAACATTCAGGGAATCCCCACCAACTAATAAAGCGTGGAATTTATTTTTTGCTTGTATACTGTCCTATAGGTTTTCTGATGGACTGACCATAACATCAGTTTAAGTATTGAGTATGTTCAGTAAGTGTAGAGCACAGTACAGTATGTGATCAGTTTGTATGGCATCGATACAGCATAAATGATTAATCAAATATGAGCTACAATATTTCTAAAACTCTAAAATAATAAAAAGCATGTGTTTATGTGGCTTGTTTTTATGCACACAGGTCTTCTTTTGTGTGAGCTGCGGGGGCTGCTTTGCCTCTGTACCTGCTCCATGAAAACAAGAAGAGACTCGCGATTGTTCTCCCACTCCTCAGGCAGTTCGCTCTCATGAGGGAATTTGTCGCAGCCCACGTACATGGACAACTCGAAGCAGTTGGTGTGCAAATAGCTGAAATCACTCATACCTGCCAAGAAAGACAAATGTATCTGTAGGCCAGCATCAGACCTCAGCATTCTGTGCACTTATTGGCCAGAATTTGTGGTGATAATTAAGAGGTAAATGGACATGAAGCCTAGTTTTGAATTTCTTTGTTTGTTTGCCTTTGATTTCTTTGATGATCCGTCAAGCTAAAACCTAGAAGCTTTGAAACAGCCAAAGAGGTTCAGTCCTGAATATGTAGATGTGCTCATGGGTGCTATACAAAGCTACAGCTTAAAGGCTCAGAGCTGAGTAGGGAAATCCTGTATAACACAGTGTTGGGATCAGAGAGAAAACACCCGAGTAGCTGTGTCCACTAACTGCCAGGTGCAGTGTGCCAGGACGCTCCGTTGATGGTGCCATCCTCCTTGGCAATGTCTTCTGTGTGGCAGGCCCGTCGGTTGGCATCAGTCATTAGTCGGTGGGTGGAGGCATAGGAGAAGGCCAGCCAGCGGAAGACATGGTCATCTGGGGTAGGGGTCTGCTCCCTGATGACCCCTTGGGAGCGAGTTTTGTCATATGGGAAGGTCACCACCAGCTCCCCTCCTTGGAGGTTACCACCCAGTACAAAGGGTATCTTTTCCATCCATGCTATCAGAGCCCGTGTCTCCACAGCAACCTAAAAGAAGGATAGAGGAGCAGGGAGCGTAATGCAATTCACCCACTCAGCTCAGTAGTGTGATTGCTAAATTAACTCCCTCACACTGAAAACATTTTCACTGCAATGTGCTCTGAAGAGGGAGAGATAAAGCTAAAGACTGTTCACACTCCCATGCTGTAAACCGTTTTCAGTAATATTTACTTGGAGCATATTTTCATCAAGCGGCCGCAAATCAACTACTCTAGGGTCTAGTGACTTGTATTTGCATGTTATAATCAGGAAATTGAGTATGAGCCCCTGCAGTTTAGGCTCATACTGTTAACCCAGCCCTCCTATCTCTAAGCACTGGTTGGAGCTGGCCAGTGAGGCAATCGAACGCTGTTTTCACAGCTTCCTGAGCACAGATGGGGATCCCAGTTCTGCAGCTGCTGCTGCTGCTGCTATTTTGGAGACTCTGTGTGACTCACTCGTGGCTCTCAGTAACGTCAAAACAGTCCTGGGGATGAGCTTTTAATAGATCACTGGGTATATTTTAGCTCACAGCCTCTTTGTCACAAATAGCAAATGCATCCACTTCTCCCAAAATAGACAGTGCTGATATGCCCACGTGGTTGTTTTACCCTTTTCCAGATGTGGATGGATTTTGTTTGTTAAACTGGAGGTGGTGCAGGACAAGGACATAATAATAATAATTTGTCACTTTTGGGTGAAGTCACTCTAAACTAAATGGAAGTGAGATTATTAAAGATAAAGCACATGGAAGATCAAATTTGATGCTATTGTTTCATACTGTTAACATTAAACCCTGTCAGTTGCACTTTGAGGTTACCTAAAGCACAATTCTTAAAATAAATGATAGTGTTCAAATCTCATGCAATCTCTGTAAGCCACAATAACATGTTTACCTGCACTGAAATGTACACATTCATTTGGTTTAAAACACAATACAACACAGTCAGTCAGACTCACTGAGGCATTGTTGGACTGGTACCACTCTGGGATGGGCACATGATGATTGAACATTTTGCGAGAGATCCACTTCTTGGCCTCAGCTTCCCACAGTATGGAGTTGAGATCAGGGAAGTTATGATGAATATCTATTCCATTATTGCTCCATCGACCCAGAGACCAGCCACTAAGCTCTGAACCCTTGGTGGGAAAAAAACAGTATAAAAGAAAGTCAGAGAAAATGTTACTAGTGGTAACAGCAGTTCTCTGATCACAGATTGAGCTTTGTAACATGGTTGAGATGGCTTGATGGGAAGTGTGGATCTGTGCTGATCCTTTGAGAGTGGAATCAGGTCAGGGACAGCAGGGACAGGGGCTCCATCTTTACACTTTGCTGGTGTGTGCTAGCATCCACTGATTGTTCACTAGAAATGACTGGTTATAGTTTTGCAGTATAGGCAGGGTTGGTGAGAACCTTCTCAGCCTTAAATGCTACGGGGTGCATGTATGTGCAGAATGTAAACAATGAATCAACAGAGACTATCAACACTGCTCAACTGTGTAGATACACAGAGGTGAGCACTTATGTAGTCTGATGGGTGCTACCCTAGTAGTGACCTTTTCACATTACATATAGTCATTTGATTTAATGTAAATATCAAAACTATAGCTTACCAAAGTTTTAATTATATTTTGTGAAAATGAGCATTACGATACTGTGCAATACCTGATGCATCAGGTCACTAATTGCAAAATGTTATTGACTGTACAGAAACCAATCACTGTCAGACTTCATTTTGTGCTCCCTTATTTGTGCCTCATTAATACTAGCAGGTGATTTAAGACCACACCAAACAATGGTATATTATAGCAGAACAGGCAGCCCATGTCCTCTTATGTTCACATTGCTCCTCAGGACATTGTTCATTCAAACCAATTTTCTGGCATGCACCTGCACCACATGCACTGTTTTGAAGAGAAGCCCTGCCAAGCAGATACAGTGCCGTTTTCACCAGAGGCCAGAGCCTGATATGAGGTCACTAATGGCCACGTTGTAGACCTACCACTTCAAAGGCTTTCTCATACCCATCAGGGTTGACAGATGGCAATAGATGGATTCTGGTCTCCTCCACCAGGTGACGTATCCGCTGGTTGCCAGACAGATACTCCACACACATGAACTCCATCAGCAGGAGAAGCAGCTCTCGTCCAAGCACCTCATTACCATGGGAACCTGCTGTGTAACGAAACTCTGGTTCACCTGGTCAACAGGTTCATACAAGGGGAGAGATGGGGGGAAGGATAGAGGAAAATTAAATATGCAATCACTGCTACTACATGTGCAGCCACGCACACAGAGAAAAACCCTCCGAGGAACACTCTGACGTCTCTGATGCTGTTATTATGCATTAAATGGAGCGATCGCATCCTGTTGCATTAAAACACACTGTTGCCTAAAATACACTCACCAAGTTCATGTTCTCCTGGGTTGTCAGAAATCTCTATGGCGTACAGCTTGAGGCCACTCTGACTCTTTCCTATGTTATAGATCCGGGTGATGTTGGGGCACATTTCATTAACCACTTTCATAAGCTGTGGAAGATAAATAACAAAGCATCAACTCTGGCTGCAGCATTTGTTTACTGACACGCTTGTGCCAGAGCTTTTGACCATACGTCACGATCTTCATCACGGTCTTCTTGTCCATCAATTGTCACAATATGGACATGATGTCATAGAAGTGCTCAGATTAATGGAATGTTTGAACATCTACTATTTCAGAACAAGTGAACAAACTCCATCTGCTGAAAGCTCTGGAACGAGTGACCTTGAGCTGAAACTGGTACAGTAGATGATAAACTCAAAGTGTGTTTGGTAAATTAGTTAGAATTACAGTAAATGTCACTGGATCAACCAAAAAGGTAGAAATGCGACTTGGTCAAACATTAATTGATTAATTATTTGTTCATTTGGCCAGCTAATTAACCAATATGTTCACATTCTTAGGGGCTCACTAATTTTACATTGTGGTTTTGTTCCTGTAAATGCAGCATGCTTGTGGCCTCAAAACAATACAAAATAATGTCCATGTTATTAGAAATTTCAAAAATATCCCCAGTGCTGTGTCACAGTCTTTATCTAATGAAGCCCGAACCAGCGAGGGCGGCTGAGTGAAAAACAGTGGTGGTAATTATGAAGACAGGCTTGTAGAGGAGCCGATTAAAATAGCAACAACTATTATTTACCCATATGGGCACGAGTGGAGACACAGAGAACAATTGCAGCGGGAAAAATTAACTAACAAGCTGTTAAGTAAAGCAGCCTCATTAATGTTAAGACTCTGTGTTTACACGTTCTTCCAGCTGTGGCAGAATCATAAGCCAGTCAGGAGTGATGGGGTTTTAATTAAGTCTGGGCTGGATCTTGACTTTTCTAACCAAGTAAATCATTGAACAAATGTCCGGTTTTGTTAATAATAAAAAGGATTAGAAGTGAAATGGTTGCTCACAGTTTAATCAAGCACAGAATTCCCCTGATAAATACACCTAGACTGTACTTACCAGACTCATACACTACCACTATGGACCGAGTGTTTATTTCTCAAAATAATAAAATGGAAAAGGGCAGACTAATCTGCATGTATATACTTAGGCTAATGGTGTAATTAAAGAGAAGCTTCTTGGCCAGGCTGTGTCAGGGTTATGGCAAGGTAATGCCATTATTCTTTCCAGCTACCTGATAATAATGTCTTTGAACTGTCCACGCTCTGACAATATCAGTATTCCCAGGGCTACTACATTACAATCTGTTGTGATCTAGGAATAGAACGGTTCTTAAGCAATATAAGAAATGTCTTTTTCACTCCTCTCAGGGGACATGTACTTTATTTGAGAAGCCACAGTGGGCTATTGCACTTAAAGGCTCTGGCACAGCAGTATTTAAACTGATATGGTACCAGGTACCTACATGGAGAAAAGAAATGTCACGGGTGAAAAGGCTTTAGAAGCAGAGTTTTAAAAATAATCCGTCCTTTCTTTGTGTGGCCTTATTGAGGCCTGGACTTGGTGCTTGACACACATTAGCCTCAAAGGTAAAGAAAGAAAGATTTGATTCACTTAGCACTTCAGGCTGTCACACTAGAAAAAAGGCTGCTGTTGCACAATAAGGCATATGGTCCAATTATTAATTGGAATAAGTTCAATTGTGGGTCATAACAGCAGTTCAGGACACCTGCAGTCGAATGCTGGGCTCCAGCGAGCTGTTCCTGTACCTTAAGAGGATTGCAATTCATAGTTGTACCTTCACATTCCCCTCAGACACACTGTCCACAGTGACAAACACAGCTGTCCCCCTTCTCAGCACAAACAAGCTACTGTTTATGACAACTATACGAATAAGTAATGTCAGAACACATGAGATGCTATATGCATAGTCAGGCGTCTGGCAGCGGCACTTGGTTGCACACTTTGTTCTCCCAAGGACAACTTGTTTGGTGTTGTCTCACAAATACACAAGGCTTTAATTGCCACATGCGCTGGTCACTTTGCTGAATTAGAAATAAGAGCTGGATCTTCATAAGTTGACTGATATCTGTTGTCTTCTGTTCACTCACTCACCTGTCTCATTTCTTTGTAGCTGTGGTGTCTGAAATCCAAGTCATCTGTTGTAATGACTTCATTGCGTCTGTGGTAATAATTGTGTGGATCTGTGGGGAATAGGGAAACATACATTAGTTACCAATATTCACGGATTAAAGGAGGTTTATTGGTTGCTTTAGGAAAGGAGTGATCAGCAATGACAGGTCTGTCAAGACAATAAATACTGAGGCCCTGCTCTCTTTTCTCCAGTTTAGGTTCAGTTCAGCCAAATTACTAAGAAACATATTTTCTGTCCCACCTCTACAGAAAGTGTTTCATGCCAAAGAGTTGAGTTTCTGCTACCACAAACACAAAGGGAGTGACATTTGTTCTAATGTGTTGTACTCCTGGCTCTCAAAAGCTACTCATTAATAACTCAGTAGAAACCAGTCTTTCCAGAAACAACGTCCCAGTTACTGTGGATCACCAGACCTCACTGTGCAAAGTTTTTGTTGGGACCTTTTTGTCAGTAGTGAATGTTCCAGTGAAAACAGGCTAAAAACATCAGCCAAACCAAACTAGGGTATGATACCTTTAGATTTAAGTAGCTGAAAGGAAAGTTTGTGTTTAGAGTGACTTGTCTCCATAACCTGAGTAGAAACTGAGCTCTAACTGTGAAGCTAAAATTGTCTACTTTCCAGATTGGTCATGTTGCTAAGTAGGTTTTCAGAAAAGCAAGGATACTGAAGAGACACTGAAATACCAGGAAGTCTTTGAAGGTTTATCAGATGCAAAAGACAAGAGTATTTTCCAACTCAGGAATGTTAGTGATAATCTGTCCCAGTTCTTTGCACTTCCTGTCTCAAGCTCTTATTTTGATACCCTTCGGTGTTCCTAGCCGATCCCTGTTTTTGTGTTCCAGCTTTACCACTCCCATTACACTCACTTGCTTTCCATCAGCAGTCAAGGGACTATGTAATAAAGCCAGCTACTCACATCCATGAGCTGCCAGATTGTTGTCAGAGATGTGCCCAGCATTACTCCCTCCCTACGTCTCAGCCCAGCATTCTTGTTTCACATTTTCATGGCTCTCACCATATTCGCCACGTTGATCACCCTTCTCTTTCACAGTTTCTGGTCAGTGTTCTGTTCCTAGTTTCATGTTTCAGCATTTATGTGTGTACATCAATTTTCTTGCCAGTCCCCTCATTTTTTAGTCATATTTTTCCTATGTTCATTTTTGGAGTCTTGTGATACTTTGGATTTGGTCACTGTTCGTTCAGCCTGTCAACTTGAGTTGCATACTTACCTTCCTGACTGTTCAGGGAAGTTTTGTTCTGTTCAGTTTTCTTTAGCTCTGTTGTTTTACCAGTTTGGTGCATGGGCTAAACTTTTAGATGAATCTATTCTTCAGCCTGAGATTACTGCTTCCCATGTTTAGGTTACATCTAACGA
>NW_018127949.1:3389735-3392461 GCF_001952655.1 Monopterus albus
TAAGATGCTACGCTGACAGTCTCTGTGCGTTTTGGCTTGACCTTATCACGCTAATTATGCAGTTAGCAATACAGAAATATGTGCTTAGTCTTCCACGCTGACAGTCTCTGTGCTGTGGATTGCATTGTTTTACGTTGGTTCTTTTTGTTCATCTATCCGTTCTCATCCTCCTGCTATCCTAGTTCCTGTCGTTAGTTTGTGTGTTTACCGTCCTGGTCTCCTTAGTCATCACTACCCTTCCCTTGTTGTATGTATTATGGACCCTGTTTTGTTAAGTTTTTATTCCATTAAACCACTTTTTTTGTACTAGCACCTGGGTCAGCCATCTTGAGTCTAACCCCAGTTCTCCCTCACCCTCCTGGTGAGGGGGACTAAACCATAACAGTAAGCATAACTGCAGTCCTTAATTATAGCCAAGTGTTCATTATTGTAACCATAATGACAAAGTTCTAGTAACGTGAACAAAGCAGTAATTTTAAAAACCTAGGCTTCTGCTAAAGCACTTTGCTTTGGCCCCCCACTGTGCCAGTGCATGTGGCCTCATACAAAGAAACAGGCTGAATTTTTTTCATGCAGAGCTGTCACATGTCTGTTTTAAGCCCCAAATTCTGTATTATTCTGATAATTCTACCCTTTGGTGGTACGTTGTCTGTACAAACACATCACCTGACATAGGACAGCCAAGGATCTCCACTCTCATACAGATACTGCCTCTATTAAACCAAGAGCAAGGGTTGACTCGAATGTACCGGGCGACCACTGGTTCTGGGAAGATGTTCCGGACAGGGATCTCCTTTTCTCTGTTGGCAGGGAAGATCTACTGAGGCAAACACATTCAGCCAGATGGTGAATAAACAACTGAGAATAGGTGTGTTTTTTTTTGTTTGTTTGTTTTTTATAAAGTAAAAAGCAGTTGAGTTCAGCCTTTTCATTTAAATTATTGCTGTATGAGAAATACGCTAGTGACACAGTTTGAACAGCTGTAAACGAGCCTGATGTATGTAGTAAAATTAATAAAAGCCAAAGTCAGCATGTATGACAGACAGAACACAGAGTAGCTCTTAAAGAAGCTTTGAGGATTAGAATAAATTCAGTTAGAGCATGTGCAGGACAGAGATTTTAGTCCATATAAGCCTTAAACAAACACACCTGCAGAATGTCATTAAGATTTGATGCCACTGGGATCTGATTGTAAATTTTAACACCCATGGTTGGCGCTCTTCTCTACACCTTTTGGCATTTTGAAAGACAAACAGTGCAGTTTGGCATTTGGTACAAAGGTTGTGTGAGTGGGTGAGCAGGAAGCAGAGACATTATCTCCCACACTGATGACATTGCCAGCCAAGGGAGTGTAAAGTTACAAGACAATTTCATTAGCGGGGGATACAGGGAGGAACAATATGATTTTCTTCAAAAATATCAACTCAAATCTGCAAGTTCATTTAAAATAGGATTATTAATATTGTGGTTACATTAATATTGTGATTTTACAGCTATATACACCAATTATCAGTTGCTGCTTTAGTATGTTGTCAAAGTACTGTTGTATTTTCTTTATGTCTGTTCAGCTACAGTAGAAAAGAGACAGTTCTGACAATGAACCTGGATGAGGGTCCCATCTGCTTGAGGATAATCAGTATTTACTATTCCCCTCAGCTCATTAAGCTTGGAAATAAGCAGAGCTCTAAATCTTCCTCTGTAAGAGAGCAAGAATTAATTTCTTTATTTGGTTCCAGTCAGTCAGGGAGTAAACAAACAAAACAACCCATCCTTATGAAGCAAGTTAACAGACAGAAAGGGCAATAATCCTTGAGCTCACAAGTGTTGCGATGTGGCTAACAGCTGCCTACTTTGTAGCAGTATGTCAGGAGATGGCACATGTTGTGATTGTTACTCACCAAGTCTTCTGAGCCGTTCTTCACTGTTACCCAGGTATGAGTGTCATTGCTCAGCATGACCTTGTATGAGGTCACCCAGTCACTCCTGTTAACATTGAAAAAATCAAGCAAACAAATATCCTGTAAGTCTGAGTACAATGCAAATGGAGTACTGAGGTCGCTCCCACCAGGTGAAAGTCTGTTTAAAAATAGGAAAATTGGAGAGAAGGTCTGGTAATTTAGATTTGTGTCACTTGACTTTTATTACTTAACACTCTCGAGCATGAGCAAAAGTGAAGTTTGTGTTAGGATCGCTCTGGTAGGGAGGTGAGCGAGTAAAAAAATGACGGACCCAGGTAGCTGACTTCGGTGCAAGAAGTGCTCAATTTATTTACAGTGACGATAACAATTATGTGTACAACCAGGTGAAGGAATACGGAGCAGAACCAGGTGTCGAGCGGCAGGAAAACATACAGTCAGTGATGAGATGATAAGGAGGAGGCCGGGCTGCGGACGCTGGGATTCACTCCTGGACTGGTCGTGGCGGATGGTTGCTGAGGGGGACAGAGTCACAGAAACAGTTAATGGGAGACTGTGCATCGACCTGCGTGGTGGAGTGATGTGGAGTTGAGGAGGTCCATAGTCCGGAGAAGCGATAGCGGCTGGGAAGATAAGACACGGGGCACAAGGCAGTCCGTGGCCATGTGTTTGTTAAACACCTGCTGGAGATTGTGGTAGTCTGAGGGAATGGCAGATAGATCCACTGGCTCTGGTGGTGTAGCAGGTGACGAGGGTGTGGGTTGTCCGGCGAGTAGGCAGGTCGATGCACAGGCGGGGCTCCACTGGGTG
>NW_018127949.1:3392785-3393566 GCF_001952655.1 Monopterus albus
GTGCCCCCACTTTCACTGGCGGGCCCGCTCTTTTGGCCGCACCGGGCAGGTAGCTATAAGATGGTCCAGAGCTCCTACAGTAAAGGCACGCCCTGGTGCGGATACGGTGAGCCCGCTCTTCGGGGTGAAGACCGGCACGTCCCAAGTCCATGGGTTCCTCTGGGTTGCGACGGGTGCTGGTATTAGAGACCCCCAGCCGAGGAAGAGCCGGGCCTCGACTGGTGGTTCTGCTGTGGCACGGGGCCAGGGGGCCAACTGCTGCCCGGCTCTTTCCTTGTGGAAAGAGTCCTGTTGACGATCGACCCGGATGGCCAAGTCGACTAGGGAGCTAAGGTCAGGGGGCTTGTCCTTCATGTTCAGTTCAGCCTTGATGTTCTCATTGAGGCCATGCCAGAAGGCCTCACGTAACGGGCGGTC
The DNA here is from genome assembly GCF_001952655.1 of Monopterus albus. Taxonomy (NCBI): domain Eukaryota; kingdom Metazoa; phylum Chordata; class Actinopteri; order Synbranchiformes; family Synbranchidae; genus Monopterus; species Monopterus albus. The sequence continues at coordinate 3,393,203 of NW_018127949.1, forward strand.
CTCCCAGCCGGCCTCCGTAGCAAGGACCCGGAAGTCAATGGAATAATCCAGGACTCGTCGAGCCCCCTGGCGAATAGTCAGAAGCTCCCTAGATGCTTGGCTCTGCTGAGATGATAGAGAAAAAAACCGTCCTCAGGTCGTCCAGGAATTCAGTGATGGTGATGCCGATGAGTATGCCACTGGAGTCCGCAGCCTCGGCCCAAGAAAGCGCTTTACCTCGGAGTCGGTTGATTACATAGCTGATTTTTTCTCTGTGTGATTTGTTCGTGGTTGGTGCTCGAACGCCCGGCGGCACTGCAGCAAAAACCCTCGGCATTTATCCACAGTACCATCAAAAATGTCCGGTTCAGGTATGGGAGGATCA
>NW_018127949.1:3393849-3407435 GCF_001952655.1 Monopterus albus
GGTGTCGAGCGGCAGTCATGGAAAACATACAGTCAGTGATGAGATGATAAGGAGGAGGCCGGGGTGCGGACGCTGGGATTCACTCCTGGACTGGTCGTGGTGGTTGGTTGCTGAGGGGGACAGAGTCAGAGAAACAGTTAATGGGAGACTGTGCATTGACCTGCGTGGTGGAGTGATGTGGAGTTGAGGAGGTCCGTGGTCCGGACAAACGATAGCGGCTGGGAAGATAAGACATGGGGCACAAGGCAGGAACGGAGCTGGGATGAAGAGCTTGAGCAAATATATATAGTGGACAAAATAATAGATCGGCATAGAAACGGGCTAGAGTATATAAAGAACTGGCAGGGAAGTGGACGATGAGCACGGTATAAATAGGAAGAAACTAATCAGGTGCAGCTGGTGGTGAGTCAGGGGACGTGAAGCAGGTGTGTCAGATAAAGAAATCAGGGGTAAGGGAGCTAAAATAGAGGGAGAGAAGTGAGAGAGGCAGGTGCAGCCGGGCAAACCTGACAGTTTGTCATGCTGACGACTTTCATTTTAACTAGGTTGAGTTTTGATTCTGAATTCCATGAAACCATAGCCATATAATGAGAGCAAATTGTCATGTTTGTTCTATTCCTTCATTAAATTATTCAGTCATTTTAATCGCTGGAGAAATTTGAAAAGCAGGTAGTGATTCAGAGGTCTAGAAGCTGTCTTATTTATGTGAGTAATGCTAAAAGTAGCATTAATGCATTGATACATTTAAACATGACAGAACATGCAAAAAATTGCGAAGAGGAAGATCGATGCCACTGTCTGTGTGTGGAGTGGCGTGCAGCATGCATTTGAAAATGGTTGACACAAAAAGTATAGAGGAGTTGTGGTTAAGGTGCTAAATTTTACAAACACACCAGTATGTCCTTTACACTAAGAAGCTTATGTGGAACACTGCAAGGTGAAACAGCAACACAGTACAGTACAATGTATTTTATGTCTGTCTGCGAACAGAGTTCCCTGATGACTAAATGTCCCGTCATGCCAGGCAGAGCTCTGAGTGTGTGCAGTATGTAGGTTGGCAGTGACTCTCATGCTGCTGGAAAGAGACATCGGTGCTGAGCTGGTCCAGCCTGGTAAGAATTCCCAGTTCTGCTAATTAAAACGCTGTTATAGACAGAAGCCCCTGAGCTGGCACTACCCAGAGTGCCGGCAGTGCTAATTGTGCAGAAATTCTGTCTCAGGTATCAGTGTCTTCTATGCCCTTAGATCATGCTGGCCTTGAATAAAAATTACAGCTTGATAAAGTACCTCTTGTCTCTAACTAAGATGCCGTTTCCAGAGGACTGTGCTAGCCTTTCCAATTAGAGGCCCAAAGTTGTCAAGAGTCAGAGGGAGATGGTAGATGGTAGGGAGGGGGGAATGTGAAATTTAAGACAGTATTGTGTTTGGATAAAATGTGACCTTATCTTAAAAACAACACCAAAATAATAAATACTCTGGTAGTGTAATTAAAGTGCATGGAATGTGTAGGCAGGTTTTACATTTATAATAAATATTTTTTAAATGTCTGCTTACTCATGAGAGACCCGAGAGCCTAATATACTGATGAACTCGAACAGTAAATCATGAGATTATACTCATTGTTTTGTATTTTTGGAGATCTAATGGCACTGTAATTCTTCTCTTAACATGTTTTGCAAACACTATTAGCAGCACACAACTGCTTGATTCTATACTGTAGTCAGTCAATGCTTAGAGTACTATAAATATATTTAAACTGTTAAATTATTTTTTTTGCTTTCATCTGAGTCTGAGTTTTCATCTTAGTGAACTATATTGTGCAATTCAGCATCATTGTGTTCAGTGATGATGTTTACATACATACTTGTGTACATAAAGACATGCACCATAAAAGCATAAAGTCTTTATAAAAACATACGGTCCTGTATACAGTATAGGAAGGGCCATCAAACAGAAACTGCATTTCTGGTACAAAATAACTCAGGCTGAAATTATAGTCCTGCAAAGATTCATATTATGCTCTCTGCAGGTATAAGCAGAGACCGGTATACTGTAGGTCAGAAAGGCTTATAGCGGACGTGACACACACGTCTCCCAAATACAAGTTTACATCTTACAAATTCCATTTTGATAAGTGTTTTTATAATGTATTGCCCTTTTACGAGAGATGAGAAAATGATGCTCCAATTCAATCAATCAAACACACAGACCTTTAATTCCACAGTGAAGGGATCAAAACAGATTTGTGAAATGGTCAAACACCAGTGAATGTTTAGTGCCATATGGACCGTACTGAAAAGCTTGTTTTGTTTATATTTGCGAAGTCAAATTTTCCAGTTGGGTTTAAAGGAAAATCCAAGAGTCGTTCAGAGCTGTGGAACAGTTATTGCTGTCTGTCTACTTTCAGTTTTCATTTAAACATAGTCATTTTGAAACTCATACCCAGCCCATCCCAGCTGCCAGTGGGTGAGAAGCAGGCAGCCCAGTGGCACAAACCCCCCAAATTTATCCTTTCAAGTTAACTTGGACAAGAAAATGTTCACCCTCTCTGTGCAACTATCTGTAACTCTCCATGCATGTCTGCAGGGTTCCTACTCACGACCAGAGGGAGCTCCTGCCTTGTGTGATGACCCCTGTGAACTTTGTCAGCCTCCTGGCGTCCACCTCGAACCACTGCAGTGGGTCATTCCTTCCAGCGCACCAGGCGCCATCATAGAGGTCATCTTCATGAAGGCCAGCCTGTAGGCCAGAAACAGCAGAGCCATATCCCACATGTACATGTTAACTCACATACACACACACACACACACTTTTATGAATGGCACAACACACTGACTGGTGGAGATAATGAAATATGCAAAAGTCAACAAGACTGAGATGTTGACATTTAATCGTCTGATAATCTAAAATATGCTGTAAGATTAAAAAAAGGTGTCTTCTAACAGAATGACGACAGCATATCAACAATGAATTATATAAAACTGATTCTAAAGGGAATGAACAAGGACAAAGCGGAGCCAGTTGAGTTCCAGGAATGAATGCAGGATACATCTGTGAGACAGGGCTGTTAGAGCCTCTTTCCAAATCCCAGCATTCCTGAATTTTCTGCAACAGTTTTAGCACATATTTTACTGGGGTAACATGGAGACACACTTTATTGACACTTGCTTAGTTTGACAAGAAATGCTTCTCAGTTCATAAAGATCGACTCAGAGTGAGATCTGTGAACAGTCACACACATGCAATATGCTCAAAGGCCTCACTGCTCATCTTGTTCATCCAAAATAAAAAATTAAGATGACACTTTTATATACATGTGAAACTGTTAAAGGTTTAGTGAACTATATTGTGCAATTCAGCATCATTGTGTTCAGTGATGATGTTTACATACATACTTGTGTACATAAAGACATGCACCATAAAAGCATAAAGTCTTTATAAAAACATACGGTCCTGTATACAGTATAGGAAGGGCCATCAAACAGAAACTGCATTTCTGGTACAAAATAACTCAGGCTGAAATTATAGTCCTGCAAAGATTCACATTATGCTCTCTGCAGGTATAAGCAGAGACCGGTATACTGTAGGTCAGAAAGGCTTATAGCGGACGTGACACACACATCTCCCAAATACAGTTTTGAAACATTTCTGTTACAATTATGTATGTGCAATCTCAGTGTCCTCTAGTATTCCATTTGTTTGTGCTTTTGTGCACTGTGGCTACCAGTGTCGAAGAAGTTCGATTCATCCCAGTTCTTTTGGTGTCTGGAATCTAAACAAACTGTAACCACTACAGCAATAAACCAAGTTCACTGGCCTCAGGCCCGATTCAACAAGCACCATCTGGTTCTGATGTGTTTTTCTTTATTTACATATAATTGGTCCTTAAAAGGGACCCTGCCTTTGTCCCTTTGTGATCCCTGACAGACACGTACAGTACACAGGGCTGCACACACACCAAACAACTAATCCTTTGTTTTGTTGGTTTCCAAAAACATAAAGTGCTGTTGTCTTGAATGAATTAAGACCATGTGTATGTGTGTCATTAATTGTGTAGTGGGATTCAGAGCAATAGAATCAGTAGAAGATGAGGTTTACTGCAGATTATATGCAGGCTAATACCCTCAGAGCACAGCTTGCACTAACAAGAAATACTTCTTTCCCAGTTTTCCCAGATGCCACTACTTTTTATTAGGTTTGTAGACGTGTCCCTACTTTGATGGCAACACTATTACTTTCTCTGCTTTGGGATATTAAACAATTCTATGAGCTGAAATACAATAATAGTATTGTCCACATTTAATTGAGGAAAAGATACAACATTTTCAATGCAACTTGAATGTTAACTAAGACTAAAAGAATCTCAGTCATATTTCTTTTATACTGCTGCTTTGCAGAAATAAATCACTCAAGAAAAGCAAAACAAAACAAAACATTAAAGCTTCCAGGGAAAGATGAAATTGTCCAAGTTCTAACATTTCTGGTAAGGTTTCCCTAGCAACATCAACACTTTACATTTACCTGAATATTAAGACGACCTCTGTGTGCACCAAGGCCGTAACGTTTCGTAGTTGAAGCATGAAGCTGGAAATCATCAATCTTCAGTGTCTCCAGTCCCATGGGAGGGCATTCTAGGTAACAAGCATGACAAATTAGCCTGTGAAGGTGGTGTTATGTATAATGCTTTGCACTGCTCCAGGAGCAATGCATTCTGCACAGTATGTCTCCTCAGTCAGTATTTGTTAATAGTAATGAGTAATTCCGGGTGCACAGTGAGCTCAAATGTGTTAAGTAAACAAGACATCAGATGCATTCTGTGTTTATCACTGAGATCTAATAATACTGTACTGTAGATGCAATGTACAGAAAACATAAGGCAGTCAACACATAGAGAGCTGGAACAGTTTCATTCCAGTCAATGACAAAGGCACAGTGGCAGTGCACAAGTCTCCCTGCAGCTAATTTGATCACCTGCAGCACCCACATCACATTTTGAGCTTGAAGGGGGAAAGATAAAGACAGTTTATCTAGTGTTTTACTCTGGAGTGTAAACACTTAATCTTCTCAAAATCATGAGAAATCAAAGTAAAATGATGAGCTTGTGTGAACAAAATAGCAAATGTGTCAGGTTTCATGGGATTAATGGCTGTACATTTCCTAGTAATTTTGAAATGCTCACTTATCACGGCCGTCTAATTGCACCCTGAACCATATCAGTCATTAAGGATTTAGATTTTATTATTTTAATCAGTTTTATTATTCTTAGAACATTGATCACCTACATTTACTTCACACAGCCGAGTGTGTACTATGGACTCTAAACCAATCCAATCATTGTAAAATGGGATAAAGTGAAAAACAGGTCACAATCATTAAAAAGTTGTTTAGTCCTTTAAAACTTTTTGCTGTACTATATCCTGATGACATCACTATGACATCACCAGCTTTATTTGGGCTATTTCCTCAGACTTGACTTTCAGGCTTGTCTCCACCATCTGAATAGCACCCCCCACGACTAGCAAACAGAACGCTGGGTTAAATGAGTGATGTCCCCTGAAAACGCTGGACAACCTAAGTGGAGATGGTTACAGCTGTGCAGCACACTGCTGTATGTGATGCCTAGGAGTGCCTGTAGTGTGTAACCTTCATGTTTTGCTCTAGGCGTGTTGCATGGTTCCATGTTTAGTCATGAAATGAAGTCAGAAATGTCACAATGCAAACAATGGTTGACTTAACAGAACATGCCTTCTAGTTACAGTTTTTTGTTTGTTTGTTGCTTTGCTATGGTTAAGTCTTTCTGAAGGAGTCTGCCAGCAGCATAGGCTCAATACTAGATTGTTTGCAGCACAAATTAAGTTGTATCCAGTATGCAATAGTTTTCTTCAAGTAAAGTTGGGTGATTTTAAGCTTAATGATCTTAAGCTGCCACAGTATATGATTCTTAATGTCTTAAACCCTAAAACAAATAAAACTGTTGTTAATTTATTCAGTTATTTTAACTTAATGGCTCCTATTTATGTTATATTATAGTAAATGTTTTAGAACATCCTCAGACCAAACTAAAGGTCATGCTAAATTTACTGTGCAATGAGTCACATAGTTCATAGCTTTACTGGCGGTACTGACAGTGGCAGTTAGCAGTATTCAGTCCAAATGCCACAGCAACGGTTTGGCAAGGAATGCAGTTGTATTCCAGGCGCTCTGCCTTTATTTGGGAAAAACACGATGCTGAAAGGGGAAAGCTGCACATAACTTAAAATATTTTCATTTGCTGTTTGAGAGAGTTTGCAGTTTATCTGAAAAGGTTCCTGCCTTTAAAGAACTGTAGAAATTGAGTTGCTGTTCACTAAATAGAGCTGTTTGTGTGAGACTGGATCATTTTTTACACTACAATGGATATTTCCCAGTGAGGGCCAAATAGGTAAATCGAGCTTGATGTATGAAATCTCTGCTGCCCAAGGTCAGATCAAGCTGTTTACAGCTTACCCTCGACCACAACGATGGAATTTCAAAGCAAGAATTTCTGACTGGTACCAGTCTGTTTGTATAAACAGCATATGTCCCACATGTTGCTGTCAGACAGCCAGGAATGGCTTCCTTTACAAATGAACACCAAGAAGTGTTCATTTGTAAACCCAGACAAAGGAATTTTCAGAAACACTGTGAATCTGGAGATATGCATGTGAAGTTGGACAGTAAAGTAAATATTGATGCATAAGGAAAACTAGCTCTGCATTGTAAAACCATCCCAACAGTCTGATATGTCTGAGACACTGAAGATCATCAGTCACATGCACCAAGACTTTTAGAGAAGTCACAGAGTAAGAAGATGAACAATAAAAATGTACACATCATGAGACAGGTTACACTTTACACTGAAGCCTAAAAGTTGATTCACAAACCAGAGACAAAGCCAAGACCAGTTAGCAATCTACAGAAATCTACCCTGTATGCAAATATTTAAAATCTTTTTGGAATTAATCACACATAGTCTAAGTCCACAGGCTTTCTGAATAAAGCAATCAAAACATATGAGGGGCCACCCAGCCCTCTAAGCAGCCCAGAGGATCAAGGTGAGCAGGCCAGACAAAAATAGATGAGTCTCTGCCATGTTGCAGAACTGTAAATCATCACCATCTGCATGCAATCCTTTCCAAGAAGACCCACACAGGAACACAGCATCTGGCTTCAACAATAATCAGTAATAGAAATGAGAAAACCAAGTGTCAAGGCTTCATACCTAGGCCACTTGCCATGTTGCTGCTGAGGGCCCAAACCAAATCTCAGATCAAAATTTAATCTGGCTTTTTTCACAATTTCTTATTTCACATCTGGTAGTAAAGTACTGAAATACCTTTGGTGTATGATTTATTCATTTTAAAGTGTTTGTGTACAGTAGGCATTTCACTGCTTCCAAACAGAGCCTCTGGCCCCTTTTAATCTGTTTTTCAGATTTTACAGAAAGAACCTGCGCTATGAGTTTGTTAAATTTCCTTAAATTCTAAAATGAATGTCCTATTGGCCCAGAATCTCAGGAGCCAAGACCGTGTTATTTCTTTATTCAAAAGTACAGTCTTGCTTTAAAAGGAAAATAACATTAATCATCATTACACATCATCAGACAGCTGCGCAACAATCCTTGATCCAATTTTTACTTTTCCACAACCCTGTCTTTCAAGAACTCACTACCATTTTATCATCCCCAGCCTTTGCAGCTTGACTGCGCACACGTGACAAACTGTGATATCTCAGCAGAAACATCTTGTTTAAATAAATTCTGTTAAGTCTGATGGGAGTAATGAATAAGCAGCTGAAACATCCACTGAATTAAACTTTGAAAATCCCTGCTGGTCTTAGATCTCTGTTTAAAAAATTCCCTATTGTTTTGGTCTGTGTGGATGTGCCAGGCACTGACAGGAAGCTAAACGCTTTCTAAAGCTGAATAATAGAGCTCATGAGTTTATGAGTTCTACACTGTTGAAGCCCTCAAAGTGTGGCTATGATAAATCTGCTGTTTCCAGGATACGCTGAAACAAATTCAGAAAACAGATTGGTATTGAGTCAGCTATGAAAACATGATTTTGGAAGTTTAAGGCACCCAGATCTCAAATGTGTGGGCTGCTTTATGCCAGGCGTGTCGCCATATACTTCCCATTTTCCTCCATGCAAGAATATCCAAGTTTCTGCTCTGGTTCCCTGTGCCAAATTAAAAATGGCAGACTTTCTGTCTGTCTCAGTAGATGTCTTTCAACAGCTTCACCATAAAAACGTAAATTCAACACAGGCCACCACAGCCACTCATAACATTATTAAATACAGCTTCCTGTTATGCTAGAAATGTCTGACACTGTGTGTTTAAGAGTAATCGCGGCAATATGTGCACGTGCAGCGCTGTGGAAAGTCTGAGATCAAAGAAGATCCACTTTGCTTTTACGTTTTCAGTCTAGCAAGTTTAATCTGTCATCTGATATGACAGGAAGGCTACTGGGGCATCCTGGCCTCAGTTAGCAACTATACTGTGAGCCGTGGAAACCAAACACAATGTTTCATAGGCAAAGAGGACAGTGAGCCGTGGAAACCAAACACAATGTTGCTTGTCTCTGTTGCTTGACTTCACATCTGAGAGCATCATCTTATACTGCCGGACTTTTCCTCCTAGGGAAAATATGTGTTCTGAAAACTCTTCCCTTTTCCAAAATATTTGTCATCTCTGAGAGAGTTTGTTTTTTCCCCTCTGCCTAACAACTCCTGTGAAATTAGAGAAATGGCTCCTGCACCTTGGAGGGAAAATGACTGTGTATGAGATCATAAATTTCCCACAACAAGTGAGAGTGGCATCAGTTCCTCACTCACCCACTTTTATGGAGTTGTATTGTCCTCCTTCCGAGATGCCATTTGACGTTTTCAGGATGTTCTTCTTGTTCTTCTCTGTCTTTTTGTTGGGTGTTTTCACTGATGAAAGACATTACAATAATACATAGGAATTTATATATATTGTCTAGAACTGTAAAAGGTTGAATCACTTTTAAATTAGCAGATTTATTATTGTCAGCATAGAGAAGAAAAAGTAACAGTGCTGACAAAGAAACAAAGCTCTGGTTGGATTCGGTCCTACACATATGGATACAAGATTGGGGACTGAAGCAACAGACAGTCCCTGGGCACGGAATTTGAAAACTTTTAACTCTTGTGCTCCAAGTAAATGCCATGCATTCAAACAACTGTTAGTGGTAACATGGAGTCAGCATTACAAATCATGAGTGCTTTAACATGTACCAATGGTTGGAAATACGCACATACACATATGAAGATATGTGGTTTTCCATCTTATATGAACATTTTGGAATCACTCAAAAATCTCTAAAGCTGCCAATACAAGTTTTTTTCACCACACAAAAATGGGAAAATTTAGTTTTTGAATAGTAACAATAATGAATATCCAAATTTGAAAGATATCTTAACCTTGTTACTCTAATTTTGGACCATCATTTTTATATTTTCATATCAGTTGAGGGTCAACATGCTTCACTACAGGTTGAGGAAGCTCTTTCCTTCTCAACAACAAGGCATTTTGTTGTTTACCTAACATCAGCAGAGTTAAATTGAATCATAATCTGCATAGTAATTAGCTGTCAAACAGATACTATAAATGTAATGTCTGGTCATTTGATCTATTATTATGATTAGTGTAGCTTTAAGTGCAGTACTTGAATTAATCTATTTAGCAGTGGTTAAGCCTCCACAGTTTGATCTATTGTCACCTAAAACACTGAAAATAATTTTATATGAAATTCCTTAAAGTCAGGAAATTGTTTTGTTAATATGATGCAGTGTGGCAGCAGTGGCTTCTGGATATTTCACGGTTAATCCAAGATATTCCTCCTTTGGTCCCACCTGCAGCAGGTATCCCCGCTGAGACACATGAAGCCAGATGCCTGAAACATGAGGTCACTGTCGACACAGCTGCTTTAAATTATCTGCCATCGATCAACAAAAATCCTCGCATTTCTGACTGTCCTCCAATCACCTGGGGGGATTTCAAACATACCTGCTACTGCATGTGCTGAAAGTTTCACAGAAAGAGAGCTTTTAGCTGTACAGCTCTTTGCAGAGGCTACTATAACGGGACAACACTGCCATGTTTTGCTGCTTTTGGGAAAACATGGATTTCACGTGTTCTGGCTCCCACTTGTAATGCGGTCCCGACCTCTACCATGTGTGAGGCTATTAATCCTTCTACTGTGCTCGCGTCACACTGAAGCATGGCTCTGATCTATATGTACAATGCAAGGGAGTGAGGAGGAGGACTACCTGAGGAGGTGGTCGTTGTTGTTGTTTTTCTCTGCACATCCATCACCATGTAAATTAAATTCAGATGTTCCTCTGAGGTCCCAGAGGAAACCAAGGTTCAATCTCATGGCTCAAATTTTCCATTTGAATTCATCAGACAAGTGTGAGAAAATATAATTAACCTGTTCTGAACAATACTAAGTTGTACTTTGTCATTTATTTTTAGTTTTCTTCAAACTTGTCTTAGAAAGCTGAAATGATTAGCCACACACTGTCATCTAGTGGCAACACAGACAGGTTATTTCATAAGTTTTTAACAGAACTTTAGTTTTAGATGCTGAACAAACCTCTACTGTCAAAATATTGTATAACATCTTGTAACATTTAAAACAAAAAAGTAAATACTGCTCATTTACTGCATTTGCACAGGTATGATGATTTTGTGCAGGGTTTCTAGAAAATGAATAAGGTTTTTCCAATAAATACACAAGAGATCTTGAGATTGTAAGAAGAGAAACACTTTCTCAAGTTGTCCTGATGAGCAATGGCAGTGCTTTTACCTGATTTTGCATTAGCTTTGATTTGATCCTTCTGCCTGCTGCTATCTGCCTTTCCTTTGGGCACCTTCTTGGCAGGGTTTTGGCTTGGGTGCTGATGTCTGTGAGTTGCTGAGGCCACAGGCTTCTCTTGGATTTGGACTTGGTTATACTGTTCTCTTGTCAACAGCTCCTGCATGTAATAATCCTCATCCTCACCAACAGAGACATGGCTGAGATCTGCAAGCTCCATAAAGAGTCCCAGCAGAGCCAGGGAGGTAAGGAGGTTGAAGTGCTGTCTTGTCATGACCCAGGGGATTATCTCCTGCTGAGCGTCCCGATGCAGTCTCCAGAGGAGCTTGCTGCTGCTGCTGGGCTGTGTCCCATCAACTGCTCCCCTTCCACTCCCTTCCCACTCCAATACCGAGAGAGCTCACAAAGTTCTCAGAGCACTCCAAGTCACTGACGAAAGCCGTGGAGCCAGAGGGTCCATGAACGCCTCAGCCTGGGAAAAATACAGTGAGGGAGGGAAAAACTCAGAGAGCAGGAGATGAGGGAGAGGAGAGGGAAGAGGCAGGGAGACAGGCAGGACAGTTCTCTACTTTGGTTGATGGCAGGTGGCACAAAAATAAATCTTTTTTCTCCCTTTCTTTTAGATTGAAACCAGTCCAGGCTGCTGACACATTGCAAAATCATTTATTGGTGTGGGCAGAAGTGAAATAGAGGTAGAAACCTCTCTGGGAAGCATACAGTGACAGGATTTGCTTTCATCTCCATCTCCTCCCACTATGTCTGGGACAAGCATAGCTTTAACCAGAGGAAAGTTTCCTCTTTCCTGCGGGGGAATCAGCTTGGGGACTGAAACAGCTATCAACCAGTTTGTGGTTCTATGTGTCCAAAAGACAAGCAGAGGCGAACTTCCTGATCCACACAGGGGTGTGTTTAAACAGCAGACTAGCACAAAATATTCATTTCCAAACAGTAGCAGTTATCTGGCCTTATCAGTTAAAACATTAGTATCCAGTACTGAATGTCAGCTAACACCACATGTTATTCCATTTACTGGGAAAGATAATAAACGTGCTGCTCCACTTCAAGCTCCCTGATTTGCTGAGACTGTTCTTGTTTCAGTTAAGCAATTTGCACATTAACAATCATGTTCGGATTTAACAGACTCTCTGTGGAGAACACAGGCATGTTCCAACGCAGGGACTGTGCGCTGCCCTGTGTGTCACAGCTCATCACATCAGTTGTCTGTTCCTGATGAAGCTTTTCTTCCTGACACACTCCTGATTAAAACCAGATTTTGTCAGCTATAAAGTCCAATTGAAATTTTTTTTTTTAAGTGTCATTGCAAGGATTCCATTATGTTACCTCTGGCATTTACTGTATAAACCTTTAGAGCTATTTTTATTAATAAAAATGTCTGTCCTTGGGCTTAAAAGATTTAGTCATATGAAGATGGGATTCCACAGAGCATTTGCACAATTAATTAATTAATTAATTAATTAAGAGTTCCTGCCATTTTAGCAACCTCAGGCAGAGTAAACTAAAGCAAAGATAGTGAGTGACCTTTAACAAGCCCAGTGACTGGATGCTGCCCAATTTAAATGCACTGGTTCACTACTGGAACTGCTGTGGATGGACATTGCATACACAAAAGCATAAAACGGGTGCATGGAAATCAGACTTAATACCTGAGGGAGCTTCTGAATAGAAGCCAAAGGAGGCTGCGGCCACAGGTTAATCACAGACGTACAGGATATGGAGAGGCAAGACAGCCCAAGGCTGGAGATTTCCATGTTCAGCCGGATTTAGCTTTCGCCAGCTAGGCAGGCATTCACTTCACCCACGCCTCATCTACACTACACTGTCTGGGAGGAAGAGGAAGGCAAGAAAGAGGAAGGATGAGAGGAGCTAAGAGCAGTGTGAGATTTTACCACATGAAATACCCTCCCTCCATACCTTTAAACAACTGCCACTCTCAGAGTGTAAGGTTTCTCTAAATGCACCCAGTAATTACACTGCAGCTAAATGGCAGCTGTATTTCATCAAGAGCCTGGAGTTGGTGTCCTGTGATAAACCTGCATTTGATGTTTGCCTTTTTATTAATATCCACAATCTTTCCTTAATGTTAAACAAAAGTTTTGATGTGTTCCTTAAATAAATTATTATTATTACATAAGTATCAGAATTGTACTTAAGTACAGTACTTCAGTAAATGTAACTTAGTTACTGTCCACCACTGTTTATTAGACTTTCTGTGTCACTAAACACCTGCCTTTCACAGAATACCTGTACTGTATTGTAGTTTACAAGTTACTTAGAGTCAACATTTATTAAAACATGACATAATTTCCTAAGTCTGCTTTCTGAAACAGACTGAATGCTTGCACTGAAATAGATAGATCAGAAATAGGTAGGTAGATCAAACTGCAGCTTATCAGGCTGTGGAGCAGAGCAGCTTAAGGCAGACATGTTGTGACAATAGCTGTCTTTCTCTGTGAAGAACACCCAAGGTACAAGAGTGACAGCTCCTGCCTCGTTCCATAATCTCTCACAGGGGGAGAAAACCCTTGGCCGAGTTCTCATTAATTGGACATCAGTGCCCAGAGTGACAGGTTGGAGGCTCAGTGGAAAATACCTCCCTGCTGCTGTTTTGGCACATTGTAATTGATAAAAAAAGGGATAGGCTTTAGGTAGAGAATGCGAGGGTGTAAAGAATAATGGGCCCTATAATGGTATTATACTTTTCAGCAG
>NW_018127949.1:3407455-3412514 GCF_001952655.1 Monopterus albus
AATGTGCATTTAATTGGGACCTAAAAGTGAGAAATACAGAAGCAAATACAACATTGCACACTGACTCTTTTTGCTTTGTAGACAACATAAACCAAAGTTGGCAATGGATGCAGAGTGAGTTTAAAATGTGGAGTTTTTTTTTTTTTTGAATGAAGAGAAAATAAGATTAATGCATGTGATCTCACACAGACATATTACAGGCACATTGGGCTAAAAACTTGGATTCATTACTTTAACATGTGGATTTCATTATGGGTGAATCTAAAGTCCTGGCATTACTGATATTTGGACAGGCGGGGAAACTAAATCTGCATCTAAACCTCTGTTCACCTCACACTAAAAGAAAAATGTGTTCCATAATGTTTGAATCTAAAATCAACCAAAAATGACAACTATAGCCCAGCATTTATATTTACATTTTGAATTCTCAAACATACAGTTTAAAAACAATATTTCTCCATAGCTCTGGTCATGTGCTGTGAAAACCTCTGATAACCATATGATCAGAAAAAGAAGGGCTGGTGTTGGATCTTTGAAATATTTCTCCTGTGTCCATGGAAACAGAGTGAAATGTGGTGATGGTCAATTGGCGTCACATGCAGAGTGATATGCTTTGTGTCTTGAAGTCTGTCTCAGCTTATGTTTTTGTGGTATCCTCCTTGAACCTCAAAATTCCAAATCCCAACCTGTTTTGTCAGCCAAGTGAAAGATACAATTTCTTCATAGGTTGTTGTTAAGAAAGGTCCTAAGAAAAGTCTGCATCTGATTCATCAACGAGTTCTTAAGCCTCAGAATTGTTCACACCCGTGTTTTATATTGATGAAACCCATGTGTTCCTAAGTTGAATGCACGTGCCAGTCATTCCTAATTAGCATAGGTTAACGCCTCATCAATGCTCATAAAAGGGAGACTGCAGGGCCATGTGCACACATCTCACACAGAAAGGGAAAAGAGGAGTAATGCTACAGTGAAAGTCTAAAGATGGCGGAGCAATGAACTCCAAAGTGAAGAAAAACTAATAGTTTTGAAGTGGAGAACAGCAAATGAGATCCCATAATTTAGTAGCATCACTAATGGATATAAAATAAAAGAAAAAAGGCACATGGGATGCTTTTACTCATTCAGTGAACACTGTATAACGAGAAGGACCCACAACTGATGAATTAGAAAAATGGTTTGATGTGTAGTGTTTATTTGTTATAAAAGACCACAATGCTGTGTTAAATAATGGGAAAAATATTAACAATGACAAAACTGTTATTGTAATATAAAGCTTATGATATTGTATAACTGTAGAACTGAAGAAAACTAAATAACCAGTTATTTTACAAACACGTCCGCACTCAAATGTGCATAAGCATGTTCTTGAGTGTGCATAGATTCTGACCTTATCTAAGAATAGGCCCCAAATAAGAAAACATTCCATCCCACTATCTTTGTGAGTTGTGGGTTTTATGAACAAATTTGTTCTTACGAATGGTTGGTGAATGAGACCCATTGTTTTTTTCTGCTCTGTTTCATCATCTTTAACCCTTTGTTTTGGTGCAGCAGGCCACTTTACACAGCTGGCAACTATCTGGTTGAATAGCAGAGCATTTTGCAACTGAAGAGCCAGAGACTGTGGAGAGCAAAACAGAGCCAAAATTTAAGTGGATATTGGACTTACTTACTATTAGACTCCAAATGAACTGCCAGCGTTGCTACATATGTGATGAATTTGTAAATAAACTGACCTTTTAGTTTTGTGTTTACAGGCTTGTTTTGCTCCCTCCAGGTGGCCAACTAATCAACAAATGCAGTTTTTAAGTCTAATGATTACTGAGTTTAAACCATTAATCTGTAAAAAGTAATTTTTACTGAATTGTTAAACCAGCTGTTTTAGCATGTCAAAGTTGTTTATTCAGGCCAACTGAGATAAAAACGTCTTTGCACATCTGTCTTTTGCACAGCCTACTTTTATGGTTTTCTACTTCTGCTGGGGCTCTGTCCCATAATAATTGTATTTTAAGATCCCTGCAGAAACTGTTATATTTGTTTTACAATTCTTGAACAATTTATTAATGTTTGGGGTTTGGCTATGTTGCTGAGAATGTCTTCCACTTAGAGACGGTTGGATGATGAAAAGGCTGTTTACTGATTTATCACACAGTTAGACCTGAATCTGCTTGGTAACAATGTTAATTTTATTACACAGTGGCCTGGGTCCTGATGTGTTTCAGCAAAGCTACCCTCAGAGTCCTTCCTGAAAAGCCTCCCTTTCTGAACACCTGTGTTTCTCATTCTTTGTCCACATTCACCATGGCTGGGACAAGCTCCACCTGGGAAAGACCTGAACAGACCAGATGTTTGCATTAAATAACAGTGATAATTTTTAATTTGAATGGCAATTGAATTCTGATTAATGCATAAATTTACATAGCAGCACAATAAAATGTGATAAAAGTTTACGCAACATTTAATGTTTACTTCTGTAGTGTCTCAGAGAAGTAGTCATTATGTGGAACTTTGCTGACACACTTTCATGACACTCATGATTTCTTCAATAAGTCATCACACATTTAATAATACAGATTTGTTCAGTAAACTGGCAATTTTGCTGCTCTGAGGAGATGGTCAGCCCATACAAACATACTATGTGTAATCATATTCTGTACTGTCCTTGTTGTGAAGTGCTTGGCTGAAGTCTGTGGTGACGGCTAATGCTGAGCAATGACCCTGGACCTGGTGAACGTTACTGAACGTTGACACAATTGCAAAGGCCAAGAGGCCTAGGAGGACAGAAAATACAAAGGAGAAACATCTGGTTTAGCACATCCTTCACTGTTAAGGATCAGACTTGTCAAAAATAGCTTAATTTATACATTCAGCCTTTTGGAAACTTGCAAAACAGAAGGCCAGACATGAATGAAAAGGAGTTCCTGAGGTTTAAGACATTTCTGAAGATTTTGGCTCTCTTTAACTTTGGAGATACAGCATACCAAACAACACAGCTGTAGACCCTGGGCAACAGTCTTTACAAAAGCATGGAAATGTTCACTGCCTGAAAAAATAAAAATAACTGCAAGCTGTTTGACAATGCCAGCACAATGGCGTCTTTGCATGGCCTAGTAGATTCTGAGCAGTCAGTAATCATTAGCTTTGCCAGGGACCATTTCAGTCTCTGCAATATGTGTCCAAAAGACATAAAACTGCATAGCACTGTATATGACAAACAGATGCTTTGGGTTGAACCCTTAATATCCCTGGAATCATATGACTTTGGGATTACTCTGTAGTATAAAATAGAATAATCATTATATTTCTAATCTTCTGTAATAAATCTCACACAATCTAGGCTGTAGTTTTTACAAACATCTATTTGTTTTCTGCATTCCTTGCTTGCTCCATCATTGGTGGGCAAAATTGGGCCTCACACAGCCTCTTCAGTTATAACTGGCAAACTATCAGAGCGCTCAGTCAGCATGAAGGATTGCAAATGTTTGTTGCACAAAGTTGTTTATCTACATATTTTGTCCTTGTTATCTCTAGAAACACACAATTTCATCACAGACAAAAGCAAGACAGAGCTGTGATTCATTTCCACTCAGGATCATGGGAGAGTTATTAGCAGGCGACTGTCACTTTGTTGGTCTTAACAGCATTTTATATCCTGACTGTGACGGTCAAAGGTCTTAAACATGAGACATAAATGACCAAGTAACAAACATCCCTCACATTAGGAAGTAACACGCCATAATGGAATTTCATTAAAGGTTAATTTGATAGAGGGCTAAAGTGCAATGAGAAGGAAAAGCTGAGAAGTTAAAAAAACTTGATGAGAAGGAAAATGAAAAGTGTTTGGAATGACATTGGAGAGAGAGACATTTCTACTTTCTACTAAAGCCCTGATTCAAAGTGTATCCAAACTGACAGAGGAGAAATGAACCTTTATCTCTTGACCACATCCAACATGCTGTAATGAAACCGACTACTTATTAGGATCAGTTCATTGCTGGCTTTTGGTCCTCTTGTGAGCATTTGAAACAGCCTTTTCCTTTAATACATACTCTTAAGGTGACTTTGAGCTAATTAGCAGTGGTGAGAAGTAACTAAGTACAATTACTCAAGTAAATATTGTACTTTTTACTTCACAACATTTATTTGATAACTAGCTACTAGTCACAGTTTGGAATCAGATTTTAAAAAATACAATTTAATCACAAGACTTTAGTGATGGGAAAATAGGAAATTCACAAGCTACTCAGATGTAATTCAAACTATAAGCACATCTTACAACAGGTAGTTATAATTAGCTCTTCCTTTACAATTCGCATTATTAAATATGATTTGCATTATTTAATTATAATCTAATAATATTACATACATGAATGAAAATGTGCAATTCTGATAATGAGTACTTTTACTTTTGGCAGCCTACTTTATGTTTATTGATTCAAAACTTTTTGTAGACTACTTTAAATAAGAAAGCTTTTGACTTTAGAGCAGTTGTCTCCCAACCGGAAGGTTGAGGGTTCCAATCTCAGTGCCTATAGTCCATATGTTGACGTGTCCTTGGGCAAGACACTGAACCCCCGAAGTTGCCCATAATGGAGTATGCACGTATGCACGCAGCAGCCTGGGGCCCTCGGCTCCATACAAGATTTCGTTGTACCAGTTACAATAAGACAAAGCTTCTTCTTAATTCTAGTAATACCACAGTAGGCCTGCACTATGCTATTTCTTTCACCAGTTACAAATTAGTGAGATAAAAAAAAAAAACAGTTATTGCATGGTTGCACAGCTCAGTATCAAAAAAGAGGGTAGGCCTATTTAATTTTGACTCATTCACAAACAAAATAATTTACTTGTAGATGACTTTTTAAACATCTCTAAATACTAAATAAATAAAAGCTAATCTTGTTGTTTCAAAACTTTAATTTATGCAGTATCTTCTGAGTGCCATAAATAAAATTGCAGTCCTTTGATCAGGTAAACAACCGCAGCTGCATTTACGTGACCTACATATCCCATTCCACGCGCGGTAAATTTAAATGGCGTCCTTTCTTGTGTTGTGGCTGAA
>NW_018127949.1:3412540-3428580 GCF_001952655.1 Monopterus albus
AAATAGCTAACGTTGCTAAACAAACTAGGTCACTAGCAGTAGAAATACAGTGTACCGTATGCTGCTTTAGGACAGTTTTAATTGGAAATCATTTTGTTTGTTGCTCTCTGCTATTCCGGGACAGCTTCTCAAGTAATTGGTCCTGTCACCCGTTAGCTAATGCTAGCTCTTGGCATTAAACTCTACTTTAACCCGGAGTGACTATTGTTTTTCTGCCCTGGGACCTTGGTAGCTGTGCAGCCAACGGGTTTATGACGAGAGTCACTTAAGCAGTGTAAGTTTACGCTGCTAACGCTAACGATATACAGTATTACTTCACTGTCTTGTCTCTGCTTGTGTTAGCCATAGAAGTTAGCTAGGCTGCTGTTGTGTTGCCATCCATTCTTCTTTGTTTTCGCCTCGCAGCTGATTGTTTTTATATATTGACAAGCCACAACATGGCTTGGCTAGCATTTGAAGTGAATACAATGGCACTTGTCAATGGGTGGAATATATTAGTCAACAGTTGAAGTTGATGTGCTAGAAGCAGAGAAACGGCCAAGAAATAGATGGCATCAGAGGAAGCACTATGGGAAGGAGGCAGTGAGATACCCTGAGCAATGTTCTGCTTGGAAACAGTGGGTCTTTTAGTTCATGTAGATCAGTGACGTGCGGTCACGATTGTCAAGATTGACAGGGGAGGCTCTGCCTCACCTGCCTGCCCTGTCAATCTTGAAAAGAAAAAAAAGTTAACCATAAAATATAATAAATGTTAATATTTGTTGGCTGGTGTGTGTTGTAGGCCCTTTTGCCGTTCGAATCCGATGTTGAAGGCATTTTTTTCCAATAAAGAATAGCAGAATTTCTGTATGTCCCGGTCAAATACATGGAGGAGATGCGCGATGAGGCAGCACTTTGCTGTGCCTCTCGGTGGATCGTGTAATCCTCACAAACTGTATGCGATGCAAATAGTGTGTCGCTGTCCCTCTATATATCGCAAATAAAATGCTTTCAAACACTCTGATTATATGCTCCCTTATCAAAATGGAAGATTACATTTCCAAGCGGAGAAAGTTCGCAAATGTGGACTTTCAGTCAAAACATTTTTGACAGTCTGGACATTTTTGTCCAGAAGGATCTTCTTTATTGAAAACATTTGTTTTAATATTGGAATCGAACGGTAAAAGGGTTTGTAATACATACCAGCCGACAAATGGATTTCATGCACAAGTAAAGGTAAGACCATAAACTTTTATTATTTCTAGTTAGAAATAAGCTCAATTGGAATAAATTTTAACCTCAAATTAAATATGGGTCACGTTTGTGTGAAGAATGCTGATATGAGATATAAAACATAACGCATTGTCTGTTAACAGACAATTTGTATTTGTAAATCTGACTGTAAAAGAGTTAGTGCCTCACCAGCTGTCAACCTCACCGCACGTCACTGATGTAGATGATACTTTGACACATTCCATGTACCTAAACGTTGTTGCAGACCAAGTACACCCCTTCATGGCAATGGTATTCCCTAATGACAGTGGCCCCTTTCAACAGAATGATGCCTCTGCTTCAATGAGTTTGTTGATGTGATGAGGTCACAGCCTGCAGCTCAAACATCAACTCTGTATTACCATTATACATCTGTTATGAGTTGGTTGAAAGAATTCTTCTTTTGTCCAACAGACAGCATGAACACTGACAGTAAATGCATTTCAAAAATGCATTTCCCTTGATAGTAAGTTGTGTTTTTGGCATGCCAAAGCCAAAGTTCGGCACAGATGTAATTCAAAGGCAAATAAAAGAGTGGAATTTCAGCCTAAATGTGTGTTTCAGATGATCTCTGGAGTTTTTCTAGTGGTAGTATTTGTCCAGTTTCCAGTCAGTCACTGCGTTCTGATACAGGACAGAAGGTTGAAAGAAGCCTTGATAATATTTGTGATTTCTCTCATTGAAGCAGAACCTCAGCCAACCAGATGGACTCCAACTCCAAACACAATATGCAAATGACTTGCAGTCACTTTTTTTCTAGTGCGATTGTTTTGAGTCCAGTGAGGAGGATATATGTCCAGGTTGTACAGTAAAAGAGTGGCTTTGAAGAATGGGATCTCATATTGTTCAATAAATCTGTGTGATTGCAGGTTTCCTGAGGTTTTCCAGTGGTATTTGGATGAGTTTGTTTCTGGAGGCTGGAGAACGACTTAAGAGGGCTCCCAGAGATACTTGACTTCTGACAGGTATTTTTTCTCTCTCCTCTTTCTAAAATTGAGGCAGTTTTTTGCTTCTAAAGCACTCAAAAACATCTAGATGTTGAAGCAAGAACATTTCCACATTGTTCAATTTACACCTGTATATTCTTAAGTTTTGTCTGCCCTCTGGTGTGGAGAATGAGCATGTTCCCACCTCAGATTATTCTATTTTATTCATATTTCCATAATTTAAATTTTTCTGCAGTGCTTGACAATGGTTTTAAATACATCAAATTGCTTTAGATCTGCTCTTATCTTAGCTGTGTCTTTAAGGTGCTCAAAAATCATCTTTGTTTCAGTTACTTAATTTATTTGTGAGATTTATTAGCCTTAAATCCAACAGACATTTTAATTTGGCTTGCTGCTGTTACTTGTGCTTGTGATAAACTTTCACCAGAAGGAGAGGAAATCATTATGACGGTACACGGCTGCTCTTCAGCAAACTGACTTAGTTGACTTCAGTCAAAAAGCAATTAATCATCAGTTAGCTCCTTTAATTTACTTTAAACTGTTTTGATACAGTATGTCCCTGGCTGAAGATTACATTTCAAAACTGCATTTAGCCCTTTTGATACTTCATTTTTAGCCTTTGGTACAGTATGTTATTAATAGTATCAACCACAATTGATGTAGCTACAAGTATTTCCCAATAGAGGGTGTTGGTGTTTCACTGATTGATCATGCTCTGATGACAGAGTATGCCATTCATCTTGTTCTCAATAAATGTAACACTCATTCCAGACCTGAATTATTTTCAAGGCACAATGTAAATCATTTATCTGCTTGGTATATTCTAGTTCTTTTCGGTTATGTGAGTCACAATAGCTTTGAATGAATCAAACCAAACTTCAAAAGACAACACAGGACTTTTAATATATGTGACTTAACTATTTACATCTGGTCACAAAAGAAACAGTCAATACCTGCCAACATTTCTTCCACTCACTCACTCATTCACTTGCACACACAGTTGCCATACACACTTGTGCTATTTTCTATCTTTGATTTATCTGCTTTTATAACTTAAAAATGTTTTAATTAAAAAATATTTTCATGGGCACTTGAGAAAGATGGAACTCAAGGCTGGGTGTCAGTCAGTGTAAAAATCAGGAAAAGTCAGTGGTTTCTTTACTGAAGTAAAGGGGAGATGGGATTTTCAAAGTCTTGAGTTGTTCTCCCAGAGGAAGGAGTCATTCTGCAGCACTTTGGCCAGTTTCTCATTAAACGGTGTATAGAAATCCCTCAGGATCTCTTTAGTGATGGGGAGCATGGGTCCCAGGTTTTTGTCAGCTGGCCTCCTGGTGTTTGATGCTGGACTTCTTGTGATGTCTGACTCTACTTCTTTTGTCACCGGCCCTATAAAATACGCAAAAACACTTCATTCACATCCCTGCTTTCTGGGCCACTGCAGATTTTGCCACAGCACTAAACAAATGGAAGAAAGTACAGTAAAGGATTCTGAAACATCACTAGCCCTTTTTAGACACAGGATATGTAATACTGCTGATTGTAAAGCGACGGCTTTCTGTTAATGTTCCTCATGGCTTCATTGAGACAAACCTACAACCTTGACTAAGAGAGCCACAGTGCAAGAATGGACACCACATCAAAAGATGTAAAATATATCAAGTTTTCTTACTAAACATGGTGGACAAACATTAGTGTTATCACATGTTATTACTGTTTAGGGAATTATCCAAAATAATCATGTTTTTAGTGAGCTGAGCAACTCAGAGACGCACGAGAGACATGCAGAGACACTTAGACTGTTGTGACTTGGTAGACCCGCTACACTAAACAACATCCTATGTCAGTACATTGTAGTGTTGTGTGTGTGGCTGTCCGTTAATGTGACTGCATGCAGCTGAGACTTGTGTGGTGATTGTTACTTGGTCTGACCTAGATACAGCAGAAGTTACTGGTGCAGCTTCACCCACTGTCAAGGTGCACAAACACAGGAAAAATAAACTGAAAAGCAAAAGTTTGGCAACATTTGCTGTGTTCTGAGTAACTTTAATGCAAAGATAAAAGACAAATGAGTTTTGTCATAAAGCCTTTGGCAGGGCCTGTTAAGTAAGACAGTAGATTGCTATTGCGACTGTATCCAAAGAAAAAAGAAAATTTTCTTCACTGAGTGGCTGTACATGACTTAAGCACTTCAACATTAATAGATTGTTTTAATGCAATACATGCACTCGTCTTTGTTAACATGGTAGAGAATAGCAGAAGCATATTTGTTTAATCTGCACTCAAACTAGTGCTACTGCTAATAATCAGTCAGTGGCATGCATTTAGTTTTACCATATCCCTAACTGTGTTTAGTGTCTTTCTGTTTTGTGTGATGGTGAGGTATGACTGATGTGTCACTCACTCACCCAAGTTAAGGAAATCAAAGACTTTGTGCATTGTGTATTTCCTATTTGAGGCATGGTCTTCCAACCTCAGGACCAGAATCTGTTCCTTGCTGAAGACAGTCAGCCAGTCCATTAAGTACACACTGTAGAGACCAACTTGCAATCTGACCTGAGAGAAACAAAACAAAAGAATTAGTGTGAGAAAACCGAGCTCTAGCCAAGAAACTTCCTATTCAGCTGTGGGACATGGTAGCGTATGCATGGTTAAACTTCATAGGGAGGGAATTCCACTAGCTTTGTCTTTCATCTCTAACATGTGAATATGGTGGTGTCATGTGTTTTGAGCGGTGGAGTTTTGCATCACCACCTGCTAGTGGAGCAGATACTCACTGGATGCCCCTACAAGATGATATTTTGTTTCACCCTGGTATTGTGATCCATTAATTGTATTTTTATTTTTTTTTCAAGCAAAATTGCCAAACATTTGTTGTTGCTAGTTTCTCAAATGTAGGGATATGTTGCTTTACTCTTTTATATGTCATTGTAAATTTATTATCTATGAGTTCTGGGCTGTTGGCCAAATAAAACAAGCAATATAAAGACATGATTACAGATTATATTAAAAAACAATTGTTATTTGCAGACCAAAAATAATTTAGCTACCGACCTTATGTGAAATTTCATTTTCAAGTAGTCTACGGTAGTTGTTGTTGGAATGGGTTTTTAGATTCCCATTTGACAGCTCATTAAGGAACAGTATGCATTAACCTTGGAATTAGGCACTTTTGCTTCTATAGCAAAACTGAAAGGCCATTCAGAATAAATGCTTACAAGCCGCAGCAGCATCATTTGTTTTGTTGAATCAATTTCGTACAGTAATGAAGGCCAGCCATGTTCTCATGCTGGTGCCTTTTTCCTCTGGATTCAAGTCAGAGATTTAAAACTTTTATCAGGGAAACACTGGCATGAGAGACTTCTGCAAGGACAGATGTAATACTTTTCACCTGGTCTAAAACATTGATGAGATATTAGTGGATGGACAATTCAGCCAGCAACCAGAGAGTGAACTTGCTCCCAGAGGGTTATATGGGGGAGCCAGAGGGAGCATGGGCTAGTTTCCTCCTCCCCCTGTCAGCCAGTTTGCAGGGCACTGTGGGAAAAGCTGGCCAGGGACCCAACAATGGGGCCCTACACTGCCTGACACCAGGACTCTGTTTTTGGAGGAAGAAGGAGGTTTATGCCACTGGTAAATTAGACTTCCTGGTACAAAGAGAGGCTCTAGATGCAGCACTGCTCTGTGGTTCAACAGTGTTGCCAAACCCTTTCATAAAATAGGTCTTGCAGGCTTTAGCATGTGCTAATGAAGTGTGGCTTTCACTCCATCTGTCTTTTTCACTCCCTTTTTATTTCTTTTTTCCCAGCAGATAATACACCGCCGGTCACTAAATGCCTCTTTTTGGCAGGGCTATGAGACAAAAGCGAGAGGGAGGGTGCACTCACTGGCATGGCATTATTGACAGTAGTGTTGTACACACAGGAGCGCATTGTGTACTCCGTAAGGCACTCCTCGAATAACTGCAGCGACTCGGACACCTTTTCATGGAAGTCCTCTGCTGACTTATTGGCAATACCAAAGTAAAGGTAGTCAGAGTAGAGCCTGCAAGAGAATGGTAAAAAAAAAATGTGCAAATTTGTAAACAAATTTGACTGACTGTGCACCAGAGTTATTCTGCTAACCTTGCTAATCTCACTTCTCATGAGTCAGTAAATGTCTAATGTATCATATTAAAAAGAAAAAAAAAAAGCAAAACAATGCCCAAATCATTTGCAAGTTTGATCTAATTCATGTCAGTCTGTATAGAAAAAAGGAATGTTAGCCACATGAGCCATAGAAACACTTTCGGTCTGAAATGCTGCACACCGTCTGTACTGAGGAGATGCTAGGATGTAAACAAGTCTCATAATAAAAATGGCACTGTTAATCTAATTGAGCATACAAG
Source organism: Monopterus albus (assembly GCF_001952655.1). NCBI lineage: Eukaryota > Metazoa > Chordata > Actinopteri > Synbranchiformes > Synbranchidae > Monopterus > Monopterus albus. The sequence continues at coordinate 3,419,123 of NW_018127949.1, forward strand.
TCATTTTCTCTAGAATTGCTTTTGGGAAAGGTTGCACAGGCTGTGATTTGACAGACGAAGGCAATTACAGAGCGCATACTCAGTCAGACATTCTCTGAAGTAAAAATCAACGTTAACTGCATAAAGTAATCTCATTTTAAACAGCATGCCTCACGGGCATTTAGCAGTGTGCCCTCCATGCATCTGATAAAGACATCATAATGAAACTTGGGTTACATGAGACTGAGCAAAAGGAAACCCCTGTGACAATAAGTCTTTCATTTACAATGCACGGGGAAGGTATCTGTATCTGCAGTGTAAACAATTATGATAGAGGCACAAAGGTGGCAGTGTGTGTGTGTGTGTGTCAGGACTGTATATGCATCTTTACTTGCATTTTAGTCTAGGTACTGTATGTAGCAGGAGGCGGTAAGATTACTCCCACCTTTCCACTGGGTCCCTGAGCATAACAATGAAGCGGGCATTAGGCTGCAGGGCGTGGATGAAGTCCTGGATAAGGAAGGGAGGCTCTCCCGCTGTGGTGTTGTCATAGAAATACATCCAAGCGTTATTATCCCACATGGTGGATGCGCTGGCTTCTCCTGCACAATACACCCACATGGGTTCAAATAAAACCATACACACAGAGCATCATACAATTATGCAGTCATGCAGAGACAAAGCAAAACACATGTACATACACATTTTCAGAGTATTTCCCACTCAGTATGTGTAGTTGAATAGCTGGTCCACTGTTTTCAGGTTTCTATTGTGCTATTACATTAAGCGTTTAAGCAAAAAATGCCAAATATTTCCAGCTTCTCAAATGTGAGGATTTGTTGCTTTTCTTTGTATTATGTAATTGCAAATGGGATATCTTTGAGTTTTGGGCTGTTGATGAGACAAAACAAAGAATCTGACGATTGTCTGGAGCTTTGGGAAGTTGTGATGGACATTTTTGCAATTTTTTTGGCAGATCAATGAAGAAAATAACTGGCAGATTTTAATAATGAGAAAGCTCTAAACTATTTCTCAGCTGCATTTTATTTCCTCATGCATCGACGAGTTTTCTGCTTCAGAAAGACACTTGCGTTTTATTTTACAGTAAAAAAATATCTTGTGACTGACATTTCAGAAAATCTAAAGTGGCAAGAAAACAAATGAATGGCTGAAGTATATAAGAATACAATAATTGGTTAAAGTGCTGAGTGTTTGAACTGCAAAATTTACTTTTATGATCTGATATTTACATACATTTTGTACAATTGTTTTATCTGATTTTCATTTCATATTTTTAAAACAACACAAGCCGTGAATAGTTTCTTTTGAAAAATTTAAGGTGTAAATACATGGATGTTTTTATATAATTTCCTCTGAATGAATAGATTCTAAAGCAAGTGCACAAACGACAACAAAAAAAGCAAAAGTAATTGCATCTCTGTCTGTGAACAAAATTGTGGAATGACTTCAGTCCACACAATGACAGTACTGGTGCTCATAACCAGTCAGAGGATGTCGTTTCTTGAACAATCTGAGAGCAGAAACTTTATGATGGCGTGCTGAGAAATGATAACCAGGATTCATTAGGCTGCCTGCGCCTTCATTATCCTCTTATCTGTGAAGTGAAGCTGTGAAGTATTTGGAGGGAACACAACACAAGCCTTATCCACCTAACTTCCTCAGAGGAAGGGATGATAGCCAGGACCTATTTTATGTGATGACAATAGTGAGGGTGAAACAGGATCATTGCCAGTGCTGTTATGTCTAAAATGATACACGGTGTGATCAAATTTATTTAGAGATCTCAGTGTCCATTAAAAAGGCATATTTTGCTCCATGGGGAGAGGCTGTAATAGAGCAAACAAATGGAGAAGCCAGACTGGTGTGCTTCTGGAGCCTCACAGTGACTCGGTCTTGGCTGGTGTCTGTCAGAAGCCCAAGATCCTGGCCATGGGCCTGCTCTTAGCTGGGCTCTCCCAGGGCATGGTGTGAATACTGAGTGGGGCTTTGGCACACTCACCTCCTTACAAGGATTATTTGCTTAAAGAGGGAAACAAAACAGGGCAGCATGTTAAGCTGCATTCAATGCAACTCAGTCCAGTGTGAAAAGGCTATTGTTGAAAACTTAAATCAGTTTTTCTTTGCAGCTCTTTGAGATCATGTTTAGTTGATGGAAGAAGACAGATAGACGGAAGCAGGATATGCAGAGAGAGGAAGGAGGTTTGTGCTGTGGATATTATTGCTGTCCTGACACAAAAAACAATGATTTCTTTTTATGGCACCTCAGTCAAGTGGCTAAGTGAAGCAGAAGGAAGTCCATCATTATTAGGCTCTTAGAGCTTCTCCTTAGGGCTGAGTCAGTGACTCTCTTAAAAATCACCATCATTCTCTGCAGTAAGAGCAGCTTCTACAGAGCAGAAATGTGCTTCAGCCCTGCTACCTGCTGCTTTAATAGCAGCTTTGTAATATTGGAGGCAAGATTACAAGTGAAGTTCAAGATTACAAGTGAAGTTCCAGGCAAGTGTGGTGTCACCCTGAGCCAAACGCGATTGGATGCAGCCTGATGAGGTCAGAGTACTGTCAGTGCACATTCCATGCACAGATCACAGACCTGAGTAACTATTGTGATTCAGCAGAGGTAGGATGGCAAAATCTGTTCTCTGACATAATGTGACACTGACAAAACAGGATGACTGCTATTACACTGAACAGCAATTGTCTGAGTGGCCTGATTACAAGATGGCAGTGCATAACAAGCTATAACCTGTCTTGTTCTCAGCTGCTCACTAATATCTCATTTGTTGATTATCTTTAATAGATGGTGGTGGTTATGGCAATGGACAAATGCTGATAAACTGCCTGTCCTAATTTTTCTCAGTGAGAAAAGCTGTGCTTGATATCTAACATCTGTGTTGCGGTTAATCTTAAGTCAGTATAATTCACAAGGGGTTCAGGCTTAGACTGAGCTGGACTAAGGTCAATGCTAGGCATTGGATAATATGCAGGAACTTTAGGAGGATGTCCCAATGTTTTGGCTCTGATCCAAGTTATCTAATGATTGATATTTCCTGATAGTTACTTAAATATTGCTAAAATGTTTAATTTGTTATCCACCACACAATACCATCAAGTGTGATTCTGTTTTGTTAACAAACGTTCTGACCTAATATTTAAGAATCTAGTTTTTTATGTTATGTTATGTTAACAATACAATTGTTCATTTAGTAATTTATTTTAATTGTGACAGTGGACCAATTACCAGACAAGCATGTCACTGAGTGGCTGGAACTATTAACTTTTAAACAAGATATCGCCTGGTGGTAGTGTCAGACCAGATGATTTGCAACTAGAGCATGAATGGGGCCGCATATTTCTGCATGAACCCGGCAAGACACCCGGAGGGTCTGGTTCAGGTATCCACACTCTACTTGCAACCACAGGAAAAACCTACAAATTTGAAAATACTGGAACAGACTTTATACATTGGAATTTAAACTGTGCAAACAAGGTCCCTTAATACAAATGACATGAAAAGCATAGCTTGTTTCTCCCCCCACCATGAGTCTACGAAAATACCAAAATTTGCTGCAATTTATTACCATTAATGAACACATCAAATAAGGCATCAACAATGCTTCTATTAGAGGTCCTGTGGCTTTGACTGTTTTAAGTCTTACTTACATATGTATGAGGCACAATATAAAATGAGTGCAAGAGATCGTAAATGATTGTAATTGTTATTAAATGTAAGCATAAAGCATTTGCCACCTATTTGAATGTCATTTCACTTACCTATGATGATGTTAGGGTGGCTAGGGGTTCCACTGGCATTTGCTGTGAGATTGCCCTGTATTTGGTAAGCAGCCTGATCGAACAAGTCCAGGTAGTCTTCCACTGGGTATCGATCATGGAAGCCCTCGCTGAGACGAATAATACCTGGTACAGGGAGAAGACAGACAAAATTGATCAACTGTGTCCAGCCAGACTGGCATAGTTATTACAAATTGTATTTTGTAGGAAGTAAAAGCAGACTTTTTCTCTATGAGGCTACACAGATTCTGATTAGACATGGTTTGGGTGAGAATCTGCAGCACTACAATGGGTGTGTATCCATCACACGTTTCTATTCCAGCCTGCCCTCTCCCTGTGTTTTTGTGATTGCACTGAAGGAGGTCACCGGGGTTTCTGTGTTGTCCTGACTGCAGAATGACTTAATAAAATCCAAGTTCAGATCCAGTCCAAATTTTGCAGAGCGTATTGTCCCTGCCCACTTTTCACAGTTTCCTATTAAGGGCCAATGTCAAGTTAATGCTTTAAATGCAAGACTATCAAATGTGTTTTCCATCTGAGCTGCGGTGGTCTACAGTGTAATTACAATTTACTAGGCAATTGCAGAGATTCAGTGTAGGATTTAGGCGTATCCATGCAGCATAAGGATAATGAGATAGTTCAGGCATCTGTTACTTTCAGTAATGCTTTGATGGTGTCGCAGTAAAACACCATTCTCTAGTTAACAGGAAAACATGATTAGAAAACTCTAGTAAACTCTCAAAGCACCCAGCCTGCATCATTATTCATACAAAATGGTCACGCTTACATAAGGTGTGATGGCGCTGATGTGTTTTGCATTGGGGCATTTTTTTTTCCCAGCGCTTTGCATTTTGACATGAATGAAGCATCAGACCATTTTCAAAGAGTCCATAGGTAGTCTTCTTAATGGGTACTGTATACAGCAGACATATCCCCTCTAATAAAGTTATCTGCTATGGATCGCATCAAATCGCCTTTTCACTGCATCAGCTGAATGGAGCCTTGAGGGAAATGAAATAAATAAAATATAAAACAAGGCTATTTGAATTCAAAGTGTTCTCAAAGGATGTCTTAAGAGAAAAGTGCTGATTAGCAGTGCATAGCAGTAGACACTACAAGGGATGGAGGAAATAACAGCAAAGATGAAAGCATGGAGAAGTGGCGGTGGGGGCAAAACTGAGAGGGACCTATGTCCTTTGGATACAGCTGCGTTTGCTCCTGCACAACATCACAAGGCTGCAGAACACAATCACATAGCAGACAAAGCAAACGATTCCTCCACATCCTGTGGCTTTATGAGGTTCAAATATCAATGCAAACTGAATACAACACATTAAAATGAGGAGTGCATGCAGACTGATCAATCTGCCATCAATCTAGGTTTTGTGAGTCTCAGGGGGATTTGTGGCATAGTCAGCAACTGGGTGAACTCCAAAAGGATCACTTTGGCTGGAACAGGTAAGCCTCCTTTGATATTTTTTTGGTGAAAATATAGATGACATTTTTGTGGCTGATACTGTATGCAGCACCCTCAATGAGTATTATGCCAAAACCACTGGTGAAGCTATTAAAATAAAGTAATTTTTGACAGATAGCTTCAGGCAAAACAAAATGTGTTATCAGTCAGCACTGAGCAGGGGAATAGTGCTCATCAACAGTCAGAAATCCCCATGAAAACTGAGTACTTGTGCTGCGCTGATGTGATAGTGCAGTTCCTGTTTTTAGAGAATATTTTCCAACTAAGCATGAAGTCATTATCTAATTTCCTTTTGATTTCATAATCAGAGTTGACTTTGAACAGTGCTATCAGTCAAGAGTCATATCGGTGCCCAACAGTTCATACGCTGTTCTTCACATTTCTTTATTTCTCATACTTCTTACAAATGCAGACGCACATTAGAGAGAGAGACACACGCACACTGACTCACACTCCTGATGCCTACCTCTTGAGCTGCTGAAGATTCTTCATTATTCATGAGTCTTAATGGCTGTTTATGTAATAAAAGACAAGCATGTAGGTATTGGGATGATTATTTACCTTCTTTGGGAACAAAAACAAGACGATTTGAATCTTAACTTACTTAAAACTGCTACTGCATGCCCAGACTACAGTAATTATCAATTGTATTTGGTCTTGAAAAAACTTTCTGATCTCAGGAGAGAACAGACCATCACCAAACCAAATCAAGAGAACAAAGCATTTGTGAGAGTTGGATTTGTAAAATACAAAGGCTCTTTGGTTCATTCTTTTCAAATACACTCACTCCCAGATCTCCCATGACTTCTAATACCATCTGTGGTGGTTCTCTTAACATCACAGATGCACATGGTGAAGGAAACACATGATGGCATCCGCACATTTAGAAGACAGAACCGTCATATGGCCAGATGTCTGCTGTGAGGCAGCTCTCACCTCTCAACACACAGTTTGAGGCTTTATCTCTTTGTTTGAGTCACTGACATATTACCACCTGTTTAAACTTCATGGAAGTCAGTAGTGTAAGCCAGAATTGTGGCAGTAGCTTGCATGTCTAAAGCAGAAGTGAAAGAGGCCAATGACTGATCGTCTCCACCAGCTAAACTGGAAAATATTTCCAGCAAATAGAAATACAGTAAGTGTGTCAAAATATTAAGGTGTTAGTCAATATCCTGTGGCTCTCTCACTATTTTAAATGAGTATTAAAATCTGTGGTGTCAAAACGGGTGAGCAGCTCGGAAGCTGTAAAACAAAGTGCGAAACTAGGAGCTCAAACAAGCTAAGTTTGTAGTGGGGACACATTTTGTATGGAATGAGGACAAATTCAGCATTTGAGAAACAATGCACCCACACATGGGTTTAGAGCATGTGACTAATCTAATTTTTCATGTTCTTTTCAAGTGGTTTCTACTATTTTGCACATGTTCACGTATTAGTCTAGCTCCTTCTGTATATAGTCTACAGTAAGTTAAGCTGTTAATGAGCACCATCTCCACATGATCTCAACAAACTATATCAGGACAGGAAGGTTTCTCTAGCAAGGGGTGTAAAAGTACACAGAAGGGTGAAAGACAAAGATGATTAGCATTCAAAATGTTGAATAGAGGATGCAATTAAGATTGTGAATATACTATTAGAGCTGTCAATTTGGGGCTAACAACTCTCAGAAAATAAACAGTTTACTTTCATTCTCATGCACAGCACAATATGGGTCGTAAATATTCATTTTTCCTTTAACTGCACTGGGAACTTGAACTGCATGAATGAGAGATGCTTAATTCATGTCACATTCAGGGCACCCATTCAGCTAGACACTTAAATTGTGGTTGCTGTTTTTCGTATATTTGGTGTCAAAAATGTGTACAAATGTGGACTTTTTGCTCAATTAGCTTTTGAAATATATAGAAATGATTACATTTAGTTACCACCATCCACACATCTTAACAGCATGATAACATTAAGAGTATGGGAGATTTATGCTCATGAAACAGACAGGCCTGCCTTTAACACTAGAACGGCCAGGGGTCCTTGTATACCTAAAACTGCCAAACAGGGCAAATTTACCCATGTACCTAAATACTGCATTGATAATGCTAAAAATGTATTCTGCCACTGTATTAAGGCATTGTATTCACAAATGAACATCTAGAGTCCGTTTACCCACTGGGCACTTCTAGGTATAAATGCCCCTGTTTTTAATCTGGTTTAAACATAACCATTTTTAACAACAAGGGATGCTACATAACACAATTTAGGAAAAGTTAGACTGGGAGACTTGAATATATTGTTTAAATACAATAAAATACAGTTTAAAAACAGACATGGGTAAATTTTACCCTTGGTGGTTCTAGTGTTAGGGATGAGACCCCTTCAAATGTTTGTGGCTAAGTGCTTTTCTGAAGTTCCCTGGGGTGTGGCGCGGCCAAAATGATATGCTATAGAGAGTCACAGTTCATACTTCTAATGCTCTCAGGCTCTCATTATTGTGTGCCAGCCTGGAGGTCTACCATGGTAAATTAGGGGTTTCTTTACTCACCAAACCTCTTGCGGGTCCACCAGTGTGGTTCTTTGAAAGTGGTGAACTTGATATCTGGGTGCAATCTCAGTCTGTCATACAGGTCCGTTGTGCCACACTTTGGTTGGCCAATGATATAGAAATAAGGAAGGCACCGAATGCGGTAGATTTTCTCGTTGTGGTGGATCAAGTGTTCTCGAAAAGTGTTCCTTAACTGCTGAAACACAATCCGGAAGCGTCTTGAATAGCGTGCATACAAGTTTATCCTGTATGGGTCTGAAGTGATATTCCCATTGTATTCCTCATACCAACAGGGGTTCCTAACACCATGCAGGAATTTGCTGGGTATAACAGAAAACATCTATAAAGACAAAAAAAGCAGGCAGTGTCAAGCTATTGAGTCACCGAACTTTATACAGTAAATGTATAAAAACATTTCCAAAAGCCTCCTATAAACCCTTGATATTATCATTGCTAAAGCTGCAAGATGGAGGATGAATGCATTTGTTTAACAGATGACTAAACAGTTTTAAAAAGTTGTGAACAGGCCACTCTTTTGGCCGGTGTAGGCAAATGCCATCTGTGTGGAACTGTCTGGAGAGGGGCAGACTTTCAGTAAATTGGTTCTAGACACATTAACACAAGTGAGTGCGCAGATACAGTACATACACATACAGTGCAGTCAAATACATTAAGTAAAGGACTTTTTTGTTGTTGTGTTGGCTGTGAACTCCAGGATTTTTATTAGAGATTTGTTTAGAGCTACATCCATTGAGCACTGGGAGAGCTGTAGTCCTTTTTAGATGCTTAGTGTACTTGTTACTGCTACTCTTTCTGCGCTGTACTGCAGCCATTTTCACTTTGTCTTTGTTTTGGGGTCTATTTGTCTTCAGGATTGGACCTAGTTTGGATGACTGAGTTGAACAGTCACATTTCAGTGTTTTTCAGTGATCAAACAACAAATGTTACTCTAACCTGCTCACTGCCTGTGAGACACAGTGAAATTAAGGATAATTAATGCTGGATCTATCCATGGATGTGGTATTGATTGCCCCACAGCCACACTCCCCTATTCATTAGCTTATTCAATAAGAAATTGGCTATGCTGCAGATAGCCCTGGCACAAGCTATTATCTTTACGATTAACAATTAACTGAACTAGGCCATGAGGTGAAATGGACAAGAAAGGGTCAATGTGTTTGAAAAATGTGGGATGACTTTGAGCTTTAAATCCCTTCTGGAAAAAAAAAAAAGTAAAGACATATGCAGTTATCTGGTGTGACATTAAGTGTTATACCACATTCTCAGAGCAGTTTTATCTCTTAATAAATTTAATGAGAAATTGAAATCAGTGGGAGTGGCACAAGCTTAGGTGTACTGAACCTTGTGTAGACAGCATGTAGGAACAAAGATTGATTTGAATCAACTTTTCACTTAGCATTTAATTACACTTCAAGACACATGAGATTTGTCAAATAAAAGAAAGATCTATGCCATGCATTTGTATGATTATGAATAAAATAGACATTTTACACTATAAAACACTGAAGCAATCGGATTACAGCAATTGATCAGATAAAAATGTTTATCTTGATAGGATTTGCATCCTTAAGGTTTCTCTGAATACATTCAGTGAGAAATAAGGCTTATAGAGGCTTATTTAGGCTTTATATATAT
>NW_018127949.1:3428685-3429805 GCF_001952655.1 Monopterus albus
CACACATGTGGCTCACTGTTAACTAGAGCCTTAAACTCTGGGAGCTGTCGACTGCTGCTAAACTCCACCTTGGATGTGATGGATTTGACCACCAGTTTGACATGTGCGTAGTGCTTGATTGAAGAGAGGTTGAAGGCAAAAGGTCCAGGGCTGACAAGGCTGCTAAAGTGGTAGGGAGAAGGGGTGAGGAGGAGGCGCTTCTTGTCTCCTGTCAGAATGTATGAAGCCATGATGAGGAACATAACCGCCAGACCGAACATGAAGCTGTAGACACGGATCTTGCGAAAGCAGCCCAGTGTGCTCCAGCGCCTTGGCAGTTCCCGTTTCACCTCCAGGACTGCAAATAAGTTAATGGGTGCCTCATCCACCTGCAGGAGCAACGGCCTCTTGCGATAGTCATCCATTGCAGAGCCCAGCAGGCTGTATTTGTAATCCATCTGTGTCATGGTGTCACAGCTCAGACACAGGGAGGTGTACTGAAGTAGGGGCCAACCAGACAGGAAGTTCTGGGATCAGGCCAACAGTTTATATCCATGATGGGTTGTACAGAACAGCCCACTTCATCCACTGACACATTCCTGGTAGGAGGAAAATGCATAGGGAAACAAGAGAGAAGATTAGCTGTCAATACTGACTCACTGTTTATGTGTGGGTTGATGTAGCAACTTGCAAAACCTTGAGAAATTGTTGAAGTAACTCTTTGTTACCACCCACACTAGCTGTACGAGGCATTAGATGCCCCAGAAATTTCACTGATGCAATTCTGTGACAAAGAATAGACTGGTCGTCACATCCTCTTCATTGATAGCAGTGAAAAACTGAAACAAATCTGTCTGTCCTGAATATTGATGACTTAGACGAAATGTAATTAAGAAATATCCTATAAATGAAAACTACTTAATGTGACTTATAATTGAACAAAATCACATTATGCAGGTTTAAAGTAATTTTTCAGATTTTCTTTTACACGTCCTGTTTGAATCAGGCAGTACAGCAACACCCGACCCGACCTCTCGGTCCACCCCCGACCCCAAATCCTCCCTGTCCATCAGAGTCACAATATGGAGTGCACGATAAGGACGAGGGATGCATTCAGCCTAGAAAGTATGAGGCTGTATGT
>NW_018127949.1:3429848-3439788 GCF_001952655.1 Monopterus albus
TTCTCTTCTGAAGGCTTTCTTTGTGTCTGGAGCTCAGTCAACATGATGGCAGTGAATACAATACAGCATAATGACAAAAAGCCAATAGAGCTGTGAGTCTAGGATACCTCTCAAAGGATCAGTAGGATGTTTGGGAATATGGCCAAAAGCCTCTGTTAATGTTTCTCACCTTCAAACTTGAAACTGCATAAGAACAACCACGAGGTTGATATGTATGTTATACCTGTAACCTACTCCTACTTGCATACTGTACATCATAAGATAAGAGCACTATGGAAGTGAGCCATTTTGCTCCCTCACAGCTGCTGATATTGTCAGCGTCCCTATCATCGTCCATTGCCCACACCTTTTGCGCAAATTCTGTACTTGTGGACCTTGCACAGAGCTGATAAGAGGACAACTTGAGGGCGCCTGCTTTCCAGCTCAAGCAATGTCATTTACCCCCAGCTGGGCCCTCAGTGTCACCACACAGCAACAGTCTCTCCTTGAGCCAAGTGGAGAGATAAGAGGCCCCGTCATAAAAAGACAGATTTCCAGCCCTCAAGAAGTTTTCCTGACTGCAAATTCAGTGAGAAAGCAAGCAGCGCTAAAGCATGAACGATTCATTGCAAACAGTCAGATATTAATGTTTTCACTTACAGCCAGAAAATGAACCTCCAATCTTTTGGAGCAGGATTATTTTTATCACTTGACGAAAAAAAAATAAGTGCAGTGGATTTTAAATCGTGATAGCTACTTCAATTAAAGTTTGCCCACACGCTGCAGATGGTGTATCAGTGCTTCTCTTGCATAGAAGTTTACCAGAATAACTTCATGTACTCCTTGTTTTATAAATGGTTTTGTAATGGTGTTTTTTTTCTTCTTCTTATGAATCAATTTCCAAAGTGATGAAAGCTTTAAAAACACTAAGTGGTTTGCCTTTAGAAGAAATGTAATTACAGCAGGTCAGATGTCCTCCTCCATCACAAAGATGAACGCTACACTCTGTAATCAAAGCACAAAAAAATAAAAGACATTTTCAGGATTATACTTTGGTAACAAGTCCGCTGCTTGGTATTGATGACAACGTGTGCTCATCTGTAGTTGTCATGCCATTAGCACTTAGTGACTGTCTGCGTCCTTCATCAAGGCTGACGTCAGTCATGTGCTCATGCTCAAGGCTATTGAGAATAGAGGGAAATGGCCATGAGTGTTAAAATATGGATAGAGAGAGATGGGTAGAAACAGGAAAAAAGAGACTGTCACTTTAAAGAGAACTTGCATCTAAATCAATCAATCAGCTAACTTGTATGACTGGCAGGTTGACGGATCTGCTCTATTCGTAAAGCAAATATGGTGATTGTGCCCATCAAACATGATGAAATGGCTTAAGTCCAATGGAAATGTGGCTGTAGAGTAGTGGACAAAGAGGAACAAGGTTACATCAGCTAACTTTTTTTAACTGACAAGCCTTCAAATCTATATTAGTCAAAGTATGGATTTTAACACTTTCCTCACTGAAACAAGATGTTTTACCACATTTATTTCAGCCTCTGTCTACTGAGAGAAACAGAAGAGAAATTATTATATAGCCTATTTCTAAGTGGGTTCTAAGTATTTGTTTTTTGTATTTGAAAAGTTACTAATTTATTAACCAGCACATTTGATTAATTACTTTGTGTTGTGCTTATTGCATATTTTTAGACAGTGATTAACGGCCACAGGTTTCTTGTGTTCTAATAAGCAAGCAGAGAACGGAATATTTTTACAACCTAGCAACCCCAAAATTATTCTTATTACTGACTTGTTACACAGCTGTAAAGCCTTAATAAATGATTAGCAATTAATAACATTACTAGGTGTAATTATAATTCCTATAAATTATAACCAGCTACTTCAAAAGGAATTATCCTTCATTCAGGGGGTTTGCAAATCAAAAAGTTTAAATTTCATCTGACTGGAAAGATCAAACATATTATTAACCACACAAATAACTGTAATTCATAATGAATGTAGTTAACTTCACAGATACTGGCATGAGCGGTAATGGGCTGCATGCTGTGCTGATGGTTCCCTCCCTGTGTGGTGTCAGTGGAATTGCCATGGCCTTAATAACTCACCAGAGTGAGACCTCTACTGTCTACCCTATCATTCAGAGACAGATCACTGAAACAGGCTATCACACAGATTTGTCTAAAGTCTGCCATCTACTCTGCTCCTAGCCGTCCATCTCCAATCTGGGGAGGAAAAAAAAAGCCAATCTCACACACTAGCACCTAATTGCTGTTCTCTTGTGTACCTTTTCTGCTCTGCTTAATAGTTCTTTTGTTTGTGTTTACCACTATCAGTACATGGCGACTGATAAGGGAACACATTGTAAACAAGTGGCCATCCCTGATTCATTGTGCAGAAGTGTAAAGTAATGCAGCATTGGCTTCTTCCTACAGACAAAAGCACTGAATGGATCTTTAGACTCTATCATCTGTGACGCTCTTTATGAAACCGATTACCACCATCATTAATGTGTACAGCATAAAGAACAATCTGCTGCTAGATTGTCTTCACAACAACAGAGCTGGAGGAAAGACACAAAGCTCCTGTGCTTTGTTCAAGGTGTGGAGAAATATAAAGCATGAGTGCCAAATGATGGAGTGAACTGAAAACTAAAGCTATAACAATTGCAATTTTCTTTTCCTGATTCTGATTTCTGATTTTTTTTTTTTTTTTTTTAAAGTCTGGCCCACTGATTCCAATTTTGGCCAATTCCAATGATCTTTCCTTCTAAGAACTGTAATTGACACAGACATTTTTGTAACTTTAATGAAAAATTAAATTGAGATAAAAATAATAATACATATCAATGCAGGAGTTACAATTCCATTTATTGTAATACTGTAAACAAGGTGATATTGTGATTTTTTTTTTTTTATCTCATATTAGAAAAACTGTCATAAAATAAGCAGCACACCACTATATGCATATATTCTCCTGTAAAATGCTTTACTGTTTTATGCAATCCGAACAGGGATCTGCATTTGCATTTGTCACAGTCCCTGTAGCTTCCAACAACATAGCACTACTTGGCATGTGAGCTATTAATTAGAAATAGATACTGTAATTTTGAGGATCGATACAGCATCACAAAATGTAATATGATACTCAAGTATTGATATTTTCTTGCACCCCTAACAGTTTGTATTTGATGTTTTACCATGGGTTGGATACACTGTACATATACTACATGTATTCCATGTGTAGCCAGTAACCCCCTCTTTGGGTACTATTTGCCAGAGATTTAAATGATTTGGAAGTAGTTTTCCTTATGCATGAGTGAGCACACACCCGGTACAGACACGAGTGTGAGCCTGGCTCGAGGGGCATGTGAAGTGTTACATGCTGCACAAGCCACACTTTTGGTCTGTGCCAATGTGCTCGATGTGGACTACTGTGTCTCTAAATCTGACCAGCACACATTCTGATATCTCAGAGTGATCTGCCGGTCACTGGTCAAGGCTGATCACGCTAAAAACCAGCCATTTCCAATCTGTGCCAATTGAGCGGTGCACCTCTACTGAAAACCCTGCAATGAAGAGACTTGGCAGACCTAGGAAGAATAGAACATCACATTCCACAGAGGAGGAGTACTCTTGACTGATTTCAGCCATCCACTGTCATTCTGAAGAAACTGTTTGTCATACAGTATAGGGACAAGTCCATTCACCAAGCATAGGCCACTTCCCCTTTAGGGCCACTTATAGGAGCGCCAAGAAAATAAGAATGAATAAACAGCTAATGACTCGGCAGAATGTCAGTGCTGCCTGCAGACTCAGACAGTTTCCCATTATGGCTTTTTCTACAGAACCTGCTGATGAGCTGACTGTAAAAGCCAGTAATATCTGAAGAGCTGTAAATATGCATTTACTGTATCTTCATTTCTGAGAAACCATCTGCTTATCCTCACCCCTGTGACCTCTTAATATTTTCAGGATGTGGGAAGTGGGTTGGCCTCCACCAAAAGCAGAAGTGTTGTTGGGGCAAGAGCATGACAGAAGCAGTCGGAAGAAAGAACAAGGATGGGGTCACTGCTGTGTCAGCGGGATAAAAATGTTTTTCCACCAGGTCACTCGTAATGATTAAAGTTCAGCATGAGGCCACAGTAAGGGTGAGGCAGCTGTGAGGCTCAGCCTAATGTGGCACTGAAGACATCTCACTATTGGTTGAAGAAGGCTGGTAATAAATAGCTGCTGACGACATTGACACTGCTTCTTCCAGTATCAAGGCTATTTTAATTTGCCAAGGGGGGATCTGAAAGTAGCAAGTGAGCTTTTTCCGCAAACAGTAGATAAGTGTCAGACACTGTCAGAACTACAAAAGAAGAGCAGGAAGAACACAGCCTAAAAACTCACACTGATGCGCTAAAGAAGTCAGTCGGAAATAATTGCAATAGTGATTGTGCAGTTGTGCCGACATGCTTCAAAACCACCTCCGTTGGGCCAATTCCACCCCGACATGCCTGAACAACTACCGCCCTGTAGCACTCACCCATTGTCATGATGTGCTTCAAGCGCCTGGTCCTGGCACACCTAATGACCTGTCTCTACCACACTGGATCCCCACCAATTTGCCTATGGCAGGAATAGGGGCTCGGAGGATGCAGTCTCCATAGCACTGCACTCTGTACTCAGGCATCTGGACAATAACAATAAGAATGTTTTTGGTGGACTTCAGCTCGGCGTTTAACATGGTCATCCCCTCCAAATTAACCACCAAACTTGGAGACCTGGGCATCAGCACCTCCCTCTGCAACTGGATTCTGGACTTTCTGACCAAAAGGTCAGAACTCATGAACAGCTTCTGCTGGAGCTGGCTGTGTGGATACCACATGCAGTTTTTTGTCTAACAGCCTTTTTTGTTGTGTTTACTCAAAAAATGAAAAATGGCCTGCCCAAGAAAAAGTGCATGAAATTATGTTGCCTTGTTTTGATGATGCATTTTTGGTGAATTTATTTTGAATGCTTGAGTCATTGCTAATTGCTGTGACAAATGCATTGTTTTCGCTTAGTGAGGCTTAGTTATCAGTGAGATAAAATTATGGATTACATGCACGTACAGTATCATATCCTGTGGATCTCTTGTCCATGTGAAGGCACAACAGGGTTTGATTTTATGAACTGTTAAAGATTATAACTTTAATTGATTTTTTTGTCTCCTACACACTCGAAAGTTGTTTTCTGCTGCAAGCAATCTTGATTTCTCTAGTTTACATAAATAAGGTCTGCCTATTATGAGGCCCTCTCAAAAAATGTTTCAAGTAATAAAAAGTAAAGATAGTCTCTAAGCACACAAGAAATATTTAGTTTGCACTGAAATATTATTTTTAATACCTTTTCACAAAGAGTTTTGTAATATTGATATTTTGATGCCACTGAAGAAGTCATAGCTGAAATGTGCACTATCTCATTGATTTGGGCATGCAACCCCCCTCTTCTTTTAATCAATTTTCAATTTGATCATAAAGTATATATTTAAATAAATGAAATCAGTTGGAAAAAGCATCAGTGATGGGAATAAATGTAGCAAGAGCCAAAGCAAGCTACCGAAGTGTGAAATTAATTCTTACCATAGCTTGGGAGTAGAAGAGAAACATCTGGAAATAGGATTGCATTGGACTACATCTCTACAGTGTACCATAAAGCCTGCTGGTAATAGAACGAGCGGGAACCCTGTGACCTGTCAAATATGCCATGTCCAGGTCTATTGCACTGAGGGACTGTGGCCCGATCAAATCATGTAAATTACAATCATGTAACACAAACAAGAAGGAGAAGATCAGCATTCACTGTGGCTCAGAGTGGATTCAGTGGTGATACTGCCCACATTCCCTCAGATCACACACACTGTTGACCAAAAGATCAGAATCTAATCTCCAGAAAGTCAGGCAGCAGGGCCCTCCAGGAACCTCCAGGTCAAATTACCAGCACAGCCACTGAGCACTCTCACTGCAGAGGACGGTGGTGAGTAACCTGGCCTTTTATTAACTATTTTAATTTCACTGGCAGCCTACCACACCCAGGGCTCCGTTTGAGGTGGGATAACTGTTTATGACGGTGTTGTTAAAAATGCAGCAAAACAGTGGTTTAGCATTTAAAGCTTCCAGTGCTCTGCTCTCTACACAGAGCGCATGCAGTGATGCAAAAATGGGAGGTACAGTAAGAAGAACGGTGAAAAATCAGGTGTCTTACCTTAGATGGGAGCCTACTTTACATCAAATTATGAATAAACAGTGGTAATTTTATTTAACGAGCTGCATCTTTAGCACAATAAACAGTCAAGGAATTCTTGCGTGAATGAAACAGCTTCAAGTTTGAGGGGCATATGCAAAACAATGCTGGGTTCGCACAGCAACTCCCAATGAATAATTTATTAGGATGAACTTAGATGTGATTTGTCTGTAAGTCATTATCTAACTTTAGAAATGAATTCAAATAATTCTGGATACGTGCTTGTGTGTTTCCATATTTTTCCTCTTACTTGTGGTAGATTTTCAGCCAGAAATGATCTTCCAGTCACTTTAATTCACTTTCTCAATTTTATCTTTTGTCTAGCATTTTGTGTCAGCAGTCAGATGTTGTTGCCTCATGATGTTGATTCATTCCTTGTAGTGAAATATTAATCCATCTTGCTGACAGGTTTTAGGATGTAGGATAAAATAAAAAAACAGCAGAAACATATTTTGAACATGTCTGACTGGCAGAGGAAACTTATTTAAGGAAGCTGTAGGGGGAAGAAAGCAAAGCAACCGAGAAGTTGTGAAATAACACTGTGAAAGATGTGCCAGTTGGTTCTTCATCCCCTTAGGGTCCAACTCTCGTGCTTTAAATCGCCAGTAATGTGGGTGGCAACTGCAGTATTTAACATTTATACATGTATCTTGCATCATTAGCTCAGGAACATATCTGTTTTCCTAGAAGGTGAATAAAAAATATAGGCATCCAAAAAAGGCTGCAACTAGAGCAGGAATATGTCAGCCTTATATCAGTACTTCTTTACTCATATAATGATAAGAATATGCGAAACCTATACTTGAGACAACACTGAAAACAAATGCAAATGCTCAAAATTGTCCCTCCAATTACCACCGTTGCATTTGTTCAACACTATACCAACACCTGCTCCTGTTCACTGCCTCACTCTCTTTATGAAACCTGACAGCACCTCTACATGTGGACCAAAGCTTCCTTTTTGACAAGAAGCAGACAGACCTGGGGTAAAAGCGGTTGGTAATTAATCCAGTGGGATTGTTTACTGTTTCCAGTGAAATGCCTCTGAACCCTCAGAGCAGCATAAATGGCTCTGATCCAGATCAGCTTGCAGAAAAGTTAGGGATAAACCTGTAACACTTGTATTAAAAAATGTTGTGGGTAGGCATTCCAGACTATATTTACAGTACATTTAAAATAATATTGCAGGGTATTGATTCATCCTCATGTTGTTGCTCATCAATGCTATCACTAGAGCAGAAACAATTATTTTACTAGACAGAAAAATCAGTTTTTCATAATCAGTTAATTGTTCAAGTATGCTAGCAGCACGACTCTATTGTAATATACCTCTGTTGTAATCAATAAACAAATTAACATCGGCATTGTGAGCATGTTAGCATGTTGATGCTACAGTTTAGCTCACACACATTTTACAGACCAATAGAAAAACAGGTTAATGGAGAAAATAGTGAATTAAAATAAGCTTTAGACGCAGTCTTACTTGCAGTATGACCCCTTCGAATGAAGCTACTTGCAACTCAGACTGTGTGTCTCAGAATTCACAGGCAAAAGACTTTAGATCAAAAAAGTAAACCTCGTTTTAGATTTTCAGAGTTATATTTACCTTTTGTTAACCATCTCACAACCTTGAAGAATGTTGAGGTGGCCCTTCTTGTCATCCTGATCTGCAGGTTGCGATCCCCTGTTTTATAGCTAAGAAACAGCAATAAAAGTTTCTTTAAGCTCATGAATTTGCAGTTGAAGTAGCAGATTTTTACCTGACAGCACTGAAATTATTCAGTGGCTCCAGCTTGGGGAATTCACTTAAATCATAACTTAATTGTTTGAAACTGATCGCACTGAGCCTAATTAGCAGACACTTTAATCTTGTTAACAGTCACCTGTGTGATTACACAAAATTCAGCATTACCTGTCACTATGTAATGTTTCAAGTTAGCACAGTAGTTGTGTGATGAATTTGTAATGTCTAGAGGTCTTATTAGTCTTTCATTCATCACTACAGAATGAAAGGTACACTTGGGCTGTGCCATGTTGATTGTTCTCAGTAGACACGTACTTAATAACCTCCAGTCGCTGCCCAGCAGACAGATGAAGAAAGTGATGGTACCCTGGGCTCACTTAGACTAAAGTCATAGGACTGGATAGCTAAGCAAGGAACGTTAGAGGCACCCATTTGTTAAATCAAATGAGGCTTGAGAGAAACTTTCTTTCTACTTGAGCTTTTTTCCAGCTTTTTCTCAACTATGATCAAATAAACTTGTTTACTTATCAGACTGTGACCAAAGCCGGAGGCAAACTTGAGTGTTTCCCAAAAAAACAAAACACACAAAAACCCACAATCATTGTTGTGAGGACGCACAGAGATGTAGCTTCTCTATGCAGATGCAGGTTGGATGCTGCTGAGACACCCAGCAAGACACAGTCTCCACTTGGTGAACTGGAAAACACTTTTCCATCTATAACTTTTGCATGTGATGATGAAGAGAAGCACCACTGGCTATGATGTTTTCAGAGTGGCTCCCTGTTTTAAGGTTCTTCAGGAGAAGTATAGTAATCCTGTGCAGTAACATTTCATACCTAGTTAACAGTCAGAGCTCCATCTCTAACTGTGCTCAGCCTCCTGCCAGATAGAGATACGTGCACGGATTGAGCGTTAGCCAAGAAAGTGTGTGAATTAACAAAAAATGGTAGAGTCGGTGGGCTTACGGCTCTGCCACTCGGGAGCGGGCCTATTGCGAACAGTTTTAAGGAAGCTAAGGGCATCCCAGTGGATCCATAATATTAACTTGGCCTGTGGATTTTCAACTTAAAAGATGCTGTGTTTTATCTTTTCCCTGCTACATTATACATGTGACTCCACTGTAATGAAGGTTTTGACAAATTCTCTAGGCTCCTCTAGACAGGCCAGGTTAATTCTCCAAATTAAGGGTGAGCATAAAGAGGTCTTCTCTTAATATGGAAGATTAATTGCGTGGTATCTTAATTTTTAAGGTTGCCACTGTGTTCCACCTCTATCACAGAAGGATTACTTACACTGTTGAGTGTGAGGTTTAGCATAAATCACAATAATACGTATTTCCTGTTCTGTGTGCTTCAGAAGTACAGCATTGCAGCAAAATCTGTTTAATCACAATTCTACCTGCTTGGGCAGGTTGTGAGAAATATAGAGAGGAGGAAAGGTGTTCTAACTACAACAGCACATCCATCTTTCAAAGTGTAAATTTGCCAGCGGTTCATACTGGCAGCAGATGCCTGCACAGATATATAACTCCAGGTCCAGAATAACTTGGCAGGGATAATCCCACATAATGATAGCTGCAGTGATGAAAACATTTGTACAAATTCCTTGTGACCCAGGCCAGGCTGGAGCATGTATCCTTCCTGCCAGAAAAATCCTGAAAAATATAAACAGCCCTGCAGGTGTGTCTGGCACTTCTGCTGGATATTTCAAGACTGTCTGGTAAACGGAACTCAGTGTTGACCTTTGAACTCAGACAGATGCATAGCTAGGTGGCAAATCCATGCAAGTTTCTTGTTTACCAGTCTGATCTTCTCCTAGGGTTAAATAAGACCCTGGGGCTGCTGCCACTCACACTTAAAATAACAACGTTAACAATATGTTCAGGTACATTACATTGGATTGGGAGTAAACAGAAACTGAACTTGTCTGTGGTTCA
>NW_018127949.1:3439851-3441655 GCF_001952655.1 Monopterus albus
GATTATCAAGAACAATTTCAATAGTTTGCAGGTCAGTCAAAAACAGAGATCAATATAGATACTGTGGTACTGGAAGGTTTAAGAGTTGCCCATTTAAAAGCAGTAGCCAGAGGTAATTGGAAAATGAACCCATCTGTCCTAGTGTACATTGTTGAGATCCCCACAGGTCTGTGTTGAGGACTGTTAGTGACATCTGGAAGACAGACACACACATACACATGCACGTAACCACTAATACTGGGTTTTTCTTCTAACCTAAGGGATTTTATGGGATCATATGAAAGCATTCATGACTCAGTGGCAATGTAAATATAGATTTTAAAAGTCATATATCTAAAAACAGAATCATGAACAGAATCCCAGTAACACACAATCATCAAATACTCATGTCAATGTGATATTTGACTATAAATAATGTTTTTTTTTGTTTGTTTGTTAGTTTCTGTCTGGGAATTTGTTTGTGTTTATGTTAAATGTAAAAAATGAGTGAGTTATTTATCAGGTTTTCAGTGTCAATTCATTTGACCTACCATCAACTAAAACTACTTGGTTAAGGAAATCTTAAGAGTCACGGTTAACTGCTCTTGTATAGCACTTTTCTACCTTAACACACATTTTTGACTCTCTGTTGAAAGAAACCAATGTGAATTATACTTTAAGTAGGAGACAGGATGTGAGCTACAGTTTATATGCATCTATCCCAACCTCGACACTGTGTGGGATTCTTCCTGGAGCAAAAAATGTTTTGGGCTTTTAGCTCAGGTGAAACTAGGGGCTTTCAAAGGCTGACCTTGTCTGCCCCAGCTCAGACAAAATCAAGACAGTTGTTGACTGTATATTATGACAAACTAGCACCATTAAAAGCATGCTAAATTAGATCCTGTTTGCAATGTACCCATGGGTCTATTACTGGATTAGTTTGATATGTAAGAAGACTTTAAAATGTGATGATTCTTAGGCAAAAAATCCTCCAGGTCTCAGTCCCACAGAATCTAAAAATAACTGTATTGTGTTCCGTTCTTAAGATTTGACTGAATTATGACTCGGAGAAGAAGTATGAACTTTGATGCAAATTACAGCAGTGGGCCACTATGGGTTTTAAACTACCTTAATTCCCTTTCACCTCATGCAGCATCTCTACAGTATCTCACACCCTCCTTTCAACTCTCCTGCGTGCCCCACAGTTTGAAAACGTCTGGTTTAAAACAAATCAGCCTCATTTGAAAAATCCTAATATATTTATGGAAAATTCAGTGAAAGCCAAAAACAGCCAGTCAAAGAAAGGTAGAAATCAACAATGTATTATTTTTTTTAAACAATTTTAATGCTAATAATGAAAAGATAATATAGGTGATGTATTTACAGCGGTAAACCAGGATGTTTACATAATTGTAAACAATTTTCTCTGCATGAGTAATACTATTCTCACATCACAAAGTCTCATAAATCAAACCACTAGATGCAAAAACAGGCTGTTCTCCTTTGCCAAGCCCTATCTCTATGGCCCAGCTGGGTACAGATGGTGAGGGAAAAGCCTTTTTTTTTGTTTTCCATGCATCATTAATTGACCCCCAACTTGACAGTGGTGGATGCCAGCATTACCTTCTTACTCAGCATCTCAAAATCCCAGCACAATGTCCAGATTACACACAGTGTCTCATGGTATTGCAGACAAGTGTATACATAGATATGTCTACGCACATGCTTTTGGAAAACATGTTGATTTTCTTGTGTTTAGCTATTGTTTTCGTGTTGCGTTCTCATCACATTGCAACTTTTGCTTCATGCAAAGTATGAAAGAGTG